>NC_084614.1:10948499-11270999 GCF_033978795.1 Nerophis ophidion | reverse complement strand
GGACCTTAACACACCTTTCTTGTAATAGACAATCCCAGATTCTGTATAGACTCAACAAATTGTGCACATGGGGTTTATAAAACTCCATTTGTAAATCATATAATGTTGAATGATACTCTCGTTACCAGACCCAAACGATGACTGTCTGGATTTTAATGAGAATGTGATGCACTGCAATGCATTTATAACCTAATAAAGTCAACCAGAAAAATATGAAATATTGATGCAATCTGCAAGGAAATGAAATAAAAATGTCCTTTATACATGCTCATATCTTTTCTGGTCTGGCTTTTTATGCACCGTTCCTAAACATGTGCTGGCACTGTACTGAAAGCAGGCGTGGGCTGTCTTATTTAATATAGATTGTATTCCATTTCCACGGTCAGTAGAGACAAAGGTCTATGGTGTGAAGTCCATTTTTATAGAAGAGTTGCAGTGTGCTGTGTAGTGTTGCTGTAAGTGTTGTGAATTTACTGGCGTACTGAAGAGAGATGATGAGCTGTGTTTGCTTTAGTCGTGACTTGTAAAAAGGAGTTTGCTGATGACAAGGCTCTGTTGCTAGGCAACACACATCATGGGCTGCGCCTCGTGAAGCTCGAAGCTGGCAGTATCGTATCTGCTCTCCATAAAAAAGTGTGTATTAGACTCACTAGTTTTTAAAATGATTTTTTTCATGCGTTAAAAAAAAAAAAAATTCATGGCGTTCGCCGTTGACCATAGCGGTTTTGTCGCCAAAGAATGTCGTTGACTGCAGATTTTCTTTCAGAGGGGCTGGCGGCACAGTGATGCACTGATCAGCCCACACTGTCTCAGGTTTTATGCACTCATGGGCTCACCTCATGTGTGTCTGCCTTCAATGTTACTTTTGTGCTGCGAGGCGAGGGCTGTTCCGCAGTACATTAACAGACTGTGCATCAGGACTGTTTTATTTGAAAACCAATAGACTGCTGCAGCAGGAAAGTCACAGATATTCGGTGGTCGGCAGCCACAAGCGGGGGAATCGTGACACTGGTTGACATTTGATTTTGTTCGCACAGCATTTGGTGAATTCAAAGTGCAGTTATATAATGTTCACAGCACATTAGTTGGATTGTGGAAATGTGAAATGAAAGTTGTTGTCATCATGGCACAATAATGAATATTAATTTTGTTATCATTTGGTTCATTGGTAACATTCTCGCTGAATAACAACAAGAACAAACAGGCTAATTAATGTCGCTGCTATGTATGCATATTAAATTATTGCGACAAATAAGCATTGGCTCAATTGACTGGCACAATTCTAATTATTAGGATAAGAGGCCACAAGCATTTAAAGGCCACGCCCTAATTTTGGCTGTAGAAACTTAAATGTCAAACATAATCTGTTATGGTACACTTGTCAACCATGTGATTTGTTCAGATTTAAAAATGTGCTTTCTCAAAGAAAATGTATTTGTTTTGGCACTTTTAAATACAAATACAAAAAAATAACATAAAAATGTAAACTTTCTTAACGGCCATTTTAATCATCAATATCTTAAAACGAGGAATGTGAATAATAATTTACTCATTGATAGTTGATTCATTGAGTCACTACAATGTATTGTTTAATCACACCTTGAAGCAATGTATGTAAAAGTGAGTGACCTACTCAGCTGTAACCAGTAGAAGCGGTGTTGACTGATTCTGAACTAGTTTGCATCAGTAATGGGAAACTAAGCTACATTCGTGCTGTGGAAACATTGCTAATAACAATTGCTGATGCATTTAGGCGCTGGCCACTTGGGTGTTAGCTATCTATAGATAGAAGTTAGTCTTTACAATGCTCATTCATTCTCATGTCTACAGTGGTTAGGGTTGGGTATGTAAATGGCAGCCGGGACTAACATTCTGATTCACGGAATTGTTTTTTTATATCGATTTCTGGTTTCAATGCCCCACCAGAAGAAATACCTGCAATATACGCCGGAAAACAAAGAAATGATTGCCACCAAATATATTTTTAAGGGGATATTTTATCAATAAAAGAACTGTGGTTAGCGCCTCTATTTAAACACTGCAGACTTGTATAATGACCCTGCCTTTTTAGGAACCGGAATTTGAACCAAAACCAGAAGTGTTCAAATTCATACAATGCCTAATCCCAAAGGTTGGTATATACATACTCTTGCATCACATAGCTTGCGTCCCCTCCGATGGTGTCTTGAATTGAACCTGTTATTAGCAAAAAATTGGAAATAAAAGTTAAAAAGAGCGTTGTAATTTGTGTAACTTCTTCTAAGCACAACAACAACACAACAAGCTCAACAACGAAACAATCAGCAATATTTTTTTTCATAGCGCACCAAGATACAAAGTACAAAGTACACAATATCAGTTTGCATGCAAATGTTCAATCACTCTTGCCTTATATTTTGTACATTTCAAGCAAGTCTGCCCTCCCCTGTTCAGGGACCCTCCTCAATGTGTGGTTGCCGCTGACGCGAAGCTAGGATTTTTGGGAAGTGCACGTCAGGGTCTGCAGAAGGGTACGCAGGGGCAAGAGCAAAACGGCCTCGCTTACGCAAGTTACGTGACGCGAGAATATATCCCGGACTTAACGGTCGTCAACTACCAAATAACTTTTGATGTATTTGCATGTTGGGAATAAGCAGTAATGAATTATTAGTTGGTTACTGACTAAGGTACACCCTTTTGAAACATTCTGAAGTTCTGCTTTAGTTTGACTTAGACGTTTGTGGAAATCTTTTTGAGGCATATTCTGCCTCCAAATTTTGGCAATTTCTGAACTGTTCCACTTTTGGAGGTATTTGAATTTGGAGTTCTTACATTTCTTTGTGTGTTTACTGTCTTTCAGGTTTAAGTAGTTCACACAGGAGTGTGTGCAATCCCAAAGCCCTACCCAAGAGGTGTTAAGAGTCCAGCAATGAATGAGATTCCTTGGTTGCAGCCGAGGTGAGGGCTAAGCATGGTGCGTGAATCTGAAGCGACGAGGCAAGCGTGACAGTATGTTCTGCGTCGCAGCAACTCAAAATGGAAAAGCACCCATGCAGGGAGGAGAACATTGACTCAAGCGGGGCCCAGCATGCCACCGACAACACTGAAGATGGCAGCAGCTCGGAAAGCGATTCTGAAGAGCAGCAGTGCCCAAAGGTTCAGGTGAACAGCAGCTGCAAGAAGTGGGAGCCCCTGGCTGTCACTAAGCCCCATCGGCAGCTGTGTCGCTCCCCTTGCCTCGATCAGCCCAGTTTTTCCCAGAGTAGCACAGTACAAGATGTCCGCGAGGATTATAATAGCGCAGGGCCAGCGATCAAGGCGGCCAGTGACAAGGAGTACCAGACAAAAATGGATTTTGCTTTAAAGCTGGGCTACTCGGGGGAGCAGGTGGAGACTGTGCTCAACAAACTTGGGCCCACTGCACTTATTAATGATATTCTTGCAGAGCTAGTAAGGCTTGGAAACAAAGTGGAACCTGAATGTCAACCTTGCAGCAGTGCAGTCACATCACAATCATGTGCACCCTGTGTTAAAGAGACTGCTAGTCCTGAGGTGTCTGCGGAAGATGATTCTGTGGAAATGTATGATAATCTTCGACCTATTGTCATTGATGGCTCAAATGTGGCAATGAGGTAAGAAACAAGCAACGTATGTGGGTGTGCGTGTAATGTATATGTACATATGTGTGTATGCATATCTATATATATATATATATATATATATATATATATATATATAAACCCCGTTTCCATATGATTTGGTTAATTGTGTTAGATGTAAATATAAACAGAATACAATGATTTGAAAATCCTTTTCTACCCATATTCAATTGAATGCACTACAAAGACAGGATATTTGATGTTTAAACTCATAAACTTTATTTTTTTTGCAAATAATAATTAACTTAGAATTTCATGGCTGCAACACGTGCAAAAGTAGTTGGGAAAGGACGTGTTCACCACTATGTTACATCACCTTTTCTTTTAACAACACAATAAACGTTTGGGAACTGAGGAAACTAATTGTTGAAGCTTTGAAAGTGGAATTTTTTACCATTCTTGTTCTATGTAGAGCTTCAGTCGTTCAACAGTCCGGGGTCTCCGCTGTCGTATTTTACGCTTCATAATGCGCCACACATTTTCGATGGGAGACAGGTCTGGACTGAAGGCGGGCCAGGAAGGACCCGCACTCTTTTTTTACAAAACCACGCTTTTGTAACACTTGTCTTGCTGAAATAAGCAGGGCCGTCCATGATAACGTTGCTTGGATGATAACGTATGTTGCTCCAAAACCTGTGTGTACCTTTCAGCATTAATAGTGCCTTCACAGATGTTTAAGTTACCCATGTATTGGGCACTAATCCACCCCCAAACCATCACAGATGCTGGCTTTTGAATTTTGCGTCTATAACAATCCGAATGGTTATTTTCCTCTTTGTTATGGAGGACACCATGTCCTCTGTTTCCAAATATAATATGAACTGTGGACTCGTCAGACCACAGAACACCTTTCCACTTTGCATCAGTCCATCTTAGGTGAGCTCGGGCCCGGCCAAGCCGGCGGCGTTTCAGGATATTGTTGATAAATGGTTTTGGATTTGCATGGTAGAGTTTTAACTTGCAGTTACAGATGTAGTGACAAACTTTAGTTACTGACAGTGGTTTTATGAAGTGTTTCTGAGCCCATGTGGTGATATCCTTTACACGCAGAGGGCGGTTTTCGATGCAGTACCGCCTGAAGGATCAAAAGTCCGTAATATCATCGCTTATGTGCAGTGATTTCTCCAGATTCTCTGAACTTTTTGATGATTCTACGGACCGTAGATAGTAAAATCCTTAAATTCCTTGCAATAGCTCGTTGAGAAATGTTGTTCTAAAACTGTTCGACAATGTGCTTACAAAGTGGTGACCCTCACCCCATCCTTGTTTGTGAATGACTTAGCATTTCATGGAAGCTGCTTTTATACCAAATCATGGCACCCAACTTTTCCCAATTAGCCTGCACACCCGTGGGATGTTCCATATAAGTGTTTGATGAGCATTCCTAAACTTTATCAGTATTTATTGCCCTCTTTCCCAACTTCTTTGTCACGTGTTGCTGGCATCAAATTCTAAAGTTAATGATTATTTGCACTAAAAAAATGTTTATCAGTTTGAACATCAAATGTGTTGTCTTTGTAGCATATGCAACTGAATATGGGTTGAAAATGATTTGCAAATCATTGTATTCCATTTATATTTACATCTAACACAATTTCCCGACTCATATGGAAACAGGGTTTGTATATATATATAAAATACTTGTGTGTGTATATATGTATGTATGTATGTCTGTGTGTGTGTATGTATGTATGTATGTCTGTGTGTGTGTGTGTGTGTGTATGTATGTATGTATGTATATATATATATATATATATATATATGTATGTGTGTGTGTATATATATATATGTGTATGTATGTAACGGTACGTGTATTTGAATTGAACCGTTTTGGTACGGGGGTTTCGGTCCGGTTCGGAGGTGTATCGAACGAGTTTTTAAGCTAAAGTCTTAACAAGCTGCTCTGCTTTCTGCCTCTATCTGAGCACCCAGCATTGTCCCGCCCACACAACAATCTGAATGGTTACATACACAGCCAATCAGCAGTGCGTACTCAGAGCGATGTAACAGCCAATCAGCAGTGCGTATTCAGAACGCATGTCAGTGCTTCAGCGTCGAGCAGATATGTGTTTAGCAGCGGACATTGTACTCTCCCCAAATTATAAAAAACACTTCCCAGTCACAACTACTACTAGCATCACTATGAGCCCGTTGACCTTCTAGAAACTTAAACTGCAGCTCAGCTCGCTCGCAGTTCTGGCTTGAGGTGAAAGCTAATTAGCTTTTAGCGTAACGTCAGCTAATTATGCTGTGCGAGTGTGTGTGTGCGTGTGCGTGCGTGTGTTAGGGGCAGTAAAGCCCTGTCTGTCTGTTATTTCACAAGAACTAACATGAAGTCCATGGTGTTCAGGGATGAATAGTCTCTCCTATTGCTACTGTACTATTTTTCAGCTATAGTTATATTAATCATTAGTAATGTAGCAACTTAGTTTTCAATGGCAGGGTCCCTGCTATCACATGTTGACAAAAATATAACATTTACATAATAAAAGTCAACTACAGGCTTCCCAAATGCTGTAATAAATTAAGCATGATGAGTTGACTTACAACTGTTTAATGTTGCATTTTTTATATGTAGAAGAAAGGTTTTGTAATTTTATTTAATCAAAGCAACAACTTGAGGCAGTTTAATGTGGATTAACGTGGGCAAAATTATTATAGTGTTCCCAATGTTAAAAGGATAAAGCCATTTTTTACAAATTTGGTAAATAAATAACCAAAAAATGTTTATTTTTTTGTTTTCTTACTGTACCGTAAATGGGTGTGGGAAAAAATCAATTCGAATACGAATCGCGATTCTCACGTTGTGCGATTCAGAATCTATTCTCTTTTTTTTTTTTTAATCGATTTTTTTCTTTTTTTAATCAATCCAACAAACTAATACACAGCAATACCATAACAATGGAATCCAATTCCAAAACCAAACCTGACCCAGCAACACTCAGAACTGCAATAAACAGAGCAATTGAGGAGACACAAACACGACACAGAACAAACCAAAAGTAGTGAAACAAAAATCAATATTATCAACAACAGTATCAATATTAGTTATAATTTCAGCATAGCAGTAATTAAAAATCCCTCATTGACATTATCATTCGACATTTATAAAAAATAAAAAAAAAAGAACATTAGTGTCACAGTGGCTTACACTTGCATCGCATCTCATAAGCTTGACAACACACTGTGTCCAATGTTTTCACAAAGATAAGATTATTCATATTTTTGGTTCGTTTAATAGTTAAAACAAATTTACATTTTTGCAATAAGTTGATAAAACATTGTTCTTTGCAATTATAAAAGCTTTTTAAAAAAATCTACTACTCTGCAAGCATGTCAGCAGACTGGGGTGGATCCTGCTGAAATCATATGTATTGAATCAATAGAGAATCGTTTTGAATCGGAAACATATCGTTTTTGAATCGAGAATCGCGTTGAATCAAAAAAATCGATATATAATCGAATCGCGACCCCAAGAATCGATATCGAATCGAATCGTGGGACACCCAAAGATTTGCAGCCCTAATATATATATATATATATATATTTATATATATATATATATATATATATATATATACATATATATATACATATACTGTATTTATTAGGGGTGTAACGGTACACAAACATTTCGGTTCGGTATGTAACTCGGTTTAGAGGTCACGGTTCGGTTCATTTTCGGTACAGTAAGAAAACAACAAAATATTAATTTTTGGATTATTTAATTACCAAATTTGTAAACAATGGCTTTATCCTTTTAACATTGGGAACACTATAATAATTCTGCCCACGTTAATCCACATTAAACTGCCTCAACGTGTTGCTAAGATTAAATAAAATTGACAAAACTTTTCTTCTACATATAAAAAGTGCAACATTAAACACTTTCAAGTCAACTCCTCATGCTTAATTTATTACAGCATTTGGGAAGGCTGTAGTTGATTGTTATTATGTAAATGTTATATTTGTATCAACATGTGATAGCAGGGACTCTGCCATTCAAAACTAGGCTGCTACATTACTAATGATTAATGTAACTACGACTGAAAAAAATAGCACAATAGCAACAGGAGAGACTATTCATCCCTGAACACCATGGAGTTCATGTAGGCTTTTTGATGCACTTATATTATTATATCAACTATCAAAGACAGAAACTCTTGATTTAACATAAAGTCCTTTTTTGCTGCTTCAACACACCTCAATCAACACTGTCCGTAACACACACACACACCGCAAAATGAGCTAACGTTACGCTAAAAGCTAATTAGCCTTCACCTTAAGCCGGGACTGCGAGTGAGCTGAGCTGCAGTTTGTTTCTAGCGATCAGCTCTGTTTACTCGGAGGGAACATTTTGAAAACAAAGTTTGTATAGTCGCTGCCATTTTTTCTCGAGCCAGCAACTTTAGTGTGCATGCGCAGGTGCTGCAATGTTTCAGTTTTCAGGAAGCAAGCAGTGTTGCCTAAAATGCTTTAATAAATGAAATGTAAACGGTATTACTAACCGTTTGGATTTTTATCACGGTTTATCATTATACTGTTTACCGTTACATTCCTAGTGTGTATATACGTGTGTGCGCCCCTGGGCATATATGTATATATGTGTGTATATACTGTATATAGTGTATTTATGTAAAAGTATGTGTGCGTATACATATAGTTGTGTGTACATGTATGTGTGTACAAACTTCGTTTCCATATGAGTTGGGAAATTGTGTTAGATTGAAATATAAACGGAATACAATGATTTGCAAATCCTTTTCAACCCTTATTCAGTTGAATATGCTACAAAGACAAGATATTTGATGTTCAAACTCCATACATCCATTTTTTACCGCTTATTCCCTTTGGGGTCGCTGGTGCCTATCTCAGCTACAATCGGGCGGAAGGCGGCGTACACCCTGGACAAGTCGCCAACTCATTGCAGGTCATGTTCAAACTCATAAACTTTATTTTTTTTTGCAAATATTAATCAACTTAGAATTTCATGGCTGCAACACGTGCCAAAGTAGTTGGGAAAGGGCATGTTCACCACTGTGTTACATCACATTTTCTTTTAACAACACTCAGAAGTTTGGGAACTGAGGAAACTAATTGTTGAAGCTTTGAAAGTGGAATTCTTTACCATTCTTGCTTGATGTACAGCTTAAGTTGGTCAATAGTCCGGGGTCTTGTTGTCGTATTTTAAGCTTCATAATGCGCCACACATTTTCGATGGGAGACATGTCTGGACTGCAGGCGGGCCAGGAAAGTACCCACACTCTTACTACGAAGCCACGCTGTTGTAACACGTGGCTTGGCATTGTTTTGCTGAAATAAGCAGGGGCGTCCATGATAACATTGCTTGGATGACAACATATGTTGCTCCAAAACCTGTATGGACCATTCAGCATTATTGGTGCCTTCACAGATGTGTAAGTTACCCATGCCTTGGGCACTAATAAACCCCCATACCATCACAGATGCTGGATTTTGAACTTTGCGCCTATAACAATCCGGGTGGTTATTTTCCTGTTTGTTCCGGAGGACACCACGTCCACAGTTTCCAAATATAATTTGAAATGTGTACTCGTCAGACCCCAGGACACTTTTCCATTTTGCATCAGTCCATTTTAGATGAGCTTGGGCCCAGCGAAGCTGGCGGCGTTCCTGGGTGTTGTTGATAAATGGCTTTCGCTTTGCATAGTAGAGTTTTAACTTGCACTTACAGATGTAACAACCAACTGTAGTTACTGACAGTGGTTTTATGAAGTGTTCCTGAGCCCATGTAGTAATTTCCTTTACACACTGATGTCGATTTTTGATGCAGTACCGCCTGAGGGATCAAAAGTCCGTAATATCATCGCTTATGTGCAGTGATTTCTCCAGATTTCCCAAACCTTTTGATGATTTTACGGACCGTAGATGGTAAAATCCCTAAATTCCTTGCAATAGCTCGTTGAGAAATGTTGTTCTAAAACTGTTCAACAATTTGCTTACAAATTGGTGACCCTCGCCCCATCCTTGTTTGTGAATTACTTAGCATTTCATGGAAGCTGCTTGTATACCCAATCATGGCACCCACCTGTTCCCAATTAGCCTGCACACCTGTGGGATGTTCCAAATAAGTGTTTGATGAGCATTCCTCAACTTTATCAGTATTTATTGTCACCTTTACCAACTTCTTTGTCACGTGTTGCTGGCATCAAATTCTAAAGTTAATGATTATTTGCAAAAAAAATGTTTATCAGTTTGAACATCAAATATGTTGTCCTTGTAGCATATTCAACTGAATATGGGTTGAAAATGATTTGCAAATCATTTTATTCCGTTTATATTTACATCTAACACAGTTTCCCAACTCATATGGAAACGGGGTTTGTATGTATGTATGTATGTTTGTGTGTCTATGTATATATATATATATATATATATATATATATATATATATATATATATATATATATATATATATATATATATATATATGTATGTTCTGATTAGTAGGTTTAAGTGGATGTTGTTGTGTTTTTCAGCCATGGAAACAAAGAGGTTTTCTCTTGCCGTGGTATCCAACTTGCTGTTGAATGGTTCCTAGAAAAGGGGCACAAAGACATCACTGTGTTTGTCCCAGCCTGGAGAAAGGAGCAGTCAAGACCTGATGCCCCTATTACAGGTAGTAAAGCACCTTTTTCAACATTTACCGGCAGTTTTTATATTACTTAATTGTAGAGCAGTAAAGATGAATCAATGTTGAACTGACTACTGAAAAGTACCCCAAATCACTGTTTGGATGCCTTCACAGTCAACTAAATAAGTCAATGGTAGATAAACATCATGACTTGTTTTCCTTTACAGATCAAGAAATTTTACGCAAGCTAGAAAAAGAGAAGATCCTGGTTTTTACCCCATCTCGAAGGGTCCAAGGCAGAAGAGTGGTCTGCTATGATGATCGCTTCATAGTGAAGCTGGCTTATGATTCTGATGGAATTATCGTGTCAAATGACAATTACAGAGACTTGCAGAATGAAAAACCAGAGTGGAAGAAGTTCATCGAGGAACGACTCCTTATGTATTCATTCGTCAATGACAAGTAAGAAGCTAAAGTGCTTTATTTGGACTCTTTAGTATTTTGCCAATACTAAATCATATGAATTTGGTGGCAGGAACTACCAGAAAACCTCTCAGTACAAACCCATACAGTTGAGCTACACAACAAATTACAGACTCAAAAGGTACCATTAAATAAAGATAAATCACATCTCTCTGGTTTGATGAAACGGAAGACTGCAGCTTTCACAAGTATTTATCCTCATAAAAATAGGGAAACTAGTTTAAAAGTGTACAATCCTGGCACGGTTGGTGTAAATAAAATCACATTTAATTATATAAAAAAAAAATGTTTTTTTTTTTTTTTTTTTTAGATTCATGCCACCTGATGATCCACTGGGAAGACATGGTCCAAGCTTAGAAAACTTCCTTCGCAAGCGTCCTGTTGTTCCAGAGCATAAAAAACAACCTTGCCCATATGGTGAGTTTATTAGAAGTTGTTTTAAAATATTTTGTGTTGCATATGTTTTATGTTGTTAAATTAACCTATTCTTCTTTAACAAGGCAAAAAGTGCACATATGGACACAAGTGTAAATACTATCATCCGGAGCGTGTCAATCAGCCACTACGGTCAGTCGCCGATGAACTGCGGGCTTTTGCTAAACTGTCTGCTGTGAAGACAATGAGCGAGGGGGCCTTAGTTAAATGCGGCATTGGTCCGGCAGTTGTGAGCAGAGACAACACATCTGAAGTCAAACGCGTGGCGCCCAAACGGCAGTCCGACCCAAGTATCCGCTCAGTGGCCTGTGAGCTTTCAGAAACACTGTCCGTTGTCAGGAAGTCTGAAACAAATTCAGTGCCTTCCCTTGTGACTGCTCTCAGCGTGCCGACCATGCAGCCTGTTAAGAGCCACGCAGCTGGGGCTTTGAACACGCGATCCGCCAGCAGCCCTGTGCCAGGTTCTTTGCAGTTCTCGCACAGTTCACTGGAGCACATGTCTAGTGTACAGTACCCGCCCATTTTGGTAACTAACAGCCATGGCGCTTCTGTTACATACAGCGAGCAGTTCCCGAAATATGACTCCGTCAGCGACCATGGCTATTATTCACTGCATAGCGATTTTTCAAACATGAGCATGAGCAGTATGCACAACGTTGACAGTTTCTGTAGCATAGAGCACGAGCACAGTGTGTGCCAGAGAACTCGCAGCCACTGTCCTGAATCCTGCCTCAGCCACTCCAACAGCGACTCGTTCTCCTCATATGGCGACCTGTATCCGAGCTCTGTGGACGGTAGCCTGGAGGAGAGCCTGAAGGCGCAGCAGCAGCCCCCTGCCCCAGGGAGAATGCAGACTTTCTCCCATGGGTTTCGGCACGAAGCGTTGTCTAGGGTTCAGAGTTATGGACCAGAGGAGCCCAAGCAGGGTCTACGTAAGCAGCCTGGAGCACACCTAGCACCACACATCCAGCATGTTACAGTGGGGGCCAGGTCAAGCTGCCCTGGAGACTACCCCCTCACTCAGAATGTCCTCCCGCCGTTCTCCTCACAGGCGACGCGATCCCTCGGCATGACTCGCATGGACAGCATATCCGATTCCAGGCTGTACGATAGCAACCCAATGAGACAGAGGCGACCGCCACTGTGTCGAGAGCAGCATGCGAGCTGGGACCCTTTGCCTTTTGGAAACGAGTCTTATGGATATCACTCTTACCCACTGAGCAACAACTTGATGCCGTGTTGCGAGCGGGTGATGGTCCGCAGCATGCCCGACAAAATGGAGCAAATCTGGAACTCGCCGTGGGAGCCCCTACCTGCAGCTGAACACCAAGAACGGTATGTCATCCCAGACCACCAGTATCAAACCTATCGAAACCTTTGTAACATCTTCCCTGCATATGTGGTCCATTCAGTAATGGAGAAAAACCCTCATTTGACAGACCCCCAGCAACTCGCAGCCGTCATTGTTACAAATCTGAGGTCTTGTCACTGAGGAATCTTCCTTTAAAAATTATTCAAATTGAAGGCGATTAAGGAGATAGAGTATTTTGATTGCAAAAACAGGCACTTGATAAATGTTGACAAAAGCGCAACATTTGCCCTCAGGAGTTGTTTTTTTTTTTTTTTTTAATTAAATCAGCTGCAAATTCTGACAGTCTTACATTAGTAAGATGATATCAGTAAAACACTTTTTTTTTTTAGTATAATTATAGGATGGCTACCTTTTTATAAGAAGTGTGGTGCACTTATGGGTTGTGTCATAGCACATCCATTATACTTGAGCAGGAACTATATTTCCATTCAACTTATTGATTTGGAGTTAAGGCAAAATGTGAAATATACAGAAATTCCCTGCAATGTTGTCTGGAATGTTTTAGTTCAGCTAACTAGTTGACTATCTGAATATACGCTATCCCAAACTAAACCACAGCATCTTTAAATCAAGAATGTCAGTTTTTTAAGTAAGCACAAAGGTCCCATTCAAGTCACGTGGATGTGCTATGAAAGGCATCTTAAATATGTCTGAAACTATCAATAACTTTCTTCAGCTTTTCCTCCACTGTAAATAACTCTTGTGACTTTTTTCTGTGCATTTATTTCTAAAAGACAAGAGGGAGGTACACGCATACCTCCAAGCATGTACTATGACATTTAATGGCCTTATATCTGAATGACCTCACACTTTAGTCGTCTCGGCGGGTTTCAATGAACGTACATTAAGTTGAAGCCTCCTACTTTTTAAATGTAAAGCACTAGCTCAGTATCTAAAGATATCTATTTTCTCAGTCTCAATTACAAAGTTACTATTTTGATAGAAGTTGACAGTGCACAAAGCAAGCCAAAAAAGAGATTTGTCTTGTATACAGGTGCACATGTTAATCTATGTACATAAAAGCCATTATGTCATTTATAAGCTGCTAAATAATGCCAAAAAAGGTCATTATTCTGACGTCACATTACATTTAGCTTCATGTAATTGGACTTGTTAATCATTTTCTATTTCCAATGGTATAGTGTATATTTGGTTGTACTGAATATTTTTAAGTAAAAATAGTATTATATATACATTAGTAGCTCCTCTGAACTCCTTCAAGTTGTCAGTGGTCTATTCTTTTTGTATTAAAGACCACTTTTACATGCACTTAAATGGACTGATTTTAACTTTTGTCAACACCTTGCAGGGGGCTGACTTTTATTTCTTGTGAGTTTGGGCTTGAAGACTTGAGTATTTCCAAACCCACTCAGTGCAAATACATAAAAGGCTGCAAAGCAGCTTCCTAATGCATGTACAATAAATTAGATGAACATGTGGCACTGAGATAGCGGTAAATCCGAATGAATGTGCATTACCTGTGCATGGAATCTGGGACACCATTTCACTAATGTGATGTGTCTGAATGCAAAGGCAACAATGTTTACCATCACAGTTTTGCACACATATTTCTATAATTCCACTATTTCAGCTAGGCCCGCTAGGTTGTTAAAATGTGTACCACATTGGCTGAGTTTCAATAATTGTAAAAAAAAAAATAATAATTTAAGTAAATGCCAGACAGAAAACAAACTTTTATGTTTGGTTTTCACTGTAAAGGTGAACAGCTTAAAGAAAGACGGACTGAACATATGTTGATGCAGCCGTGAGGCGGTTTGGCTGTGCCTTGCTGCACATTGCTCTCAGGATGCTTGAACTTTTTCTCTTCACCGGCCAAAAACCAGTGGTTACTGCTGGCAAGAGTCTATTCTAATAGTGATATATTTTGTGACAAACTTGTACATGTAAATACTGTTAAAGCGTCACAAGTGCATTGCAAAACTTTGTATTTTTGTGTTTGTCTGAATTAGGCACCTTGAGAAGTTAGTTAATGGGTTTGTTGAGGGGGCTTTACATGATGCAGAAATATTTCATACTGTGACACATATTAAGCTTGTTACTGACACTCAAGTGTCACAACATAAGAGCGTTTCTTGTAAAGCCTGCCCAACTAAAAGGTGATGTTCCTAGTGTATTTAAAGGGAAATACCACTCAATTAAATATATGACATAGGAGCAAATTTTTTGGAAAAAAAAACTTTAGAAGTTGCCAAAGTCTACAGATGCGTCTAATTTGGAAAGAAACATTATGTGGTGTTACTCTTTAACAATGCATTTGTGCAAGTGTGATTTTTTTTCTCAATGGCGGTGCTTTAAAAATATAGATTTCTCTATAATTTTAGGTAAAACCGCAGTGTATAAACATTCATAAAGAAAATAATGAATGTGTCAAGCCCAAATGAATTTTGGGTTTTGCTGATAAGTTTTTTTCATGAAAAGAACAAGGCCACTTTAGGCCAGATGTCTGTTCATGAGAAGGTGAAAACAAACCTGCCTAAATGTTTCTACATGTGAAACAATCAGATTGCAAGGCTGCTGTCACGGTTGTTTCTGGCATTTGGCTCAACGTTTGCGTGCCGTCATCTGATTTATTTTTTTCCCCTTGAGGTTAATACACTGATTTGGTTGCAGATTACAAAAAACAAGTAAACACGATGAGTGTTGCTGTAATTTAATTGCATTGATGATCTCAATTCATAACGTAGGTCAGCAAAAATTAACGATGACTTTATTAATGTACTCTTGTTTTGCAAGAGAAGGTCAGATTTGTGGCAGCTGAGGTTTCAACTAAATTACTCTCATTTCCCCCGTTAGTGAGGTCTTAATGAGAGTTGCATAGTTGCATTTTAATAACTAGTAAATTGAAATAATAGTATTTGTAAAGGACGCTCAAAAAAACGATTCACATCCAAATTGCGATTATTATGACATCATTTTCTAAAAGATTCATTTTTTTTAAAGAAAATTTTAATTTTTTAAGACGGGTTTTTGTAACCTAGATTGAAAAGACGTTTTATTTATTAAAACATGGTTAATATACCAATAATATATTGTAAGAATCAGTGTAAATTGAGAATCGTGTTGAATCGGGAATCGAATCGGCACCACAAAAATCTTAATTGAATCGTGAATTGTAATATTCCCATCCATAGCATTCAGATCATTGTTTCTATAAATGATGATGCTTTAGTACAACTTGTATTATTGTATTTCGTTTAACACGCGCTGTTTGTCACTACCAGGCTTGTGCAAAAATCTGAGTTGAAATGACAACGTCTCAGAAATTGTAAAAATAAATAATTACAATATGAATTGAAATTCCAATTGAGAATTGTGGTGTATTCCAGCATCTCTCTTTACAGTTTAATCCATACATGACTTTTTCACATATTTCTTAAAATATTTGTATTTACCTAATGTCAGTACACAATACACTTATTTTAGGTACAAAATAATGCATATTCCGGACTACAGAGCGCACTGCGATGTAAGTCGCACCCACTAAATTTTAGAAGAAAAAACATTTTTTTCTGTATGTATTAGCCGCACTGGACTATAAGCCGCAGATATGAGTTCTTTACAAAGAAATATTCTTTAAATTTTTATATACGTACCTTAATTGTTTCCAAACGGTGTCTGTAACACGGCAGTAAGACAGCTGATCAATCAAAACAAAAGTCATTGTCATGAACCCTCTAGCTGCAGAAGCAAGCTCTCCATTCAGCTAAACAGACTCAAAAACTCCAGAGTGACGTCTTGGTGAGTTTACTGAGGAATTTGTGAGACTGAAACAATACAAAAAAAAACTCCCATTGTAAGTCAATATTACTAACAGACACTTATACACCTATATTGGCTAATGCTAACAGCGTCATTGTATTACGATAGCACGTAAAACTACAGACATCACACATGGGACGGTTTATTACGTATAAACAGTTTAGTTGTACTGTAAATTTTACAAACATTGTTTGGAGTGATGAATGTAAAATCCATATGAGTAGAAACGCTATCGACAGCTGGAAGACTGAACGGCACACCTATTGGAAGAGAAAAAAACTAATTACCATAAATGGAAGGACATTGCAGCACCTGCAGTGAGCGAATTCATCCAAAACTTGGCGCCACAGTACAAACAATAAAACACCCCAGGGTTTCTGATTGGTATTTTGAATAAAAATATTTGTAGTATTGCTGTCAGCAAAGAAATATCTATTAATTAGCTACTCAGTTTTAAAAGCCACAGGTTTCAAAGTGTAGGAAAAACATAGGGCTTATAGTCAGGAATTTACGGTATGTCTTTCATCGACAATTAAAAACATTCTATAAGACATAATTGTGTGAAATTAACAGTTAGCATGTTAACTGCACATGTTGTAGGTACATAAAGTACAACTAAATTGTGGATATTGTTACTTTCAAATAATGGAAAATGTTGGAAAAATACTTCAAAACAGAGGATATTTGTGTTTCATCTGTGCAGTGATTCTCAAACTGTTCTATGTGGGCTCCATCTTGTGGTACGCCAAAGAATCACTAAATTAAATATTTAAACAGTGTTACTGTTCAAAATGTGTGTAATGTTACAGTGGCCAAAAAGATTAAATATACCTGTTAAAAAAAACCTCTGCCCTGTTTTTCATGAATATTCAGGCCTATTACGTTACTGTATTTTAATGTTGGTCATTATGGTGGTACTTGGAGGGCCAAGTGTTTTCAGAGTTGGTACTAGTGTTTGTAAAGTTATTTTTAGTATTTAGGCCAAAACCTTCTGTTAAATGTTACAGATTCTTCAATTTACTGTGAATACATTTCCCGAATCGCAATTAATTGAATTTCACTTCCTGTAATTGTTATTCAATATCCTGTGGGTTTGAACCAATTCAATTCCAATCCTTCAAATTTGGACCTTTGCAAAAGCCTGGTCCCTACACAACTCGTTTTTGTTTACAATCCCTTATGCTGATAAGGTCGTCTTTTTAGATGTTTAACAGAAAATGCTCATAAAACTCTACTTCAGTTTTACAGATGCTGTTCGGCAGGTGGTGTGTGTTGTCATCCACATGGTGGCATTAGTCATATTAAAAAAAAAATACAGCCACGAACAGATTGTATTTATTAAATGTGGACAAAGGAACACTGTTACAGCAGAGGGCACTATTTGAGGAACTCGTTTATCTAAGGAGAGTTTATTTTCTATTCAATACATTTGTACAATCATTATCAATGCAAATTCACATTTAATCTGCGTCTTAAACTCTTTTCACAAACATCTATAAATAGAAAAAATCAGATTTTATCAGGATGCGATTCAAACATTTTTAGAAATGTTGACATATGATAGTCATCTCACTCCCCAGGTCACTTTTTTCCCATTTTTAACTAAAGTCATCACTTTCGCAAAGAACAATCTAATGGAGGTTCAATAATAGTAATTGCCTGTAACCCCTCCCCCTTCTTTTGTATGTGCCGCAAACAACCAAGCCACAAATGTCTAGAATTGACTTTTGCTTGTTGATACAAATTGTATCTCTACCTTGAATGTAAACTAAATATCAAATGTATAATATGAATATAGTTTAATTTAAATAAAGGGGAAAAATAATGCCTAATTTGTGTGACACTGTGTGTCACTGGGCCCATTGGTATGTACTAACTCTTATTAGGTACAGTAGTTACTCGTGTGGCACTAAGCATCATGCCCTCACTGTACATAGCCATGTGTTTATCAATGTTGTAATTTGTGCATATATTTTGTTGAAAAATGTCTGCTATTTTAATGGAATATTTCAATATCTTGGAGGATGTTTTGCTTTGTATTAAATATTTGCATTTGGGGGCGGGGTGTTTTCTTTTTACACAGATTGCCACACCAAACTAATATAAACTTTGTAAACTAGGATTACTAAACACAATGCCAGTTTTCTATGAATCTGTTTGATGTTTAATGTTCTTTTAAGATCTATAGTTCTCTACAAACTGGAATTTATCGGAATGTTTGGCAGGTGGTCGAATGAGTAACTTGTGTTGACATGTATTGTTATTTCTACAACCACTGAACTATCGTATTGAAGTGTAAAATGATAATTTTGCTGTCAGTGGCCAGTTTAATGTGTGTAGGGTTTTGGCTGGCCATCAATGAAATTGCATTTGTGCTATTTTGAAAATGGTAAAACTGCTGTGGTATGTTAAAAATAGCATGTCAATAGATACGATCACGACCAAAGTTTTACGTTTATTTAAAAAATTATACACATGTACTTGTGACCAGTGGATCAAACACACATTGACACTTAAGTGTACCATGATGCCAGCATATGTCTATAATATACAGTATGTACCTGGATTAACAGAATCAGTGACTGAACATACAGTATTTAAAGTGTAATACTCAGGTTAAACCCCCACCTAAAATTCAGAATCAAATAACAGCATGTTGCACTGGTGACTTTTCTATGGTGGTGTGAGCGTAATAAAAAAGTGTAACACTGAAGCAAGCTGTTTGTGCTGTGCTAGTTTGCAGTATTGTATTCCACACCGCTTTTTGTAAACCAGCGTAGAATATTTGAGTCTGTGGGCTCAAACAAAATGTAAGTCTTAATGACAAAATGTGTTTCTCACCCTTAATAAAGGTATACAATGATGTTCAAACTGGTCTCTGTCCTCCTAATTGCACAAATCCTGCAGGAAGAATCCCAATAATTATTCTGCACATACACACTATATTGAGCAGTGGTACCCAAACTAAGGCCCCGCGGGGGCCAGATCCGTTTGAGATCTGGCCCGCGGGAAGTCCCAAATAAATAAATAAATAAAAAAAAAATATATATATATATATATATATATTTTTTTTTAATCTGTCCTTTCTAATACATTTTCTACCGCTTGTTACTCTCAAAGTCTCTTTGCCGCTCAGGCAAATCACATTGTGAAGTGAAGTGAATTATATTTATATAGCGCTTTTCTCTAGTGACTCAAAGCGCTTTACATAGTGAAACCCAATATCTAAGTTACATTTTAAACCAGTGTGGGTGGCACTGGGAGCAGGTGGGTAAAGTGTCTTGCCCAAGGACACAACGGCAGTGACTAGGATGGCAGAAGCGGGAATCGAACCTGCAACCCTCAAGTTACTGGCATGGCCACTCTACCAACCGAGCTATGCCGCCCCATGGTCTAAAAATGCATTTTCCAATCATTTACGTGATATCGTGTATATATACCGGCCAAATTATTTTAACCCAACGCAGCCCCCGGGTAAAAAAATTTTGGGGACCCCTGATATTGAGTATATACAGTACTGTGACAAAGGTCAAGACAGAAACATACTTAACTGTATTAAAATGTAAATTCTCCATCATACACAGTAGTACTGTGTTACTGGTTTAGTGGTATGCCAAAGAAACACGATTAGAGTACAGTGTTTTATTTTGATATATTCAGTGTTACTGTTCAAACTATGTGCAATGTTAACAGTAGCCAAAAATATTAAATATACTAAACGATATGCCTTTTTTAATGAATACTTACGCGTACTTCGCCACTGTATTATAATGTTGGTCATTATAATACAGTGATAATGACCACGTTTTTTTCTGAGCTGGTACTCTGATAAACGTTTGAGAACCACTGAGAGCAGAAGCCCATCCATCCATCCATTTCCTACCACTTGTCCCTTTTTGGGTCGCAGGGCCAACCATATAGACCAGTGGCTCTCAAATGGGGGTACGCGTACCCCTGGGGATACTTGAAGGTATGCCAAGGGGTACGGGAGACTTTTTAAAAATATTCTAAAAATAGCAACAATTCAAAAATCCTTTATAAATATATTTACTGAATAATACTTTAACAAAATGTGAATGTAAGTTCATAAACTGTGAAATGAAATTCAACAATGCAATATTCAGTGTTGACAGCTAGATTTTTTGTGGCCATGTTCCATACATATTGATGTTAAAGATTTATTTTTTTTGTGAAAAAATGTTTAGAATCCAGATGGATCTCTATTACAATCCCCAAAGAGGGCACTTTAAGTTCATGATTACTTCTATGTGTAGAAATATTTATTTATAATTGAATCACTTGTTTATTTTCCAACAAGTTTTTAGTTATTTTTGTATCTTTTTTTCCAAATAGCTCAAGAAAGACCACTACATATGAACAATATTTTGCATTGTTATACAATTTAATAAATCAGAAACTGATGACATAGGGCTGTATTTTACTTCTTTAGCTCTTTTTTTCAACCAAAAATGATTTGCTCTGATTAGGGTGTACTTGAATTAAAAACATGTTCACAGGGGGTACATCACTGAAAAAAGGTTGAGATCCACTGATATAGACAGACAACATTCACACTCACATTCACACACTAGGGCCAAGTTAGTGTTGCCAATCAAATTATCCCCAGGTGCATGTCTTTGTAGGTGGTAGGAAGCCGGAGTAACCGGAGGGGACCCACGCAGTCACGGGGAGGACATGCACACTCCACACAGAAAGATCCCGAGCCCGGGATTGAACCCAGGACTGCTCAGCAGAAGCCACACAAACAAATCAAGGTTCCAGTTGAGTAATACATGATTTTGTTTTGAGCGACCTCTGCTGGACAAAATTATGCTCTACAATCTACACAGTTTCCAACACTATAAGTGTTGGCTCTAGGTCAGTGGTTCTTAACCTGGGTTCGATCGAACCTTAGGGGTTCGGCAGAGGTCAAGACACACCTGACTCATCGTGTATATAAAAACTTTTCCCTACGGCAACAGCAGAAATCCCACTGATTTGCAGGTGTGTAATTTTTTGTGAGTTCATGCACTGTGTTGGTTGTGTTCTTTGAACAAGGTGAGTTCAGTTCATTTTGTGCACCAGTAAAAAAAAAAAACGTGTAACTTTGTCTTGAATTTTTTTTTTCCCGCTAAAAAAGGGTTTGGTGAATATGAAACTGGTGGGGGGCCCTGCGATGAGGTGGCGACTTGTCCAGGGTGTACCCCGCCTTCCGCCCGATTGTAGCTGAGATAGGCGCCAGCGCCCCCCCGCGACCCCAAACGGGAATAAGCGGTAGAAAATGGATGGATGGATGGAAACTGGTGGGGTTCGGTACCTCCAACAAGGTTAAGAACCACTGCCCTAGGTGTACTCTGCCTTCCGCTTGAATGCAGCTGAGATAGGCTCCAGCGACCCCAAAAGGGATAAGCGGTAGAAAGTGAATGGATAGATACTTTGTACAATGAAAAATAGATTGTGGCGCAATCTCTTCAATAAATCATAAACGACCTGACTTAATACTTGTAGACAAAAAAAGTACCCACTTTCTTTTGGCTTACTGTGGATGTTAAAGAACTCAAATGTGTGATTCTTCTTCAGTGCAATTCATGATGCCACAGGAGGTCATCATACCCCAGGCAGGGAGTGTAGCTGTGAGTCAACTCAAAGGTATTTGACTTACTTTTGAAGGCTAAAACTTCAAGGCTGATACAACCTTACCTTGGGCATTGTTTCAAACATCACTGAGTTTTAAGAGTTATTCATCTTTGATTTTTCAAATTGATCTGTAGTGCATGGGTTGTGACTGTTACGTTGGACTGGAGCCCATTCCAGCTGTCATTTGGCAATAGGTAGGACAGGGCCTGTCAATCACAGAGCTGACATTAAAACAGAAGTTGACAACTGTAAATGCTCCAATCAACGCCTTTATTCAATAACCGCAGTCTCCACTAGTGGGCAGTTACAAAAGCAAATGACCGCCAAGGTAGCGAATTATACTGAACAAAAATGTACGTAAACACATTTTTCATGAACTCATAAGATCTAGATCGGTAGGTTGTGCGTTCAAACCCCGGCCAAGTCATACCAAAGACTATAAAAATGGGACCCATTACCTCCTTGCTTGGCACTCAGCCTCAAGGGTTGAATTTGTGTGTTAAATCACCAAAAATGGTTCCCGGGCGTGGCCACCGCTGCTGCCCACTGCTCCCCTCACCTCCAAAGGGATGATCAAATCGAGAGAATAATTTCGCCACATTTACATCCAACACAATTTTCAAACTCATATGGAAACGGGGTTTGTACATCTCACCTCACAGTTGTGGCATATCGAGATGCTGATTAAACATGATTATTGCGCTGGTGCGCAATAAAAAGCCACTCTGAATTGTGCAGTTTTGCTTTAATGGGGATCTGGGGGTGTCAGAAAAGCAGTCAGTATCTGGTTTGACCATCATTTGCCTCACGCAAAGACTTGATCAGGTTGTTGATTGTGGCCTGAGGAATGTTGATCCACCACTCTTCAATGGCTGTGCGAAGTTGCTGGATACTGGCAGGAACTGGAACATGCTGTCGTATGCTCAATGGGTGACATGTCCGGTGAATATGTTGGTCATGTAAGAACTGGGATGTTTTCAGTTTCCACAAATTGTGTAAAGATCCTGGCAACATGGGGCCGTGAATTGTCATGCTGCAACATGAGGTGATGGTCTCGGTGAATGGCACAACAATGGGCCTCAGAATCTTATCAGTGTCTCTGTACATTCCAAATTCCATCAATAAAATGCACTTGCGTCCGTTGTCCATAACATACGCCTCCCCATACAATAACCCCACACCCACCATGCGCCACTCAATTCACAACATTGACATCAGCAAACCGCTCCCCCACATGACACCACACACGCTGTCTACAATCTGGCCTAAACAGTGAAAACCGGGATTCATCCATGAAGAGAACACCTCTCCAACGTGCCAGACCCCACCGAATGTTGAGTATTTGCCCACACAAGTCACTTACGACGACACACTGCAGTCAGGTCGAGACCATGATGAAGAGAATGCAGATGAGCTCCCCTGAGACATTTTCTCACAGTTTGTGCAGAAATTATTTGGTCATACAAACAAATTGTTGCAGCAAACAATCATGGAGATGCACCTGCTGGATGTGGCGGTCCTGGGCTGGTGTGTTTACATGTGGTCTGCAGTTGTGAGGCTGGTGGGATGTACTGCGAAATTCTCTGAAACACCTTTGGAGACGACTTATGGTAGAGAAATGAACATTCATGGGTAACATTCATGAAAACTGACCGTGCAATCTGTGGCACATTTCAGCGTGGCGTTTTAGTGTGGGCAGCCTTAGGCATAAGTGTGCAATAATTATTCTGTTTAATCAGCATCTGATATGCCACACGTTTGAGGTGGGATAGATTAATTTGGCAAAGAAGAAATGCTCACTAACATTGATTTATAAGATTAGTGAACAATATTTGAGAGGAATAGGCCTTTTGAGTATACCGATATATGGTAAAAGTTTTAGATCTTTGAGTTCAACTCATGAAAAATGGAAGCAAAAACAAAAGTGTTTGTTCAGTGTAATAAAAAATATCTAAAACTGTTGTGAATCTATGGAATATAAAAAAAGTCTTATACTAAAACAAACTACAAAATGCAATTTCGGAAGAAATTATGTCTAAATGCTTAAAAGGGGAACTGCAAAATTTTGGGAAATGTTGTCTATTATTCACAATTTGTATGTAAAACAGGCACACGTGTTTTCTTTTTTAATGCATTCCAACCCGTAAATGAATGTTGGCAAAAGTTTGGTAAAAATAGTCAATGAGCGTTGTACTATCCTGCCTTTACAGCACTCCAAAAAACATTCACCTCCATCATCGTTTTGTATACACACTGTAAAGTATACTGTATATGTAATGTAGTAAAAGGCACACTCATAATAACATGTAATATTTAATAAGATAGCTATAAAAATTTACGTGCTGTTTGTTGCTAGCATTTACCTAACTTTAGCGAGGAGCATTTTGAGTTTGGAACGGTTCAAATCGGTTGAGAAATGTGGAAATAAAAACACTTCATAGAGAATAAGCCTTACGGAAATGTGGGAATTCCAGGAAAACTGGGAATTTGTCGGGTATGCAAATATACATAGGCCAATTGTCTTTGGTAATTGGAATGTATTCAAACAGATAAAACAATCACACAATCACAGTTAATCTGTATAGCCCTTAATCACAAATTCCCCTAATCTGAGTTTGAGTTTATTTCGAACATGCAAGCATACAACATGATACATCACAATTTCCAGTTTCTGAACTTGCATCCGGGCAAAGAAAAACCCCAATAGCTCGAGATGGGAAGAAGAAGAAACTTTGGGAAGGAGCTGCAGACTTGGGGACCCACCTCTTGGGTGACCGAGTACCCCAGGAAGAATAGTCTCCACTGCAGTGTAGACTAATGGGTATCCTTAATAAACTAAACTAAACTAAACTAAACTAAACTACAATGGATGCCTCGTGGGTACACTAACTGAATTGTGACATTCATGATAATGTGAGAGTCCAGTCCATCAGGAAGCCAGCAGAGGGTCGTAAGGGTTTTTTTTTTTTTACCATGTAGACAAGTCAACAACGCAGGGACGTTACCTACTAATGCATAAAAGAGCCGTCCAATCTTGGAAAACAGAGAGCTTCTTAAACACTGCTACCTCTCCAGATATTATCATTGGTTCCCGTTTAACCTCTCCATTCAGAAGAGAGTATATCTAAAAGCTGGTTATATATAAATGAGTTTTAAGGTGGGACTTAAATGCTTCTACTGGGGTAGCATTTCTAACAGTTGCCAGAAGGGGATTCCAGAGTACTGGAGCCCAAAGAGAAAACGCTGTAGCGCACGCAGACTATTTTTGGGTTTTGATGGTGGAATGGTTCAAATCGGTTGAAGAATGTGTGAGAAGTAGTCAAAAGAAAATGTGGTAATTCCAGGTCAAAAGTGAATTTTTGGAACCCAAAAAATTGTCAGTTTGAATGTTCAGGACGAGTGGAATAATGTGTTGATGGTGTAATGGTATGAATCGGTGAGGAAATATCAAAGTTTGAAAAATTGCCCATTCATTTTCAATGGGAACATTTTCAGCATTCACAGATTTAACTTTTCACAATTCCTTGGGTATCTAATTTTTTTATGAATCTGTTTTCCCCCATGATTGTTAATTTGGGTACTAAGTCATTTTTTTCTTTGGTATAAACTATTCAATGATTTATTTTAGGATTTAGTTGCGACACCGACTCAACAGCACCTCTGCTCGTTGCAGCGAAGGAGTGCACTGCCGTTTGCCTGAAATGACTGAAGCCATTTGTTCAATAGGCTGAAAGTAACTGCTTCTTGTAGCTAAAAACTGTTGATGAATATTGAAGAAGAGATCAGAAAGTGCAGTGACTCAATCTGAGCTGCATGTTAACATGTGAGAACAAAGACATCATCGAGCACGCCGAGCTCTGAGGAAATGGTGTCATGAATCGTCCCTCTATATCCCCCCAAAAGAATGTCAAAAAGCCAGAAGTGCCGTGTCACACTATGAGGCAGACTTTGGAACATATTTTGACAGTTTTGCCCCTCTAAAGCTTTCTTGCCAGATTGTGGCCCAGATGAACATTTGCGATGTGGTGTCTGCTGGAGTACTTTCCGTCATTCCAGTAGCGTTGCTAACATGTGGGGAGAGGCGAATAACTCTTCTTTTTTCCATCTCCTGCAATAACATGAAAAAGTAACTACTTATTACTCAGTGTTATTTCAGTTTCATGTGGCTCTGCTCATGGGACACATCTTTAGACACGTGCAGCTGAGTCACATTCATGCAATGCAAATATAGCAGGAGGTGGCGACTTGTCCAGGGTGTACTCCGCCTTCTGCCTGATTGTAGCTGAGATAGGCACCAGCGCCCCCCGCGACCCCAAAGGGAATAAGCGGTAGTAAATGGATGGATGGATGGCAAATATAGCAGAAGAAGTTAATGTGTGTTGCGTCTGAGAACGATCTCATCCAAGCAGATCATATTGTCATCACATCTGTGAAATGCTTCTGAACAGTCAAGCTGGAATCGATTTAAAGTTGTGAAAATATACAGTATAGTGATGTATTTTGTAATATTTTGATTTGGTTAGAACAGGGTAGGCAAACTTTTTGACTCTCGCCTTGTGCTGTCCAAACGTTTCTAGAATCAAATCTTTTTTCTGTTAGTGTACATTTTTGGAATAAGAACATTACACAAATGTTATTCATAATATAACTCCAATATAATGACAATTATATTGATACTGTGCTTTTATACATTTTTGGTTTTTGAATTTGTATGTCTTCTATCTTAACGGTTGTAAAATTTTGATTGGGTTGGAGTTGATATATTTTATTTTGTTAGATTGATTAACACTTTGTGATTTTTGTAAAAAACATTTTTTAATACATGTTTGGCCAACACTTAGTGTTTAAGTCGTACGTCAGCAGCCAAGAGGAGCTTTTGTAACCAGTAACTGGTTTCATTTAGGGCTGTCAAATGATTAATTATTTAATCGCAATTAATCGCAGTTTGTTTATAGTTAACTCAATATTAAATGCGATTAATAGCACATAGATATATTTTAATCTTTAGTAAGTGTACCCTAGACATGACCTTTTACCTGTTAGCATGACTTGGCAATTAGTTTACTTTATTGAAATGTTTTTTTAAACGTAATACTTTTTTTTACACCGCTTAACACAAGATGACAATAATGAAATGAATAAATTACCAGCAGTGCGTTAGTGTCTTGCCAGATTTTGTAGGAATACAGAATGTGTATTCCTGCTAGAGAAACAATTGCATTAAGAAGAGAAGCTTTGCCATCTTTTGATACCAGTTTCACACATTAACAACACCAAATGTGGATTGTTACGAATGATTGTCAGAGATGTTTGGTGATATAATCTGTGATATTGCTACTGGGGCAACGTGGTGCAGATGGTAGTGTGTCCGTGCCAGCAGTTTTAGGGTTCCAGGTTTGATCCCAGCTACAGCTATCCTTATCACGGCTGTTGTGTCTTTGGGAAAGACACTGCATTCTGCTCCCGTCTTCATCACTGTCAGTGCGTGAATAGGTGTGTGAATAGGTGAAAGTGATGTATAATGTAAAGTGCTTTGGGTATCATTCCGGGTATAGGAAATCACTATATAAATACAGACCATTTACCTGAATAAATGCTTCTGATATTCTGTACATTACATGTTGTAAATTGTATATTTTAACCTGCTCTATTTATTAAATTTGTATTATTCTAAGCAGTCTGTTTTTACAGGATATCAGGGTTATAAAATAATATAAATTTTATGTGTATAGATATTTGTCAGAAAACATTTATTTAGGTAGAAATATCACAGATTACATGACAAAACATCTCTGACAAAGCATTATCTTAATGTAAGAGGATTTTTCATTTTCTTATGTTAGTTAGACCAAAATCTTAGCATATTTTGCAAGAAATTTGTGTATTGTACATGTTCATCACGACAGGACGTATGGACATCATCAAAGACAACGCTGTAAAAAAAATCTGTAGATCATATGGTAAAAAAATTGGTGGATCAGTCGCTGGAATGCTGAGACAAAAATAACAGTTGGTAGATAACAGTTTTTCAATTTCTAGTAATGCCCTGTGAAAACGACTGTAGAATTCACGGGAAAATGGCAACTCAGTCGCCAGAATTTTACTGTAAAAAAAGCTGTGGTACCGTTTTTCAATTTACAGTTTTAGGATTTCGTTGTACGAGTATAGTTGCGCTTAGCATCCAAAGGATTGTCTATGGTCACCAGTATCGAGAGCAGTGGTTCTCAACCTTTTTTCAGTGATGTACCCCCTGTGAACATTTTTTTAATTCAAATACCCCCTAATCAGAGCAAAGCATTTTTGGTTGAAAAAAAGAGATAAAGAAGTAAAATACAGCACTATGTCATCAGTTTCTTATTTATTAAATTGTATAGCAGTGCAAAATATTGCTCATTTGTAGTGGTCTTTCTTGAACTATTTGGGGAAAAAAAGATATAAAAATAACTAAAAACTTGTTGAAAAATAAACAAGTGATTCAATCATAAATAAAGATTTCTAAACATAGAAGTAATCATCCACTTAAAGTGCCCTCTTTGGGGATTGTAATAGAGATCCATCTGGATTCATGAACTTAATTCTGAATATTTCTTTACAAAAAAAGAAATCTTTAACATCAATATTTATGGAACATGTCCACAAAATATCTAGCTGTCAACACTGAATATTGCATTGTTGTATTTTTTTTCACAGTTTATGAACTTACATTCATATTTTGTTGAAGTATTATTCAATAAATATATTTATAAAGGATTTTTTAATTGTGGCTGTTTTTAGACTATTTTTTTAAAATCCCACTTACCCCCATTTGAGAACCACTGGTCTAGAGAATCGAATACAATGTCCCGACAACGACAGTATAGGGAAAAGAATCAACTTAAATAGTCTTGATTGCAAACAGAAAACAGGTGAGGGGAAATTTTTCGGGACAGAAGTGAAGCAGCCAGGGGAAAACACCAACAAAACCGGATGAGTTGCCAAATTAAAAGCACAGGACAGGAACTAACACAAAACAGAAGAACACTAACAAAACGCAACATTAAGGCACGGCCTGGTGTAACCAGACGTGACAGCCGCCTCAATATTTGAGAAGCTTTATATACATTATGAGTGTGAATGTTGTCTGTCTATCTGTGTTGGTCTTGCGACGAGGTGGCGACTTGTCCGGGATGTACCCCGCCTACCGCCTGAATGCAGCTGAGATAGGCTCCAGCGACCCCCCGCGACCCCGAAAGGGATAAGCGGCAGAAAATGGATGGATGTTCGCCGACACCTACCTGAAGGTTTGTGTATCATTCAAGCATTTATAAATATGCTAATACTTTAAGTACCCCTGGCTCTCACAGCCCCTCTGAATGAATATGAAATGTATTTAACTGACCTGTAATCAACTGGGACAAATCCAAGGTGTACAATTGCCTCTTGACCCGAAGTCAGCTGGAATAAGCTGGAGCTCACCCGTGATTCTAATGAGGACAAGCATATAGAAAATAGATTAATTAATGGATTTACTGGATAGATCCTCATCTAATAATAAGAATATATAGGAACTAGGGTTTCGAATCTTTGGGTGTCCCACGATTCGTTCAATATCGATTCTTGGGGTCGCGAATCGATAATATAGCGATTTTTTCGATTCAACGCAATTCTCGATTCAAAAACGGTATTTTTACGATTCAAAACGATTCTGTATTCATTCAATACATAGGATTTCAGCAGGATCCACCCCAGTCTGCTGACATGCTAGCAAAGTAGTAGATTTAAAAAAAAAGCTTTTATAATTGTAAAGTACAATGATTTATCAATTTGTGGACTTGGAGAAGGCATTCGACCGTGTCCCTCGGGAAGTCCTGTGGGGAGTGCTCAGAGAGTATGGGGTATCGGACTGTCTTATTGTGGCGGTCCGCTCCCTGTACGATCAGTGCCAGAGCTTGGTCCGCATTGCCGGCAGTAAGTCGAACACATTTCCAGTGAGGGTTGGACTCCGCCAAGGCTGTCCTTTGTCACCGATTCTGTTCATAACTTTTATGGACAGAATTTCTAGGCGCAGTCAAGGCATTGAGGGGTTCCGGTTTGGTAACCGCAGGATTAGGTCTCTGCTTTTTGCAGATGATGTGGTCCTGATGGCTTCATCTGACCGGGATCTTCAGCTCTCGCTGAATCGGTTCGCAGCCGAGTGTGAAGCGACCGGAATGAGAATCAGCACCTCCAAGTCCGAGTCCATGGTTCTCGCCCGGAAAAGGGTGGAGTGCCATCTCCGGGTTGGGGAGGAGACCCTGCCCCAGGTGGAGGAGTTCAAGTACCTAGGAGTCTTGTTCACGAGTGAGGGAAGAGTGGATCGTGAGATCAACAGGCGGATCGGTGCGGCGTCTTCAGTAATGCGGACGTTGTACCGGTCCGTTGTGGTGAAGAAGGAGCTGAGCCGGAAGGCAAAGCTCTCAATTTACCGGTCGATCTACGTTCCCATCCTCACCTATGGTCATGAGCTTTGGGTCATGACCGAAAGGATAAGATCACGGGTACAAGCGGCCGAAATGAGTTTCCTCCGCCGTGTGGCGGGACTCTCCCTTAGAGATAGGGTGAGAAGCTCTGCCATCCGGGAGGAACTCAAAGTAAAGCCGCTGCTCCTTCACATCGAGAGGAGCCAGATGAGGTGGTTCGGGCATCTGGTCAGGATGCCACCCGAACGCCTCCCTAGGGAGGTGTTTAGGGCACGTCCAACCGGTAGGAGGCCACGGGGAAGACCCAGGACACGTTGGGAAGACTATGTCTCCCGGCTGGCCTGGGAACGCCTCGGGATCCCCCGGGAAGAGCTAGACGAAGTGGCTGGGGAGAGGGAAGTCTGGGTTTCCCTGCTTAGGCTGTTGCCCCCGCGACCCGACCTCGGATAAGCGGAAGATGATGGATGGATGGATGGATTTATCAACTGATTGCAATAATGTAAATTTGTTTTAACTATTAAACAAACCAAAAATCTGACTTATTTTATCTTTGTGAAAACATTGGACATTGGCTTGTTGTCAAGCTTATGAGATGCGATGCAAGTGTAAGCCACTGTGACACTATTGTTCTTTTTTATTTTTTATAAATGTCTAATGATAATGTCAATGAGGGATTTTTAGTCATTGCTATGCTGAAATTATAACTAATATTGATACTGTTGTTGATAATATTCACTTTTGTTTCACTACTTTTGGTTTGTTCTGTGTCGTGTTTGTGTCTCTCAATTGCTCTGTGTATTGCAGTTCTGAGTGTTGCTGGGTCAGGTTTGGTTTTGGAATTGGATTGCATTGTTATGGTATTGCTGTGTATTGGTTTGTTGGATTGAATAAAAAAAATTAATCGATTTAAAAAAAAGAAAGGGAATCGTTTCTGAATCGCACAACGTGAGTATCGCAATTCGTATTCAAATCGATTTTTTCCCACACCCCTAATAGGATCACTTAAACTCCTGAGGGAACTCTCCTGAAGGAATCAATAAAGTACTACCTATCTTAAAGGCCTACTGAAACCCACTACTACCCACCGAGCAGTCTGATAGTTTATACATCAATGATGAAATATTAACATCGCAACACATGCCAATACGGCCTTTTTAGTTTACTAAATTACAATTAAAAATTTCCCGGGATTTCGTCTTCGAAACGTCGTGTAATGATGACGTGTACGCAAGACGTCACGGGGTTTTAGGAAGTATGAGCGCTGCGCGCACACACAGTTAAATGTCGTCTGCTTTAACGGCATAATTACACAGTATTTTGGAGATCTGTGTTGCTGAATCTTTTGCAATTTGTTTAATTGATATTGGAGAAGTCACAGTAGAAAGATGGAGTTGGGAAGCTTTAGCCTTTAGCCACACAAACACACGGTGATTCCTTGTTTAAAATTCCTGGAGGTGAAACTTTTCTATGGATCACAGCACGGTCAAGCAAACATGAATCACGACGGAATGTCAACCAGCAGGTTTCGGTGAGAAAATTATGGTTAAAAAGTCAGTTCTTACCGGAGAAAAGCTGAGCTTGTGCCGTCCATAGCTGCCGTCGACTCCCCTGAGACACTGCACGTCAAGACACCCTTCCGACTATCAGGTACTGTTAAACTCACTAATACACTAGCAACACAATAGAAAGATAAGGGATTTCCCAGAAATTAAACAAGTAAATGTGTCTAAAAACATCGGAATCTGTTCCAATGCAATCGCGTTTTTTTTTCCTCGTCCGTCGCTATCAATATCCTCAAACACAAATCTTTCATCCTTGCTCAAATTAATGGGGAAATTGTCGTTTTCTCAGTCCGAATGTGACTTTTTGTTGGAGGCTCCCATTAAAAACAATGTGAGTATGTGAAGACCCATCAAACAAGTGACGTCATCGTCTGCGACTTCCGGTAGAGGCAGGGCATTTCTCTTCGCACCGAAAGTTGCAAACTTTATCGTCGATGTTCTCTACTAAATCCTTTCAGCAAAAATATGGCAATATCGCGAAATGGTGACGTATGACACATAGAATGGACCTGCTATCCCCGTTTAAATAAGAAAATCTAATTTCAGTAGGCCTTAAAAAACAGTAGGACGCAACACTCCAAAACACCCACGAGTGCTAATTTATGAACCTAAGGTGGAATTTCTCTAAATATCGTGTTCAAAATGCACACGGCTTTGATCGGAGAGCTCTGGAAGGGAGTGGAAGTTCCTGGCCGGAGGATGTGTGGATTGTGTGCGGCCATGATGATGATGCGGAGGCAGCAGGCGGAGTCTGCGGGCTGCAAGCTTCTTTCTGTCTGGCTGCTGTCCTGTCATCGGCCTGGGTGTGGTTTAAGAGTCCGGGTACCGTTAGCAGGAAACCGAGCTTTTGAGCCCATTTTCACTTCGAAGGCGACACAAAAGACAAATATTTCTCACGGAAAGCGGGTTTTCCTTTCTTTCTTCCAGCTAACACAAATACGGTTGGATTCGTTTTAGACCGGAAGCCATTTGACTGGCGCCGTTGTTCTGATGGGAAAAAGTTTTCTGCTCTTTTCGCCTACTGCTCGTCTGTTTTATTAGCGTTTTTCTTGTGTTGTTTTTTTCCCCTACTTTTTGAACCCCAAGCGGACGACTAACAGCAACGATGCCGAAAACGGTAAGCCTCAGAAGCTATTTTTATGACGTAAAATCTGTCTTTGTTGTCCGTATTTTACTCGAATCCCACCGTGATTAGATTTTTTGAAACATCGCATTCAAACAACGCGGATAGTTGCGTCCATTTAGTTAAAATTGTAAATATTTTCAAACTAAAACGCGACGACCCAAGACTTTCCGTTAGGCGAATGCGCGTGCGCGCTCCCGCCTGTGTGCCTGTTAAAATGAGCGCCTTAAATCACGTCGTTCATTGAAGCCTTCAGGCTACTTTTTTTTTATCTCAAGCCTACGTTACTCGTCTCCCGACGGAGGGCATGGCAGGGGTTTTTGTCTTTGAGTGTCTTTGTCTGGGGAGGCGACCCCCACCATCCCAGGGTAGCCATGGAGCTTGTGCTTCCGGAAGCCTCCCCTACAGCCTGGCTGGCTTGTAGCTCGAAGCCGTGATTGGATATGTCATCAACTAGCTGTGTGAGCTCCAGGGGTTCCCGCCAAAAACATTTTCTTATCAGCTCGATATGAACTTTTAGCAACCTCTTAACTGGCATACATGCAAACAATGAAGAGAACCCCTCCTTTTCATTATTGGGGGGTGCACACGCATGCGCACACACTCACACACACCCTCTTTGTTTAATTCACATTGCATCATGTTGGTTCTAAGCATGTTTCACTTATAGTGAATGTGAGTTAAAAGCCTACTGAAACCCACTACTACCCACCACGCAGTCTGATAGTTTATATATCAATGATGAAATATTAACATTGCAACACATGCCAATAGGCCTTTTTACAATTTTAAATTTCGTGGGAGTATGATGACATGTACGCAAGATGTCACAGGTTTTAAGGAAATATGAGCGCTGCACACACACACAGCTAAAAGTCGTCTGCTTTAATGGCATAATTACACAGTATTTTGGAGATCTGTGTTGCTGAATCTTTTGCAATTTGTTCAATTGATATTGGACAAGTCACAGTAGAAAGATGGAGTTGGGAAGCTTTAGCTTTTAGCCACACAAACACACGGCGATTCCTTGTTTAAAATTCCTGGAGGTGAAACTTTTCTATGGATCACAGCACGGTCAAGCAAACATGAATCACGACGGAATGTCAACAAGCAGTTTTGGGTGAGAAAATTGTGGTAAAAAGTCGCTTCTTACCGGGGAAAAGCTGAGCTTGTGCCGTCCATAAAGCTGCCGTCGACTCCCTTGAGACATTGGCGTCAAGACACCCGTGGACGTACACCTCTGACTATCAGGTACTATTTAACTCACTAAAATACTAGCAACACAATAGAAAGATAAGGGATTTCCCAGAATTATCCTTGTAAATGTCTCTAAAACATCGGAATCCGTCCCAATGCAATCGCGTTTTTTTTTAACTTGTTTTTTTTAATCTTTTTTTTTTTCTAGTCCGTCGCTATCAATATCCTCAAACGCAAATCTTTCATCCTCGCTCAAATTAATGGGGAAATTTTCGTTTTCTCGGTCCGAGTAGCACTTGTTGTTGGAGGCTCCCATTAAAATCAATGTGAATATGTGAGGAGCCCCCACACGTGTGACGTCATCGTCTGCGACTTCTGGTAGAGGCAGGGCATTTCTCTTAATACCGAAAGTTGCAAACTTTATCGTGGATGTGCTCTACTAAATCCTTTCAGCAAAAATAGAATGATCAAGTATGACACATAGAATGGACCTGCTATCCCCGTTTAAATAAGAAAATCTAATTTCAGTAGGCCTTTAAACTGTTTCTGGTTGATACAAAACAAAGTGCACTCAATTGTGGTCTGTAGTTGTGTCGTTTACTGACACAGTTGGACAATATAAGAAATGTGACCCTAAGTCACACATGACGAGTGATGCTATTGGTACTTCATGCACTTCCATAAACCCTAATATTTACACCTGCTCAGTAGCCTAGTGGTTAAGAGTGTCCGCCCTGTGATTTGTAGGTCATGATTTCCAACCCCGGCCGAGTCATACCAAAGACTATAAAAATGTGACATATTACCTCCCTGCTTGGCACTCAGCATCAAGGGTTGGAATTGGGGGTTAAATCACCAAAAATGATTCCCGGGCGCGGCCAGTGCTGCTCACTGCTCCCCTCCCAGGGGGTAAGGGTGATGGGTCATATACAGAGGATGCATGTGTGACAACTTTTTAACTTTATTCTAAAACTGCTTTGATGAACGCAGAAATACAATACCATACGAGTGTGTGTTATTAGCTGATTTCCATAAACGTAAACCTACGCAAAGGTACAAGCGGTAGAAAATGGATGGATAAACCTACACATTCTTACAGCATAGAATGGTTGTAAACCATCTAATGGTGCGTTCCATTTACCTCGGAAGTTGGAAGTCAGAGCTGAGAATGTCAAAGCCGAGTTGTGAGCGTTGGAGTTGCAAGGTCGAAAGGAACTCAAAATGGCCACATCCACGAAGTTATTTTTGTGCTTGCCTGAATGTAAACATCCATCCATTGTCTACCGCTTGGACCTCTCAATGTTGCGGCGGCTGCTGGAGCCTATCCCAGCTGCACCTGGGAACATTTTTGCAATTTTCATATACGGTGGAAGAAGAGGAAACCCAGACGCTATTGCTAGCAACGTAGAACTTATAAAACACATGAAATAAATTTAGTTTACGCTACAGTAACGTTACCATATATAAACATTAAACAACACATCGTACATGGCTGATGTAGCGTGACAAAAAAAAATCAGAAGTGCTAAGAACGGATATTATGGAAGCGTATAACATTGTTTGCATCCAAGGCAGCCGTTTTTTAAACTAACTCAAGGGGCGTTCCAGTTAAAATTCCGACTAGGAACTCAGAAGATCCAAGTTCCCAGTACAAATGGAACACACCATAACAATGCTCCTTTATAATTTTCTTGCTTACAAATGCAATCACATTTTTTTTTTCTTTGTGGGAGGTCCAATAAGGCTAGTTGTCAGGGGTCTTTTTTTTTTTTTTTTTTTTGTTTTTTTTTACAAATGACTTAAAATAATTCACAAAGTCAACTGCACGCTCATTGCCTTGCATATAATGAAGCCATGTCAATTAATGAATGCGATCACTCCTACCACGAGGTGGTGATAGCCAATTCGTACTGATCAGTGAGGCTCGCTGTATGGCTGGTGAGATTGCATGCGCTTGTAAATCCATATCAGGGCTGCAAGAATGAATTGTTTAGAAAAAAACTTTTATTCATATTTTATTGTTTTGATTAATGGTTTATTGAGTGTATCTAATAAAAATTGATCAAATAGAGTATAGAGAGTCTAGAACTTTGACTACGCGAACAAAGTTTCTGCACGGCTGCTGCAGTTATGCGCACAGTGGAACCCTAAGTGTCTGGAGGCCGTGATCTATGTAGTGGTGGAAAGCAGTTTTTTTTTTTTTTTTTTTTTTTTTTTTTTTAAAGCACTCAGGTTACAAGTGCAATTTTAATGTTGATGATGTGCATTTATTAGAAAAAGTAATTAAACTTATGACAAGCACAAAACTTGTATTTCAACTATTTCCCTAAAATACGTATTGAGGCTTTAAAGTGTGTTTTATCAGATTACTTGAACAAACTAATTGATAGCTGCTGCTCAATTTTTTTATGATTTTTCCGTGCCGCCCCAACTAACACACAAATTAAAGGAAAAATTCAATCGTAGTATCATCTTTTAAAAAGTACACTGTGAGTCAGGATAATATTAGTTTCTAATACAGATAGCTGTTTTTTTCAAGTTTGGATTCTATAAGTGAGGATTTCCAATTAGGTATTATAAATGAATCTGTTATTTTATTGATGAAACATAAAACTACACAGGGGCATACAGGCTACTACCTACAAATAAAATAAATAATACTTTAAGGAGAATGTTAAACCATTATGAGATGTTGTATTTTATTTCATAAAGTCATAATACGAGAAATGCACAATTTATTGAGAACATTTTTAATATGAAGTTGTTCTAAGGCTAAATGTGCATCATAATTAAAAACGTCATATTTTGTTGTAATTCATGACAATTAAACATCAATAAAATAATTCACTTAACACAATGATTAGTATGAACATTTGAATGTAATTGTTTCTTGTAAGTTAAACAAAATGAAATTGACAAGCCGTAAAAAGGGAGACGGCTTTGTTGTCGCATTTGTTTCTGCGATAGGGGTAGGATGCTACATCAATTTATTAGATTATTTTGGTGTGCAAAGCGTGCCGAGTTTCCACACTGTGAACATGAAGTGGACAGGAAGTGTGCAGACTTTGTAAACAGATTCAGTGCAGCCTCTGGCTAGCAGTAGTCATGGCTAACCATAGTGCTAATAGGAAGCCAAAGCCTGGAAAGCCTCTTCCTTTGTTTAAGTGTTCTGTTTGGAAAAACTTGTTCTTCCTGGCAAAGGAGGTAAACACAAAAGTACAAGTGAATAGGACAGAAAGGAGAAATGCATGCGAGAAGTTAGCATTTTTTGATCAAAGTCAATAACACTGTTTGCACATAAGCCAACCAGTCCTTTTACTATACAGAAAATTATTTAAACTGGTCTTTAAAACTGAAGTATCTTCCAAACTGTTGTTATGGTGTGCCGTAAGAACACAGTTGTATGAACATTTACAGAATTTTGCTTAAAAAGTAAAATCTTGTTAAAGTAATAACTTCTTGTGTAGTCTAGAAAACAGCAAAATAAGGTGTGCCTTTAGACATATGAGATAACAATCAGTATATATCCATGCACTAAATTAGTCAGATTCCTCAAATAGTTCGGCTCTAATTAAGCATTATACAACCCATGGAAACAACTTACTCCGATTGTGTTTGGTTTTTGAAAAGTAAGACTAACACATCTGGATTATGTGTTACTTTCCTCAAGGAATCAATAAAGTACCGGTACTATCTATATACGCGATTGAAAACCAGATCTCTCGAGTGGGTGTGTGTAAGAGGGAACACTTGGCATGTGCCAGTCTCATTGCGCGAGATATAACCCGCAAGCAGATCCTGTTTTCAAGCAAAAAATAAGCAAAATTTGTAATAAAGAAGAGATTGATTATTTGCTCCACAAACTAAAAGAACACAACATTTGAGATTGCATAGATGGGAGAAAAAAAGAAACTTGAGATTTATTTAAGAAGGTAGCTTCGTAAAATGCCGTCTTAAGTCAGACTCCCGAACAAAATATGAATGAAATGAAAGAGAATGAAGCAGGTATATTAAAGGCAAATAATAGAGCGTACACAAACCTCTTCACGCTGCATTTGTGCACTCTAAATTGATGAACAATACCCCTTTATTCTACACAACTGGCATTATAGTCCAGAACTTTCATTTGGAACAGTATTGGTTGACTCTTTCCATCAATCCACAGAGCCTTATGAATGAACTCAAACTTTTTTGAAAGTTTTTTTTTTTCCATGATTGTCCGCCTGACAATTCCTTTGAAAAAAGTCTCCTGCCTTTATTTACTTCCGACCTGCATCCGCTCCGATACATTCTTGTTTGTAGTGTCATGTTCGTAATAAGATCATTTTTTGATGCTATCTTCTATTAAACATCAGGATAGCCATTAAAGATCATTTGTAATATGTGCCAATATTACAGCAGACATCGGGTACAACAAAGCTACGCTGTTGACTTAAAGGGAGCTGCAGATGCCTGGTGTGATGTCATAGGTCAACCAGAAAAGCAATAATTTTTTTTGCGCTAAAAGGGAATAAACGCCCCTCAGTGTACGAGAGGCACACGGCGTATGGCCAATTGCTCAGTAGCTAGTGTATACAAAAACAAACTATTTGAGAAATTAGACTAATTTAGAGCATGGAAACGTGTAATTTAGTGCATGGAAACGTAGTCTTTGACCTGTGTTGGTTCAAATGTTGAATTTGGCAAAGTAAATTCTATCATTATGTCCAGTATGTTCTACTTGTAAAATGCATGTTTTGAAGTAAAAGCGGAAAAAATTGTAAGGGTCTTCAGTGTGGGTGTTCACTAGATTCTTTTCAAATTCTGTATGTAGGTGACTGTCTTTGTGCCAACAGTCAACACCAAGTGCAGCTAGGATACTTTTAGCCTTCACAACATCGTCTGTTTGGTAAAGTATTCACAGGCTCAAAAAGAGCTTTTACAATCCGTTAACAAGCAATAAGCAACGACATTGTGCTATGCCGCTATATTGTTTGGTTCTTGTTGGAAAAGAGGAAACTCTAAAGGGACAATGAGTGGTCAAGAGGAAGGTCATTGGCCTTAATAATGACAGGAATAATTGAAGAACAATACTTAGGGCTAAAATGTTTTCCCTTTGCAGTGTAATGTGACTGTGTCCTTCTAAAAGATTGCTTATAAGTTTCTGGCAAAACTAAGCAAGCAAATCATATAAAAGAAAGAAGCTGGATAAACCTATTCAGCAACAAAGTTCCCTCTTTGCCCAGTGAAAGTTGTCTTGTGAATATGTGGCCACATCCTCAGTGGGATTGGCTCACAGTTTAACTTTATTGTTTAGTATATATTTGTTCTTTTAGTCAACCCTATCAACCTCCACAGCTATCAAAAGTGACAATTATTCCAAAAGTGGTGCGCATGGTGCTGCTGTCCTGCTGGCAAGTGCTCGAGTTTCTCAAGGAAGCCACGGTGTGACTCAAATGTTCTGCTCTTACATCAGTTCCTTTCTGGTAATTTCCTCGCCTGTAGCCTTATATGGACTTTCACATCATGGTCTAGCTGGTCTCCTCCCTGCTTCCCCCTGCCTACTCCTCACATGCAGTGCACCACTCCAGATTGCACTAAAGCAGTTTATCAGCCTTTAAAGTGCCATTTTATCACTGTGTGGCTATATTTTCGTTGAAACTGTCCCTCTGATTTGTTTTTATAACACTCCACAGAACGAAATAGGATCTTGAACCACAAACTATAGTTATGAAAAAATAGTTGTCTATTATACCATTTTTGCATTACTATCAAAAAGCTTGTTTACTTGGTATCAATGTTACAATTACGCACATCCACTATCGTATGCATTTTTTTTTTTTTTTTTAAAGCTGTAGCGTAACTTACCATTTGAGTCGCAAGACATTGGTGGTTTGCTTGTTAGAAGGACAAATATTGAATAAGTGTGGCTATGGTGATTCGGTGAATGGAAAGACGTGGAGGTATGCTAGCAGGGGATTTAAGGAGGCTGTAGTGCACATAGCACAGCAGATTAGCAGTTTGTCGCAGTAGACGTGCTGGAAAAAGTGATGGATTTATTTTTTTTACACATATTTCTGATATTTTTTGTCTTTGATTCTCTTTGGATTTCGCAAGACGTTTAAACTTTGGAATGTGAGTACCTTTATATTCATTTTTGACATTTGGGCGCGTCCAATTCTTCACTTTTAAGTTACAATCAAACTGAGGCTGTTTTAAAGATAAGAGCAAGTCTTGAGTTTTTGCCAAATGTTTGTACAGTGAATTATGCACTTGATCTATTGACTCTCCTCACACAAGTATTAGTGAACGTGCTTTCAGTAGTTGAATGAGACTAGGAGACGTGTTGGAGTACAAGCTCTGATGTAGGCTGCGAAAGTGTGACAAATTTTAACCTTCCAACAAAAACAGGACTTGTCTCTTGTCTGGCACTATGTAGTGTACGTCTGAGTATGTATGTGCGCATGTACTGTATGTTATTTAAAGAACAATGGTCATGGGAAAGACCCTTCCTGGCTTTGTAAGAAAGTTCATCCTCCCTTTCATCCCTCTCTCTTCCTGTCTGCCAGTTTGCACTCTTCAACTGAAGGGTTTCTTTAAACGTAATGCTCGGATGCATATAGCACTCAGCTGTAAACACATCTGGACGGCAGACACCCAACAGTACACAGCCACAGGGCGTTTTTGTTTTGGTAACTCCTTAACTTGCTAAATGTAGGTTCAACACAAACCTATTGAAATCATACAAACAATGTTGTGTATTGATCACATACCTTTTGTTACACATTAGGGTTTGTTAGTTTTAGGCCCACATAACAAAACACTTTATAGAGGGGTAGCACATTTACCACGAAGAAACCCATAATATTTTGTTAAGGATTTAGTTAAGGTTAAGTTGTGGAAAATATTTACTTTCACTTATGACTGTTTTGAGTTATGTCCCAGAATTACAAATTAGAGCTGGGTATGTCTATCGGTTCATTGATGATTATTAATGTCTTTGAGTAATATTGTCTTTAAGCAACTGAAGCAAAATAGACTACACTTTTAGGCTGTAACCAGGAAAGGTGCTGTTGATTCAATCCCACAAACTTCGACCAACAGTATTCTGCTCACTAACAATGTAAATTAAACAGGAGTTAAGGGAGTTAGATAGCAGTGTTTCTCATATATAGATAGAATGTCCCCTTACATTAATATCTTCTTTATTTCTTTGCTGTTAAAGTCACCCTGTTACCAGTCCCGCACTAGCATAATAAATTATATGTTGCCTTTGCGTTAGCCAGTATTATCAATTACGCATCATTTGATTTATCTGTACTGTTTCTGTAATTTTCTAAAAGCCTTAATCTGATTTTCATGACATTCTACTCATTGAATATTGTAAGGTAATTTAGTATGCATAGTGAACCAAGAAATGTAGTTATGTGTTATTTACATTCTTAAAGCACTTCAATAGATTTTAGCTTCCTGTATTTGATCTTAGTTTTCTTCTTTAGTTTCTCGGATGCTAGAGGTTTTGTTGAACTATTTTTTGCGTCACAGATTACTTTAGATTTTAATCTTCCGATATGCCTAGGGATTAGACCATGGCATGATTGCATTGCATTATTTTAAGTAAAATAAAATATGAGATTTCCACCACAATTGTTGAGGGTAGGGATGGGCAATATGGCGTAAAATCTATTTTGTGATATATATTGCAGCCTTCTATGATTACGAGTAATATCATGATTCATTATTTGGCATATGAATGATATGAGGATCGTTTCAAAACCGGTTACAAAGGCTCCTAATTTAGCTGCCGACATAAAATTCCAGTTGTATTATTTTCTCAAAACTATTATTAATCTGCTTGTTAATTTCTGTTGATCCATCTAAACTTCTCTTTAAATGTACTAAGCACTTATTCTTAGTAGGCCTGGGGGGTACATGGCCTATAAATAAAATCTCAAATTTTATATTCAAAAGTTCACATTAAATAAAAACATAGCAATAATTGGAATAAAGACGAGACTGTATATTTACTTCACAAATTAAAAGAACATAACATTTTGAAGTGCATCTATGGGAGAAAACCAAACAGATTTATTTAAAAAGGTAGTGAAGAAAGTCTACAATACCGGCTTCATTCAAACTCCCGACGAGTGAGACGTAAGATAATGAAGCAGGAATTTTACAAGGCAAAAAAGAAAGCGTACACGAACCTTTGCATGCTGCATTTGTGTACTTCAAATTGGTTAGCAATAACTCTAGATTCCACACAACTGGCAAGCTTGTACACAAGAAATTGCAAGTTATTTTGGGCAATCTCCATCTGAAGCAGTCACGAACAGTCTTCTTCTAACCTAAAACTCCTATCAATCCACAAAGCTTATTGAATAAACTTCGAGACATTCCAAAGTTTTCTTTCCATTCTCCGTTCAAAAATTCCTTCAAAACAACTCAAAGTCTCTCCTAACAGTCTTTGCTTCGGACCCGTTCCCTCCAATCCAATAACTCCGAGACCTTCTTGGTAGTAGTGTCATGTTCGTAGCGCAATCTAAGATAATTATTTGATGCAATCTGCTATTTTTAACATTAGCGTAGCCACTAGAGACGTAATATTTGTGCCAATATTACAGCGGACAACAAGCACAGCAAGAACTGGGCTTTAGTGGTAAAGATATCTTAATTTGGTGGGACGTCATAGGTTAACTGGAAAAGCAATACATTTATTCGCGCTGAAAGGAATCAAGCGCTCCCCAGTGTACGGAGGGACATGGTGTATGACCATTAGTCGCATAGGAAAGAGTGCATGGACACTGGGACATCACATTTTGTTGTGAAAATACAGAAAACCGAACTGTATTTGACAAATTAGACTAATTTAATGCATATAAATGTAGTGACTGCATACACTGGTAATGTTGTTGTTTTTCGACCAGATATAATCATTTTCAAAAAGCTAAATTAGGAGCTTTTTCTGCGAGGCATTACTTCTGTCTTGAATCAAATACTTCAGAAAACAAAAATTTAGAATTGCACATTGCATGCAAATAAATAATCAAATAAAAATAGTGCGGACAAATTAAAATAATGTTTCCGGTTGACCTATGGCGTCACCCTAGCCATTTGCAGAACCTTACAACTTGTTTTAACTGGTGTCCGCTGTAATATTGGCACCGATTGCAAATATTATGTCTCTAATGGCTATGTTACCGTTAAATAGCATACTACTTCAAAAAAGTATCTTAAATTGCGCTTCGAATGAAAGACCGAAAGTTTTTTCTAAGGAATTTTGCGACAAAAATCATGGAAACAAAACTTTCAAAATTTTCAAAGTTCATCCTAAAGGCTCTGTGGATCGATGGAAGGAGTTTTAAATCTGAAGGAAAAGACCGTTTGTGCCCCGACTGATATCCAGAGAAATGTAGCTATTGTTCTGGACTATTTTGCCAGTTGTGCGAAAATTTAATCAGTGGACTTGCAGTAATGCAAATAAAATAGGTTTGTGTACAGTTTATAATTTGCCTTTAATATACCTGCTTCATTCTGTTACATCTCATTCTTATTATGTTCGGGAGTCAGAATTCCGCAGAATTGTACATTCCCTTAGCTTCCTTCTTAAATACATCTTTGTTTCTTTTTTTGTACCATAAATACACTTCAAAATGTTGTGTTCTTTTAATTTGTGAAGCAAATAAACAGTGTCCTCTTCATTGCGATTATTGCTATGTATTTATTGAATGGTGTCTGCTTCAGGGGTGTTTCCCGCGCCTTGAGACGGGCCCATGCGCAATATTAATAAGTAAGGGTCCTTTCCTGCCGTACACCCCTTCTCGATAGATCTGGTTTCCAATCCCATAATCTATGTGTGTCAGTCCGACTTTTCAAAAACCGAACACGATTGGATTAAGGTGTTTCTAATGGCTATAGGAGGCTTATTTAGAGCTAAACTATTTGAGAATTTGGACTGATTTATTGCATGGACATATACTGAGTGATCACTCTGTGCATTTCTTTTCTCATCATACATGGTACCTTGTGTAAATGATTCCAATACAGTAAACTACTTTTTAGCTGGAGTTTGTTTTTTGCTATGTTCTTGTTCGCCTCGTAAAAAGTTGTATTTTCCCCACATGTCTCAATGCGTTGTTTTCAGATACTGGAATAAGTTTGTTGTGCTGCTGCCTTTTTTAAACAAACTTTGCGGCGTGCAGTCATTTGTTCCATACCTGTTGCCGCAAATCTTAACCACTGACAACACTTTTCTTTAGAACAAACACCTTGCTCTAGTTGGCGTTAGCATTAGCCAAGTTTTGCTAGGTGTGTGAATCTCCGCTAAGGAAATAAGGGAGAGGGCGGAAGCTAATGAGGGCAAAAAATAAACAGGAGCAAGAGGAGAAAAAAACATAGATTTTTAGTTTTTTAAAATCTTCTGCATTAAAAAGACTTGAATTTATCGATTAACTCGATTTATCGCCCAGGCGTAATTCTTAGTTTTAAATGATACCGCAAATTTGTTCATACTTGACATTTTAGGATCATTAAATAATGCCATTTTTTGATCACCACTGTAATCCCAACAAAACACAGGATAACAGCCCAACAATATTTCTTAATATTAAATTATTTCCTCATTCCTTTTTATTATATACAAAATGCATAATAAAGTCAACAGTACAAAATAACTAAACCAAAGCAGAAACTACAAGGGGCTCCTATTTTACGAGTTCATAAATGACAAAAGTGACAAAAAAAATGTATATATGATGATAAAGAATATCGGCTTAATTACTGTAATATCGACCATATACAGTATTAATAGTACTCTTGGTATTGTTGATGTCTGTATTGTCCCGCCTCCCCTGTTTACATTTAAGAGCTCCTGCTTAGTGCTTTTTTGTAACCTCCCATGATGCGTAGTGTAGCATGTTTAACTATTCCTTGTCCTCCAGCTGTAAAAAAACTGTTTTTTTGTCGCCTTAGAGGTGATGTTAACTTGCGAGCAAGTATGCTACATTGAGGATGCATTTGTGTGCTTGGCATTTGTAGGACACAGCTGGAACGTGTCATCTACATGCATTACTGCGATAGTATTGAAATCTCTATCTTTGGCTAAATGTATGGTATATCTTCGATTGCACGCAACACTAGTTGAGGGCAATGTTCCCTCTAATTTTTAATGTGTGTGAGCAAACGCAAAAACTTGAGCACTCAGTGGAGCACATGTGAGCAATGGCACACCAGCAGCCCACCTGTCTCAAACCTGACTAAATAACAGGTTACACTTCTTATTATTATAAATAAAATGACAGCAGTCATTTCCATGAGATTATTTTCTAAAACAAGTGTTTTGGCCTACTTACAAAGACAATAACAACAAATATTGTTTTTTATGAACTGTGTACTAGTATTGTATGTCTGGTGGGGGTCCTGCTTTGGAAATAATTTGTACCCCTTTCAGATATCGCATTTAGTTCCTATAAAACATTCATATGTTGCACAATGAGATGTAAGCATGGAATCATGTGCACATACATTCCTGTAACTTTGTTTGTAAAATATATATTTATTAGTTTTTCTTTAATATAATAACTTAATTTCATGATTAATATTTAAAAATGAAGATTATCAATCAATTACGGTAGAATAAGCACACATTTGATTGGTAGATAATTGTGGAATTACACATTTTGTGTGATGTTGGAGTTGTCCGACTTTTTGTGTGGCTGTAAACGCGTCACGGGCTAAGTGCCTTATGTGCATGTGTTGGCGCAAGTGAGCGAGCGACTGCTGTTGATATGACAAAGTTGGTTTTAAATCTGAAGGAAAAGACCGTTTGTGCCCCTACTCATATCCAGAGGAATGTAGCTATTGTTCTGGAATATTTTGCCAGTTGTGCAAAAAGTGAATCAGTGGGCTTGCAGAAATGCAAATAAAATAGGTTTGTGTACAGTTTATAATTTGCCTTTAACATACCTGCTTCATTCGGTTACATCTCATTCGTATTTTGTTCGGGAGTCAGAATTACGCCAGAATTGTACAATCCCTTATCTTCCTTCTTAAACAAATCTTTTTTTCTTGTTGGTTTTAATTTGATTTTTACGGCAAAAAATGACCAGTATTGCTAAATAGAAACTTTTTTTTTACCAATGTTTTGGTCATGTGTTTCTGGCCAACTATAAAGAATTTTGCTCAATAAAGTGATCGATGGAGTTCATGTCCTCCTTAAAACGTCTTGACAGACATTACAATAATTGAACAATGATGACAAAAACTGTTGTATGTGTTCTATCTGTTGTGGCCGCGTTTCATCAGTTACTTTGAAAATTGTTATGCGCTTATTTTTATTTTTTTAAATTTTGTGCGTGGCACAGATTTGCCGTGCACAGAGGACGCGTGTGCTATGTTGGACTTGTGAATGACGCAGATGACATAATTTACACACTAAATCAGGGGTGTCCAAACTACGGCCCGCCAAAGTCGTCAGTGCAGCCGGCAAGATATAAGTTTAACAAAAAGGTTGGCCCGCGGTGTATTTTTGCCAAAATTTTTACTCCTACGAATTACCTTGGTAGGCTATTGGAAACATTTTGCTGTCCTCGCGTGGAGGTCAATGGAAACATTAGCTAACGACCACAAGTTTTATTTTCAAGTGGAAAGAGCACAGCATCACCTCATATCAGAGGTGAGACCAAGTCATTGTTTTGCAAGTCACAAGTAAATCTCAAGTCTTTGTTCTCGAGTCTCAAGTCAAGTCCCAGGTCAAGACAGGCAAGTCGAAAGTCAAGACTGGAACGTCTCAAGTCAAGTCCAAAGTCCTGCATTTTGAGTTTCGAGTCATTTCAAGTCCTTTTAACCACAGATTAATATATTTACACAGATTGTGTATGCTTTTAAAACGCTGTATGTATTTATTCTAAAAAAAATAGTGCTGACATTGCACTTCCTAATAGCACTATTAACCAGTTATTTTCAACATTTAACTCATTCCTTTACATAATAAACACATTTGAAAAAACAAGTGCAACTGTACTTATTTGCACAAAGGTGTTAACATTGTATTTCCATGGCATATTGCATTGTAACTAGTTCCACAGCAGTTTCAATCCTGTTCTTACCTTATCTCATTGATCTCATCTCATACTGTATGTGTGTTGATGTGTGCGTACACATGAAAAACATAACAAATACATGAACATAACAATGAACAGAGTTGTACTTTTTAGATTTCACGGCCTCATGGAATATGTACACATATTCTTAATATAGTATACATTTTAACTGACCTTTATTTGACTATGTTTGTCTTTTTGTTGGTGGCTACATTACGCAGTGCTGCTGACCACTGTCTAACGTTACGTTACTGTGTGTGATACATTGACTAACGTAACATGTGTAGGTACCTCATGCAACCCTGCTTAAAAAAAAATCACTTGACAAAAAGTATGAATAAGGTAACAAACTGCAGTGGACGCAACAGATTGTCTATTTTGCAATGACGTTATAACCATAGACATCTTATAAGTAGATGCAGCATTGGCTGCTGTGACGCAAGCAATTTGGCCGCCATCTCGAAGTGGTGATGAGGAGCTGGCGAGCAGCCTAAACAGACAGTTGACAGGTAGAAAACAAAGATTCTGGGCTGGTGTTCAAACTCTCTGCTGCTGCAGCAACAGAGATACAGTTTATAGGTCCATAATATATATAGGTACCTAATGTATTCATACATTGTTTATGTAGGATTTACGCATGTATATACAGCATAACCTAATCATATTTTTTCTTCAACTTAAAAATAGCTGACTGTTTTTTTCCCCTTTTTGGGATTATTATTCCCAGTTTTGATCTTGGACATCTGGTCACTTATAGCATATAAAAATATTCTATTACTGTTAAGCAAACTATGAACACGCCAAAAAATGTGTCCTTTATCATAGTTCCACGTATGACAAAAAAGCACGTGAATATCATTGGTATTCAGGGAGGTAAAATGAATAAAATGCGCTGACAGTTCATTGCTCCTGCCAAATGAATTGCACTGAGCGGAGCGGATCACCACTCCAAGATGGGGGCCCCGCGTCTCGTCTTGTCAGCGGCAGTAGGCAGTAGCGCTCGATGCTGCGTACCCTTATAAGATGTCAATGGTTATAACGTTAGCAGTGAGTTTACAGCCTCACTTATTTAACTATACAGCAAATAAAAATTACGTTACTCAGCCAATAAACGTTAACTTACATTCAAAACTTACTCTTCTTTGTGCATCTTCAAATGTCGAGCGAAGTCGGAATTTGTTGCGTCTCTGTCTGTAATTTTCGAACCGCATGCTTTGCAAGTTTGCATATTGTAATTCGTTTTCTGTTGACCAAGTCGTAGTTTTAATACCCGAACAAAACTATTTTTGGCATAATTTTTCCTCACTGGCGTGTTGTTTGAGAGCTCTTTTTCGTTGGATTTACTGCAATTTGATTGGCTGAATGCTGTGTGACGAAAATAACGTGAATGTAATTTGAATGGCTGTTGTACTGACAGGTAGCGCACACACTCTCATCGCACACACGCTGACAGACACGGACAGATACAGAGCGCTCCTGAATAACTTTTTAATCATTGGGTTTTGGGGAAAGTAGCAAGTCATGTCAAGTCAAAAGGCTCAAGTCCAAGTCAAGTCACAAGTCATTGATGTTAAAGTCTAAGTCAAGTTGCAAGTCTTTTTACATTTTGTGAAGTCGAGTCTAAAGTCATACAATTTATGACTCGAGTCCAAGTCATGTGACTCGAGTCCACACATCTGCCTCATATAAACCAATGCAAACAACTTTTCCCACTCATTCTATAAATTAACTATAATTAAAAAATAAAGTCAACACACGGTTGCACATAACACACTTCCTGATGAACATTATAACATATGTATATATATATATATATATATATATATATATATATATATAAAATCAAAAATTACACATTTATAAATCCATTATCAATCAATCAATCAATGTTTACTTATATAGCCCTAAATCTCTAGTGTCTCAAAGGGCATTATAGTGCACACTTTCTCATGTTTGGCGCATTTTAGCTGATTGATATTTCTGATTGATCACAAAACAATAACAATGTCATCAGGGAAGTAAACAAAGTAATAGTCAAACTTTTACATACTCTAAATAATCAATGGTTTATCGTTCATACGTCAATTTGCATTGTCGTCAGGGTCTTAAGTGTAGGTGGGGTTGTTAAAGTTGAAGTAGTTAAAGTTATGTGTTTGGTCTGTTATAGCTTGCTTTAATCAATGCAAACTCAAGTGCTATTTTGGTACAAATGATTGTTGTAGCACGGTGGAGCAGGGGTTGGTGCGTGTGCCTCACAATATGAAGGTTCAATCCTGGGCTCGGGATCCTTCTGTGTGGAGTTTGCATGTTCTGCCCGTGACTGCGTGGCTTCCCTCCGGAAACTCCGGTTTCCTCCCACTTCCAAAAGACATGCACCTGGGGATAGGTTGATTGGAAACACTAAATTGGCCCTAGTGTGTGAGTGTGAATGTTGTCTGTGTATCTGTGTTGGCCCAGGGTGTACCCCACCCTGCCTTCCGCCTAAATGCAGCTGAGATAAACTCCAGCATCCTCCGCAACACCGAAAGGGACAAGCAGTAGAAAATGGATGCATGGATGGATTGTTGTTTCGTCACAATCAACGCTCTGCTGTGTGGCAAAAAAAAAGCATCTTAATGTGTGTTTGTGTTGGTGTTTGCTGGCATCCATGGTAATTACCCTGGAAAATTTGGGTTTATCGCAGTAGGTACTGTATTTTTACGTTTGTCAAATTTCCCTCTTTAATTTAGTATGAAAATAATATGCTGACTTGAAAACATTGCCATTCCAGAACATTCGGTAACATTCAAAGAACTTAATATGTAACGTTGTAGGAACCGGAAAAATGCTTGCCAATTGCACCACCATGGAACCAAAAAGCCAACCAGACCCTTTAGGTAACTTTGATTGCCTTCAACATTCTAGAAACCAAAAGTTATTAGCTAGGTTGGGTGTAAAAACATCTATGGGATTTCCATATCAAAATTTTTTTGATTGATTGATTGAAACTTTTATTAGTAGATTGCACAGTTAAGTACATATTCCGTACAATTGACCACTAAATGGTAAAACCCGAATAAGTTTTTTAACTTGTTTAAGTCGGGGTCCACGTTAATCAATTCATGGTAGATTTATTTACATGCTTATTTAATTACTTATATCTGTAAGTACACTTATGTCAGATTTTTATATATATATATATATATATATATATATATATATATATATATACATACATATATACTGTCTATAGTATATACGTTGTTTGTGTGTATGTATCATATGTTTATAGTATATTTAATATATGTACACAAAATATATGTATAGGGGCTAGGCTGTATATATTTGTGCATATATATATTCGGGGATCAGAAAAGTTCTATATTAATCTATTGTTGAATTTCTTTAGCCCAATCCGGCCTTCGAGTCGAAAAGTTTGGACACCCCTGCTCAAAATGATCTAATCTGTGACAGCATCCATATTTAGATAATAGATACATACATTTTTGAACCAGAATGAGGCTGCTGGGGACAACCTTTAAACATTGTAAATGTATCGTGTCTCATCTTAAGAGCATATGATTTTGTATTAGTATTCCGACGGTAACCATATTTTCTCAAAATATCAGTTGTGCATTTTAACGTTTTGGTAGGCTTTTGTTTTTAGTGTTAGAAAGTTATTATTTGGTATGACATCAAAAGGAATATTAGAGTGCCATGTGATTATTTGTGCATCAACCTAAAGCCATGGTTAAAGTAATATAAAGCAAATGTCGCCTTGAAAAAGTACAAAGTAAAGGCAGTAAGTGGAAATTTATCATTGTCAAAGTATATGACAACAAGTATTTGTTAAAAGTAAGTCACCGGCATGGTATATATACATATATATATATGGTAAAAAAATGTAGACAGCTTCCAGTGTAGAGTTGGCATGAGTAAAATGATGAGGACGAAAGCATGGAAACATGGCACGTGGGCTGAGAAGGGCGGGGGTGAGTGTGCACTAAGAATAGTGTGGGCGACACACCCTAACACAAGCACAAAATGTAGCCGCGTGCTTCCTTTTTCATGCATCATTGGCCAATGAATCGGCTGAAGGCTAGCCAGAGTCATAGTGATCTGAAATTACTTTTTTAATTGTTTCTTGTTGACATATTAGTCTTTTGATGATGCTGTAGTAGGCCTTTCTGTAGACCCTCAGTGTTGACCGAGATTTCCCAGCAACCTAACTCCTGGCGATGACAGGAAGTGACAGAGGGGCAAGTGTCCTCAGCTGTAAATGGGGTTCTGCTGACATGAACGGGAAAGAACGCAACGCTTGTCAGCCCCTACCACCAGGAAATAATGCGTACCATTGTTGTTCAGGGCAGGCGTGGGCCTCAGCCTGCAGTTATTTCCCAGTAGGCATGTGTGATGCTGTTTTCATCAACTCTAAGAAGACAGTTTGAAACAAACAGCCACACAATCAGTTTTTTTTTGACTCCCAAGTAGATATAATATTTGTGTGACCTCAGAGACAGGCAGGCATGGTTGACTAAATGCAGGCTTCTACAGTACAATTTAAAAATCCCTTCCCTTCTTTCTCAAAATCCGGAAATATTTATATGCATTATATTCCTGTGATGTATGATATGAGCTCAGTGCATTCTTGACTTGAACAGGAAGTTCCTCAGTGGTTACAAAGCAACTACAAATAGGTGTATTAGTGTTTTCTTGGCAGAGTGCATAGCATTGAACTGAATGCTTGATACATGGCAGGAAGTAGGCCACTCTCCTGAGGGTGAAGCAGAAAAGGCCTCACAAGGCTTCAACACCAGAGGATGTGGTTACTTCCTTTAGATAAGTTCCATGCTGGGGTTGGACCAAACGGGCACATTAATTGTTTCACACACATGGTCTTTCATGGAATCTACTTGGAGGAAAAATATAATTTTTCACTTATAAACTGTGATGATCACTGTGTGAAAATAGTTTTAGATACGCACACATGCACACTGTTGAATAATCTACATTTTAATACTTAAATATTCAGTCCAGATTGTATGCTTAAAGTTTATAATAAATGTAGTGACTGGCCTTTCAAGAATGCTGTGCACTTTCCCTAGGCTAACATACATGATAGTGTTTCCCATACATTCATTTATTTGTTGAGGCTTGGCACTAGGGTTGCACGATATAGATGATATACAATAAAAATTATAAAAGTTTCAGCTTTAAATACTATTGTGGTAATGCATGTTAAAGACACATTGTAACTGTGTCCTGAAAATTTTACAGCGTCAAGCGAACAAATTTATAATGTTGTTTTGTCATGGTTTGAGAGTTTTTTCTGGTACATTTTGGCAAACTCCAGGCGGACTGCCATATGCTTTTTTTTTTTTTTACCAAGGAATGGCTTCTGTCTGGCCACTCTACCATCCTGGAGGCCTGATTGGTTGATTCTTGCAGAAATTGTTGTCCTTCTGTAAGAGGATGCTGTAGGTCTGACCGAGTGATCATCTGGTTTTTAGTCACCTGCCTGACTCGGTTCCTTCTCCCCCGATCTCTCAGTTTAGATAGCCAGCCAGGAAGAGTCCTGGTGGTTCCAAACCTCTTCCGTTTACGATGATGGAGGCCACTGTGCTCATTGGGACCTTCAAGGCTGCAAATATTTTTCGAAACTCTTCCCCAGATTTGTGCATCGAGACAGCCCTGTCTCTGAGGTCTACAAACAATTCCTTCCACTGTCCAGTATGAGACCTTAAACATAGACAGGTGTGCCTTTCCAAATCATGTCCAACCAACCATTTACCACTGCAATTAAGCTGTAGGACTATCTCAAAGATTATCAGTTGGAACAGGATGCACCAGATTTCACTTTTGAGCTTCATGTCAAAGGCTGTACATGTAATTTCTTGTATTTTTATGTTTATAAAATTTGTAAAAATCTCTCTAAAAAAAAAAAGTATTCACTTTGTCATTATGTTGCATTGTGTGTACTGTGAAAAAAGTGAAACCCTATGAATACTTTCCTGATACACTGTACTTTAGTAGCCAAATTTGGAACTTTTGTAATTCTGTTGTCATTTATGTACCAAATAATGTATTGTGATTTATATCATTATTACAGGAGGTTGCAATATAGATTTTAGTTCACATCGCCTGTCCCTACTCAGCAGTCGGCACAAATAAATTTGGCGCTACCTGTTCACCCTAGCTCATAAACAAATTATATTTGCACTGTCTGTGGCGCTAACGTGTCGTTAGAATTCCGTACAGGTAAAGGCATCTTAACTCTGCTTGTTAACACACCTCATGTGCACTTGGTCTGCTAGAGATCGCTTTTGCCAGCTTTATTTAGCGGGTATTCAGATTAGGCCTACAATTTAAGATTATTTTGATGTTTGTTAGATTAGTTATTAGTAGATTATTTTACCAATGAAATAATTATTGCTTATGGTCTGCCCTATCCATTGAGTTTGATGTTGAGTCTGCAACTTGATTTTTACTCAATTAAAAAAAAAAACTATTAAAATAAATTCAATTGCAAACAAATGGTTTTACTCTGGAGGAAACCCAGCACCGCTCATCACCAGACTCCAACAGGAAAGCACATACTGCTTTTCTCAACTGCTTTTCTCAACGAGCACCGGGTGCTGCTTTCAAAATAATAGGTTTTATAATGAAAGTCTCTGTATAAACAAGGATAGTTCCCAAAAGGTAGCACCAAATCTACTCATGGCGGCCCAAATGATTCTATAGCGAGCAGCCACAAATAAATGAACACTGAAAAATAATAAGGTAAAGTCATTTTAATTTGTTCTATTTTGTGTCTGCTTCAGATTAGTGTACGAGTCACCACGATGGATGCAGAACTGGAGTTTGCCATTCAGCCCACAACAACAGGAAAGCAACTGTTTGACCAGGTAGGAAAACTGAATATCATTTGTAATTGTTCCCAAACGGCAAACAAGTAAGTTAGTGGTGCTCTTGGTAATGCAGTGTTAGAGATTGCATGCATTGATTTTTCCTTATGTTTTCAGGTGGTGAAGACCATCGGGCTGAGGGAGGTTTGGTACTTTGGACTCCAGTACCAGGATACCAAGGGTTTGTCTACTTGGCTCAAGCTCAATAAGAAGGTGAGCTCTTCATTGATTTGCCTCAAAGGAAACATCATTAAAATGTCAGTATGCTTTGTTGCTATTTCACCTATAATTGAATTTTCATTTCAGGTCACTGCCCAAGATGTGAGGAAGGAGAGTCCGCTGCTGTTTAAGTTCCGTGCCAAGTTCTTTCCTGAGGATGTGTCCGAGGAGTTAATCCAGGATGCCACCCAGCGGCTGTTCTTCCTGCAGGTGAAGGAGGGAATCCTAAATGATGATATCTACTGCCCCCCAGAGACAGCCGTTCTCTTGGCCTCCTATGCGGTGCAAGCGAAGTATGCAGACTACAACAAGGAAGTCCACACGGCAGGTTATCTGTCTAATGAACATCTGCTCCCTCAGAGGTAACTCCTACCACACAGCACACAAGTCACACCAAGATGTATGTACCAGTTTGTTTATGGTTATCCACTTGTCATCAGAGTACTGGACCAGCACAAACTCAGCAAAGAACAGTGGGAGGAGAGGATTCAAGTGTGGCATGAAGAGCACAAGGGAATGATGAGGTAATCACTGTTCCTCGTTCTTCTCAGCTGATTATAATGATAACTAGAACTATTTGTACTCCACTATGCAAGTACTGTGTGTGCTCTGCATTCTCTCTTTTGCCAGCCCCCTTTAGTAAGAAGCGTTGTCCAAGGCTCCAGAGTTCATAATATAATTTTATTGGTATTTGAAATATAAGTTATGGTGTCATAATACGACTGAATAAATATGTTAACAATACCTTTAAAAATTCTGTATTGATAAATCTTGTCTTTCTTAATGATACCCAATATACCAATACTGACTTCATGTGTGATGTATGCAGCAGCCTCTCCCTCAAACGAATTTCAAGTCATATGTCATGACGTGAATGAACACATTATGCTTCTTTTACTGCAACGCCACTGGATGCATTTCACAATAATATACTTCAATTTGTGAAATAAGTGCCTTATTTATTTGAAATAGTTTTTCTCAACAAAATTGTCTTTAAAAAAAATCATGACCATTATAAGTAACATTATCTCCTACTATCAACAAGGGTCAGTGTATGTTTTGGTTATTGAATTTTTGTTTCATGAAAGGGAAATTAATTTTGATTGACAAAAAATTAAATTAAATTCAAAATAAAGCATTCGGTTTTTTGTGTTGAAAATAACTATATCTAAAATGTGTGTTTGTGTGTGTGTGTATGTATATATATATATATATCTATCTATCTATCCATTTTCTACCGCTTATTCCCTTTGGGGTCGCGGGGGGCGCTGGTGCCGATCTCAGGTACATATATATATATATGAATGTGTGTGTTTGTATATATATATATGTATATATATATATATATATATGCATGCGTGTGTGTATATATCCTGCACTCGTTACCTGTATTAATGGAACTTGTTTGAACTTGTTATCTGTATAAAAGATACCTGTCCACAGCCTCAAACAGTCAGACTCCAAACTCCACTTTGGCCAAGACCAAAGAGTTGTCGAAGGACACCAGGAAAAGAATTGTAGACCTGCACAAGACTGGGAAGAGTGAATGTACAATAGACAAGCAGCTTGGTGTGAAAAAATCAACTTTGGGAGCAATTGTGAGAAAATGGAAGACATACAAGACCACTGATAATCTCCCTCGATCTGGGGCTCCACGCAAGATCTCATCCCGTGGGGTCAAAATGATCATGAGAACGGTGAGCAAAAATCCCAGAACCACACGGAGGGACCTATTGAATGACCTGCAGAGAGCTGGGACCAAAGTAACAAAGGTACCATCAGTAACTTACTACGCCGACAGGGAATCATATCCTGCAGTGCCAGACGTGTCCCCTGCTTAAGCCAGTGCATGTCCGGGCCCGTCTGAAGTTTGCCAGAGAGCACATGGATGATACAGCAGAGGATTGGGAGAATGTCATGTGGTCAGATGAAACCAAAATATAACTTTTTGGTATAAACTCAACTGGTCGTGTTGAATACTGAGTTGCATCCCAAGAACACCATACCTACTGTGAAACATGGGGGTGGAAACATAATGCTTTGGGGCTGTTTTTCTGCTAAGGGGACAGAACGATTGATCCGTGTTAAGGAAAGATTGAATGGGGCCATGTATCGTGATATTTTGAGCCAAAACCTCCTTCTATCAGTCAGAGATTTGAAGATGAAACGTGGCATGACAATGATCCCAAACACGCCGCCCGGGCAACAAAGGAGTGGGTCCGTAAGAAGCATTTGAAAGTCCTGGAGTGGCCTAGCCAGCCTCCAGACCTCAACCCCATAGAAAATCTGTGGAGGGAGTTGAAAGTCTGTGTTGCTCGGCGACAGCCCCAAAATATCAATGCTTTTGAGAAGATCTGCATGGAGGAATGTGCCAAAATACCATCTACTGTGTGTGCAAACCTGGTAAAGACCTATAGTAATCGTTTTAACTCTGTTATTGCCAACAAAGGTTATATTACAAAGTATTGAGTTGAATTTTTGTTATTGACCAAATACTTATTTTCCACCATAATTTACAAATAAATTCTTTAAAATTCCTACAATGTGAATTCCTTGATTTTTTTTTTTTTCACATTCTGTCTCTCACAGTTGAAATGAACCTACAATGAAAATTACAGACCTCTGTCATCATTTTAAGTGGGAGAACTTGCACAATCGGTGGCTGACTAAATACCTTTTTGTCCCACTGTATATTTTTTTCTTTTTTCTTCATAACAAGTATGTAACAAAAATCAAAAATCACCAGTGCAGGCCAGTCCGCGGTCTAATCTCTGAGTAGCAAGTTCCAGTTCCAGTGTCGGAATATTAAAACATCTGTTTTTCGTCTTTTTTTATTTATTTCTACTGACTGGTGATTTTAATTTTTGGTATATAAAATGAAAATTAAACCGATTTAGATGTACTTATTGCTTTTCGACATAAAAAAACAACATTTTGTTTTTGAATTTTATTTTGTATTTCAAAATGAAGTTTAAGTACAAATTATTTTTGTTTTTTAAATTGCCATTTATGAAAATAAATTGGATTACCAAAACATACAATGACCAACAAGTAAGACTGGTCATGAATAAATATCAATTTAGATAAAGCTGACAACCATACTAACAATTTGGATTGATTGATTGATTGATTGATACTTTTATTAGTAGATTGCACAGTACAGTACATATTCCGTACAATTGAACACTAAATGGTAACACCCGAATAACTTTTTCAACTTGTTTAAGTCGGAGTCCACGTTAATCAATTCATGGAGAGCTGCCTATTTTTATGGGACACACACAGTAAATTGCAAATTATGAAACGCAAAGGTTTTTTTCCGTACTGCTGGTCGGGGTTTTGCTTCATAAACACTGCATGTGACTCTGAGTGAGTATTTCTGAAATGTGATATCAGAATCAGCTTTATTGGCCAAGCATGTTTAACACACAATGAATTTGACTTGGTATTAGATTAGAAGTATTGACAGGTGTACCTCCTCCTCACATAACCAGCGCTTTACAGCCATTGCAAACTGCATATTCACAATTTGCAAGGCAAACGGTTTGTTTTCTTAGTTTTACTGTAACTTCATTGGGGAGACTATCAATAAACATAGTTATTTTCTCATCTATAATTTGGCAAACTAAATTCCAACATTCAGGTAGAGCAGAATAATGTGTCAATGAACCAGGGGTGTACAAAGTGCAGCAGGTGTTATGTTGTAGTAATATAAAATAAGCAGCAACAATTAAAAAATAGACCCAAACAATATATTAGAAAAAATGTATGTTTATACGAATGATTAATAACACATATTGTAATATATGTTTAACATTTTACTGCCTTTTTAAAGCAAATATGTGTATCATCACAGATTATGCAAATATTATGCTGACACCCCCGCAGGTTCATTTGCAATCTGTGAGAAACACTGTCTGGTACCTCCTGTTTATGCCAATATTGGATCATTTTAGTCGATATTATCATCTCAAATATTAGACGGTCCCAATGTATCCCAAAACATCTTCCAATTTAAACAATACTGTAGATTTAAATGAATAATTCAATACAAAGGTTCATATGTTGGCTGAATCTTTATTGAAATATGTCATGTTGACATTTCCAATCATGTTGCAGATAAGTGTTTTGGAGGTATTTTAAATAAAATGGTGACCTCTGTACTAAGAACAAAAAAGAACACCAGCTGAATGTTATCCATCTCGTTCCCACATTCCCCAGATGCGACACACACGCGCGCGCACACACTCTTTCAGTGGCATTGTCATAGTCAAAATAAACCAAAGCTGACACTGGCATGAGGGAGGGAACGCCCTGGATAGTTAACCATACTGTCACACTGTGGACACATTTACAAAACATTTTTTTGCTGGCCAGAATTTACCAGCCAGTGTGAACCCTGCATGATGTGATTATTTATCTTTATGAGACCCTCCTTTCATTAAAATACATATAATCAGATCAGTTATAAAACGAAGGTAAGCAAAACTAATGAAGAGGAGAGGACGTAGAAAAGATCATTGGAGCACAGGCAGTGGTTTTGCTGTAACATTTGGATGTCTAAAATAAAATTATTGACATAAAACACATATTTTGTGTTTGCAGAGAGGAATCCATGATGGAGTACCTGAAGATTGCCCAAGACCTGGAGATGTATGGAGTCAATTACTTCAACATTAAGAATAAGAAAGGAACAGAGTTGTGGCTTGGAGTGGATGCTTTGGGACTCAACATTTATGAACAGAATGATAAGTAAGTGAAGACACACACATTCAATGTAGCTTTGACATCTATTTCCCATACTGAAAAGTATATACATGTGTTCAACAGAATGACACCCAAAATTGGGTTTCCTTGGAGTGAAATCAGGAATATTTCCTTCAACGACAAGAAATTTGTCATCAAACCAATTGACAAGAAAGCACCAGTATGTTAAGTTTTTAAATAAAAGGCTTGTTACGTATGAAAGCTGTTACAAATATTAATTTGCATTTACAGGACTTTGTATTTTACGCTCCGAGGCTGCGCATCAACAAGCGCATTTTGTCTCTGTGCATGGGAAATCACGAGCTGTACATGCGCCGCCGTAAACCCGACACCATCGAAGTGCAGCAGATGAAGGCTCAGGCCCGGGAGGAGAAGAATCTCAAGAAGATGGAACGGTAATCATCATCACACACCCACTCTCTGAAAAGACTTTTGACTAAAAACATTATATCATTAAGGTGTGACATGCAGTCAGTCCTTATTTAGCTGGGATGACCCGCAACATTGCTGCATATTACATCATTTCTATTTAGACACAGAAACCTTGGATGTGATAAATGGTCTAATCTTACTAACCCTAACTTTATAGAGTTGTTGCAGTGTTTCCCATACACATCACCACAAATACATCTAAAATGTGAATGTAACTTATCATTACAACTCTGTACAGTAGATGGCACCATAACTCTGTTTTTAAGCACCTCACACACACACCTGGTCTGCCAGAGATTAAGAAGACAAAGGACTCGTAATATAGTTGCTATGTTGAATACGCATTCAGACACCTAGATTGTTTTGTAGTTGTTTTTCTTTGTTTCTTCCATCGAACAAAGAGCACCGTCTACCGAGTCAAATTTCTCTTGTGTTAAACATATTTGGTCAACAGATCTTGTTCTAATTCAATAAAGCGACTCGCGACAAATCTAGCAACTTTTTCTGGTATTAACAGACACTTTCAGAGCGTGTGAGGCTATTCTCGACGAGCAGGGTTTAATGTGCACATTAAATTATTGAACACTTTATTTCCCATTAGTTTGAATCAATACCAAACATCAAATTAAATTCAAGTTAATAGTAATGAATAAAGTGTGAACATTTTTTGCAATGGGATTGGCAGGTCCTCTAAACAAAATTCTGCTTAGGGTCCAATTTAGCCATGGAAAGTGCATGTAAAAGCACAGGGCGGTTTTGCCTTGCTTGTGAAATACATCAACACAAAAAGAAGCGACAGAAAAAAAGTTAGTATTTCTGAACACATTTTTTTTGCTTTACATGTTTTTTTTTTTGGTCATTAGATATCCAGAAAAATATCATGCTTTGTTGGCGGTTATGCAAATCTGTGGCGCAACCCCCTGCCACAAATAGATTGCAGTTCTGTTGGAAACCCTAGTATTGTTATGTGATGACTGCGTTGTCATCACATTAAGATAGTCGCACTAATCATCCATCCATCCATCCATCATCTTCCGCTTATCCGAGGTCGGGTCGCGGGGGCAGCAGCCTAAGCAGGGAAGCCCAGACTTCCCTATCTCCAGCCACTTCGTCTAGCTCTTCCCGGGGGATCCCGAGGCGTTCCCAGGCCAGCCGGGAGACATAGTCTTCCCAACGTGTCCTGGGTCTTCCCCGTGGCCTCCTACCAGCTGGACGTGCCCTAAACACCTCCCTAGGGAGGCGTTCGGGTGGCATCCTGACCAGATGCCCGAACCACCTCATCTGGCTCCTCTCGATGTGAAGGAGCAGCGGCTTTACTTTGAGTTCCTCCCGGATGGCAGAGCTTCTCACCCTATCTCTAAGGGAGAGCCCCGCCACCCGGCGGAGGAAACTCATTTCGGCCGCTTGTACCCGTGATCTTATCCTTTCGGTCATGACCCAAAGCTCATGACCATAGGTGAGGATGGGAACGTAGATCGACCGGTAAATTGAGAGCTTTGCCTTCCGGCTCAGCTCCTTCTTCACCACAACGGATCGATACAACGTCCGCATTACTGAAGACGCCGCACCGATCCGCCTGTCGATCTCACGATCCACTCTTCCCCCACTCGTGAACAAGACTCCTAGGTACTTGAACTCCTCCACTTGGGGCAGGGTCTCCTCCCCAACCCGGAGATGGCACTCCACCCTTTTCCGGGCGAGAACCATGGACTCGGACTTGGAGGTGCTGATTCTCATTCCGGTCGCTTCACACTCGGCTGCGAACCGATCCAGTGAGAGCTGAAGATCCCGGTCAGATGAAGCCATCAGGACTACATCATCTGCAAAAAGCAGAGACCTAATCCCGTGGCCACCAAACCGGATCCCCTCAACGCCTTGGCTGCGCCTAGAAATTCTGTCCATAAAAGTTATGAACAGAATCGGTGACAAAGGACAGCCTTGGCGGAGTCCAACCCTCACTGGAAATGTGTCCGACTTACTGCCAGCAATGCGGACCAAGCTCTGACACTGATCGTACAGGGAGCGGACTGCCACAATAAGACAGTCCGGTACCCCATACTCTCTGAGCACTCCCCACAGGACTCCCCGAGGGACACGGTCGAATGCCTTCTCCAAGTCCACAAAGCACATGTAGACTGGTTGGGCAAACTCCCATGCACCCTCAAGAACCCTGCCGAGAGTATAGAGCTGGTCCACAGTTCCACGACCAGGACGAAAACCACACTGTTCCTCCTGAATCCGAGGTTCGACTATCCGGCGAAGCCTCCTCTCCAGTACACCTGAATAAACCTTACCGGGAAGGCTGAGGAGTGTGATCCCACGATAGTTGGAACACACCCTCCGGTCCCCCTTCTTAAAGAGAGGGACCACCACCCCGGGCTGCCAATCCAGAGGTACCGCCCCCGATGTCCACGCGATGCTGCAGAGTCTTGTCAACCAAGACAGCCCCACAGCATCCAGAGCCTTAAGGAACTCCGGGCGGATCTCATCCACCCCCGGGGCCTTGCCGCCGAGGAGCTTTTTAACTACCTCAGCGACCTCAGCCCCAGAAATAGGAGAGTCCACTGCAGCTTCCCCAGGCACCGCTTCCTCAAAGGAAGACGTGTTGGTGGGATTGAGGAGGTCTTCGAAGTATTCCCTCCACCGATCCACAACATCCACAGTCGAAGTCAGCAGAACACCATCCGCACCATACACGGTGTTGATAGTGCACTGCTTCCCCTTCCTGAGGCGGCGTATGGTGGTCCAGAATCGCTTCGAAGCCGTCCGGAAGTCGTTTTCCATGGCTTCCCCGAACTCTTCCCATGTCCGAGTTTTTGCCTCCGCGACCGCTAAAGCTGCACACCGCTTGGCCCGTCGGTACCTGTCCACTGCCTCCGGAGTCCTATGAGCCAAAAGAACCCGATAGGACTCCTTCAGCTTGACGGCATCCCTCACTGCTGGTGTCCACCAACGGGTTCTGGGATTACCGCCACGACAGGCACCAACAACCTTGCGGCCACAGCTCCAATCAGCCGCCTCGACAATAGAGGTTCGGAACATGGTCCACTCGGACTCAATGTCCCGCACCTCCCTCGTGACATGTTCAAAGTTCTCCCGGAGGTGTGAATTGAAACTCTCTCTGACAGGAGCCTCTGCCAGACGTTCCCAGCAGACCCTCACAATGCGTTTGGGCCTGCTAGGTCTGTCCGGCATCCTCCCCCACCATCGCAGCCAACTCACCACCAGGTGGTGATCGGTAGAAAGCTCCGCCCCTCTCTTCACCCGAGTGTCCAAAACATGAGGCCGCAAATCCGATGACACAACTACAAAGTCGATCAAGGAACTGCGGCCTAGGGTGTCCTGGTGCCAAGTGCACATATGGACACCCTTATGTTTGAACATGGTGTTTGTTATGGACAAACTGTGACGAGCACAAAAGTCCACTAATCAGTGGTGTAAAAATATGTTATCTCTTTGCGATAGGGCTCTGTTGGACAATGAAAAGAGGAAAAGGGAAACTGCAGAAAAGGAAAAGGAGAAGATCGAAAAGGAAAAAGAAGAATTAATGAACCGGTTAAGGCAGATTGAGGAGCAGACTAAACGGGCCCAACAAGGTGTGTGGTCTGTATGTTGGAGAACATTGTTCTGCTGCAGCAAGGCTTACTTTGAATCGCTTTGTGCGCAGAGCTGGAGGAGCAAACAATGAGAGCTCTCGAGTTGGAGCAGGAGAGAAAGCGAGCTCAGGTGGAGGCTGAGCGCTTGGAGGCTGATCTGAAGGGTGCAGAAGACGCCAAGATGGCGCTCCTGCAGCAGTCAGAGAACCAGATGAAGAACCAAGAGCACCTGGTCAGTTATAGAAGTGCAGGAATTATTGTTTTGCTGCTTTAAATGAAAAAAAAAAAACTTCGAATGGATTTGTGTTTTTAGGCCACTGAGTTAGCTGAGCTGACATCTAAGATTTCCCTTCTGGAGGATTCCAAGAAGAAGAAGGAAGAGGAGGCAGTGCTCTGGCAACAAAAGGTGTGCTTTTTTCAATTCATCGTATTTTACAGACCATAGAGTGCACCGGATTATAAGGCGCACTGCTGATGACTGGGTTCGGTCTATTCAGGTCTATTTTCATACGAGAGGCGTAACCGATTTTAAGGCCCATTAAAGGGGTCATGTTATGATTTTTTTTATAAATTTAAAACATTTCCTTGTTGTCTACATAACATGTAATGGTGATTCTTTGGTCAAAATGTTGCATAGATTATGTTTTACAGACCATCCTCAAGTCGCTTTTTGACATTCGCTTCAGGATGCGCAGTTTTGTGGGCGGTCATTATTTACGTGGCTCACCTTCGGCAGCGTCTTCTCCCCGTCATCTTTGTTGTGGTGGTGTAGCATGCAAGGACGGGAGTTGAAGAAGTGTCAAAAGATGGAGCTCACTGTTTTAATGATATTCAGACTTTACTTATATAAACAATGGAGCAGTAGCTCCTCATCCGTGGCTCTTAAGTTGAATAACAAAGTGTGTCCTGTGAAAAACCATCTGACCGGAACTCTCTAATAAATAAAGTTCCGTGGGTGAATTACGTAAACTCACTACAGTGTTAGTTTTTAGCGCTTTCATAGCGAGTCTACTGACAGATATAAGTTAGAACTTTAAGCTACTTTATATTACAAATGGCAACAGCAGAGGATAAATTCCCCATAACAAGAAGATAGAGAAAAATCGCCATAAATGATTCCTGAGCGCGGCAACGCTGCTGCCCACTGCTCCCCTCACTTCCCAGGGTGTGATCAAGAGGATGGGTTAAATGCAGAGGACAAATTTCACCACACCTAGTGTGTGTGTGACAATCATTGGTACTTTAACTTTAACTTTTAAAAAGAAGAAACTTATCAACTACGTTGTCGCCACAAACTACAATGACGGACGCGAGCAAATTTTCAGCACTTATGCAAATTCCAGACAAACATCAGCAAGTACCAAGAAGTAAGAATAGTTGGTTTTGCATAATTTTGCAAAACAAAAAGCCAGATAATATGTCTGCTAATGGGTGCCATTTTGTGATCCTTATACTCACACCAAAAATAATACTCTTATATCTGACTATGGTGGCCGTAATGCACCGACAATCCATCAAGCGGTGTGGCTTCAAAGTTGTACTAAAACATTTTTGACGGATTTATGAGTGCTGTGTGTAATGTTCTATATTCTCAATTGAACATATAAAGTTTTGGTCTTGCGTCATAGTGCAGTCTGTACATATCTCTTATATGTGACTGCCATCTACTGGTCACTTGTATCATTACACTTTGTACCAAATAAAATTGCTCCAAGGTTGGTAAGCACAACGAGAATTATTCCGTACATTAAGCGCCCCGGGTTATAAGGCGCACTATCGATATTTTTGAAAAATTAAAGGATTTTAAGTGCACCTTATAGTCCGAAAAATACGGTATGCCGAAATGGCAGATTTAAAATGCATTTAATAATTTAGCTGTTACAGTAATTAGCTTTGTAACCAATAACACTCAACTTTGCTTAGATAGTTTAGCCTATATCTGGTTTAGTTTTAGCAACTTGAATGCAATTTACTAGGATCTAAATACCTCGCACTATAGAGCGTGTGCAGTTTATAAGATTGTGTTTACTATTAGTAGGCCTTTTTGCGTGTGATCTACTAAGACTGCGTGTGCCATTGAAAAGTGGCACACACTGCCCTTTTTAAATGAGAATTTTGCGTGTAGCTGTGTACTTTACAGGACATCATCACAGAGACACTCTCATTTGCTGCCATTCATGTTTGCTATGTTTTCAAACAAGTAGGAGACATCTACCACTTTTTACAGGCATTTTAGAAGCAATCGCGCAGTGCACTTTTTGTTTATTTATTTTTTTCTTTAGCCGCTCATGCCAAAAAATTGATATTTCAACAAGTTTTTATTATATAGGACAGTGATTCTCGACCTTTTTTCAGTGATGTGCCCCTGTGAACATTTTTTTTAATTCAAGTACCCCCTAATCAGAGCAAAGCATTTTTGGTTGAAAAAAAAAAGATAAAGAAGTAAAATACAGCACTAAGTCATCAGTTTCTGATTTATTAAATTGTATAACAGTGCAAAATATTGCTCATTCGTAGTGGTCTTTCTTGAACTATTTGGATAAAATTATATAAAAATAACTAAAAACTTGTTGAAAAAATAAACATTTGAGTCAATTATAAATAAAAATTTCTGAACAGAAGTAATCATCAACTTAAAGTGCCCTCTTTGAGGATTGTAATAGAGATCCATCTGGATTCATGAACTTAATTCTAAACATTTCTTCACAAAAAAAGGAATCTTTAACATCAATATTTATGGAACATGTCCACAAATAACCTAGCTGAAGAAATTGCATTGCTGCATTTCTTTTCACAGTTTATGAACTTACATTCATTTTTTGTTGAAGTATTATTCAATAAATATATTTAAATAGGATTTTTGAATTGTTGCTATTTTTAGAATATTTAAAAAAAATCTCACGTAGCCCTTGGCATACCTTTAAGTACCCCCAGGGGTACGCGTACCCCCATTTGAGAACCACTGATATAGGATATATGTTAGTAAGATTATATGTAAAAAAAACAATTCTTACAAAAGAATATTAAATCGCACCAAAATGCAAAAAAAACATTTTTTTTTTTATCAGCCCCTGAAGTCATCCAGCAGCTATGAAATTAATAGGATGTTATACGTTTCTGAGTTCATCGTGAGTCTTTGCAGCGCGAGCATTCCTTTTTCACAGCCGCGTGTAGAACTGTCAGTTTGCACGTCCTTTTCAGACACAAAATAGTGCTCCCAAAACAGTGCTGAGTGTTGATGAATCACATTGTGTGTGCTGTTTAACGTATCTGAATTTTCTCCTCCCAGTATTGTGGTCATTTTGATAATCAGCATATGTTATGCATATTAATGAGTAAGAAAAATGACGCAAAATGGACTGCACGCCTAATTCTGCCACTTTGTACACATTTAGTTGATCAGCTTTGCGTGTGCTAACAAGTTTTGCACGTGTTTTGGTACATGCACACTTTTAATAAATCTGGCCCATACTATGTCTTATCGTCTTTTTAAAGGCAGTCCTGCCAGAGCTATGTCATTAGAATGGCTGAACACCTTTTTAACGTGACCAAAATACAGACATAAATACAGTACATTAGTTATAGTTTATAGAGCCCGCCTTTTAGCCCTGATTGATTGACCAAGTGATTATTTTTTCCTTCCCGCAGGCCACCGAGGTGCAGGAGGACTTGGAGAAAACCAAAGAGGAGCTCAAAAACAAAGTGACGGCGGTCCATGTTCAGGAGCCCATCAACACTGAGAATGAACATGATGAGAACGACGAAAGCAGTGCAGAGGCCAGTGCCGAATTCACATCTGCGGCCGCGTACATGGATCGCAGCGAGGAAGAGCGCATGACAGAGGCGGAGAAGAATGAGCGTTTGCAGAAACATCTACTCGTAAGTCGGACATCTTGTATTTTAGTACACAGTTAACATTGTTTGATAAAGCATCCAGTAGAATCAAGCTAGATAACTTATTTTACACACATTATAAACTAGGAACACTTGCAAAAGTACTACTATACGGCCACACGATGGCAGCAAAAAGCCATGAAATTATCTCTTAGAGACAGAGGTGATCATGTTCTACTTATTATCAATTCTTGCAGTCAGTACAGAGTTGTGCATCATGTAAGTCAGGGGTGTCCACACTTTTTCCACTGAGGGCCGCACACTGAAAAATCAAAGCACGTGGGGGCCATCTTGATATTTTTTCACTTTCAAAACCAATACAATATACTTTTGGGGGGGGGCGGGGGGGCTCCCTCAAGTTAGGTCCTAGGGACCCAGAAGGGTTTCACTCTTAAAAAAGGTTCAAAATAAGTCAGATTATTTTTTTCATAAAACCCTTGAATCTCTAATTTTACTTCATTATTTTTATTACATTTTACGAGCTTTTTGTCGAAACCCTATTTTTTGGGTCAAAAAAACTAAATATACAATATTTTGATTTTCAAAGTGGATGTGAAGTAATTGGATCCCTAAATTGGGCAATAATTCATAGAAAAAATGATTTGAATGTATTATTATTTTTATTATTTTGTATTATTGAAGACAGTTATTAAATTCCACTAAAATTCTTGGGGATCCAAAAGTGCCCCACTCATTAAAAGGTCATGCTTTTGACATTTTTTTTTTTTTTCATTTAACACTTAAATCTCTATGATATATATATATATAAATGATAAATGGGTTGTACTTGTATAGCGCTTTTCTACCTTCAAGGTACTCAAAGCGCTTTGACACTACTTCCACATTTACCCATTCACACACATATTCACACACTGATGGAGGGAGCTGCCATGCAAGGCGCCAACCAGCACCCATCAGGAGCAAGGGTGAAGTGTCTTGCTCAGGACACAACGGACGTGACGAGGTTGGTACTAGGTGGGATTTGAACCAGGGGCCCTCGGGTTGCGCACGGCCACTCTTCCACTGCGCCACGCCGTCCCAATATATATATATATATATATATATACATTATATAAAGATTGTAAATATTTTAATATATTATAACAATCAATAGAATAAATAGTATAATTAATATTAGTATATAATTAGAATGTATTTTTTTTAAAATAATTTTCATATTTTTCAAGGTTTTATGTTTGTTGTATCTATGTCCTTTTTGTCCTTAAATTAATCAATACCTTATAGCAACATTGATTTTTATTCACTCTTATTTTTTGAGAAATTATGAAAAAAATTGTGTTATTAGAGTCAACAATGCAACTTTTTCTTGTTGCATTTCACCTGTTTGCTCTTATTCAACTTTTTAATGTTAAAAAAAATGTTTTAGTATTTTTAGAATGATGTGTTGCGGGGCAGTAAAACATTAGCTGCGGGCTGCAAATGGCCCCCGGACCACACTTTGGACACCCCTGATGTAAGTGTATATGCTTGCTCCACTGAACTACAAACGTGTAGCTGTGGTGCAGGGGTTTACTAGGGCTGTCTGCAAATACTCCAATTGTGGACGATTAGGAGGGTGATATACAACAAGAACAGAACACCATACATTATGTTATCATTAGTGGTTTAATAGAACATATATATATATTCTGATGTCTATATTTTTCACAATTACTGTATTTACTACAGAGCGCACCGGTATTAAAGGCCGAATTTGAGAAGAAAAATGTTTTTTGTACTATTAGCCGCACCAGATTACAAGCCGCAGATATATACCGGTACGAAATATTTTACAAATGTTTACTTACTTACTTAATTGTTTTCCAAAAGGTGCCTGTCACACTGCAGTAAAACAACTGATCAAACAAAACAGAAGTCAGCGTCATGGACAAACTAGCTGCGGAAGCTTGTTTTCCAATAAGTTAATTAGAATCAATGATTACACGGTGACATCTTGGTGAATTTACAAAGCTGAAGCAATACAAAAATAATGCCATTGTTAATAATACCAACACAGATACTTGTAAACATGTTAGCACATTTGCCAATGCTAACAACGCTAGCTTGATTACATTACGATAGCCTGTACAAATATGCATGAAAACACTCTCACAGACATCACACGTGTTGGTTTGGCAAGTATGAATTGTTTGTTATTTTATAAAAATGACAAACGGCAAACAGAAACGCTTTGGATGGTTTTACATCCAGTTCAAGGCATGAAACCTGCACCACCTGCAGTGACCAAAATCGTCCAAAAAAAATGGCGCCTTAGCAAAAAAAATAACACACTTTTTCTGTGTCTCTGTCGGTGTTATATGAAAACTATTTGTTGAATACAAAAGGTAGTGGCAGTTAGAAAAGAACAAAATAATAAATTAGCTGCACCGTTTTATAAGCCGTAGGCAAAGCATGGGGAAAAAGTAGAGGATTATAGTCCAGTAAATACAGTACTAATGATAGTGAATAAAAATTGCTTGTCAGTCAAGGAAGCATACACAAAAACAGTCCCAGAGAAGCAACCAATGATTCGCAATCAATCATAACTAACTAACTAGTAGCCAAACTTTGCCAAATCCCTATCATTAGCTAACAACACACAAACCTAATGCATGTGTGTATACGGACCTAGATTACGTAATTTATTGCCACTCTTTCTTGGAACTCATGCACGCCTGCATTTGCACAGCATGAGTCCAAGGAAAGCGGAAATGTAATTACCATTAAAGGACTTTTTTGACAATCATTCTAAATAACACTATGTTTTTTTATTCTTTATGCATCCGTCCCACAATTGATAAGATGTTTGATTTATTGAGTCATGGAGGTCTTTTTTTTCTGGTTAACTGAAAGCACTTCCAGCACTTGGATTTTTTTTTTAACATCTTCACATGACCAGTCAGTACACAGCACTACATAGTGCTGGGCGATATGGCTGAAAACTGTATATGAAACTGATACAAGTTTTTTATATTGGTTGATATCGATAAATATTTATATTTTTTATGATCTGTGGAAAATATGGAGCAGGACAAAAATATATTAGATATTAAATATAATTTTCCTCTGATTATAATCTCCTCAGGGCAGAAAGGAAAGGTAATGTCAACACAATTATGGAAAACAAATAAAGTAAACAAAATTATTTAATCGCAATAAACACTTAACAATAAAATTAAAATTAAGGTGCAAAAACTAATATTTTTTTTAAGTTTATTAAAGTGTAACAAAATATTGCGTGTGAAAATGTAAACATAAGGAAACCTGAGAAAAACAATTTTTTGCAGGTTTACTGCCAGGAAGTTATGTGGTCTGTGTAACATTTAATTTGGTCTGTTGTTATTATTTATTATGTAAATTAATTTATGTTTTGCAGTAATTAATATTTAGATATAATTGGACCAAATTATAATTTTATTTATATTTTATTTATTTTATTGCTACAGTCTGCACTTAAGTTCCTACCTATTGTTAAATCTGAATAGGGAATAGACGAGGGTTAAAAAAAAAGATGAGCCCTAATGTCGAGGTGACTTTTCCTGTTTTATCTACAATTTCTTTGCTCTCTGCAGCACTCACTTTTATTTTGTCCTCTCACTCCGTGCAGAGAATCAACAGCGAGACAGCAAGATAGCGCAACCAAATGTGATAGTTGATACTGTTGCACAATTGGCTATTCAGCTTGTACCTCCCATTACTGACTTATATGGTTTTATCGGCCCAGCTGTGGTACGATATACTGTATGATCCCAATGTGTTTATTTATCTTTAAAACACCAACACAGATTCCACTAATTGTCTACTATGGGTAGGATTCTAAATATTTTACTCATTAAAAATGTGTGCTTTTACAAAAGGAAGTGGAACACTTTGGGGAAAATGGTGCACACACCAAAATCCTAATAAATGTTATAAATTGTTGGAATTCTGGAGACATGGATGAAGCGGTCTGGCTAAGACCTTCACACAGTACTGGACTTCTTCAAATGTGTGCCTTTCTTTGGCTGTAATTCCAGGCTTTGAGCTCAGAGCTGGCCAACGCTCGGGACGAGACCAAGAAGACGGTCAACGACATGATCCACGCCGAGAACATGCGAGCGGGGCGAGACAAGTACAAGACCCTCAGACAGATCCGGTCAGGGAACACCAAGCAGCGCATTGATGAGTTTGAATGTATGTGATGTGTGGTCGTCGTCAGGCTCAGTCCACCAGACTGCAGCTGTGCATCACTCAAGCGCTTTGTCTCCTACAAATTCAATCAGCTCCAAATCAGCACAATGTACAAATATGGAAGGAAATTGCTCTTTTTTTAAAACTCTGCAAGTCACTGGTGGATAAGGGACATACTGTATTTTATAAGTGCATTCGTCACGAGGGAGGTTTTGTAGCTTATCTATAATAAAAACAACTATTTGTCATGTTGTATCTCAAAAATAAAGAGCTGAAGGCCCAGCCTAACTCTGTGCCTGTTACACAAACATTTCTGTTGTGCATGTGCAAACTACATTTTTCAGATTTTTTTTAATAAATGAAATCATACAAATTAGAACGCTAAAATCTCAATAAACCTAAAGAGCTCTTTTATGCATCAGACCTAACATCGTACATTTAAAGCTCAGAGTTTAGTTGTTATTCAAATAGTTTTGTTATTGCCAATGAATGCACTGTAGATCTTTTCAATGCAGCGTCCTGCATACAGTATGTCTTCTGTAAAGTGGAATAAAAGAACAATCTGACCTTACCTAAAATGCCTTTTTGCATATAATCATTTTCTTTAACATGCACTGGAACATAGCAATTTGCAATATTAACCAAAACAATAACCAGGAGCTCCAAATCATGCATTTTTTTCCTAATATACTGTATGTATTTAATGAATAACTTTTGTATTTTTGTGATTTGGATTTTTTTCTGATGTGATAGAATCATATACGGTGTCATTATAAAAGAAGATTGAAAAAGAAAACACCGCTGAGGATATTTTTGTATGACAGAAAATCATCAATACTGAAGAAAGTATTAGTTGTAAAGTAATGAGGCTAGTTGAAGGAACAAGCAACACCCTGAGCACCAATAAAAATAAATTTTACTTCACAACTTCAACCGTGAATCTGCAAATTAATGTCATGTGCCAAAATGGAGGGTTTTGCTTGTTCATACGTTTTTAGACAATCTTTGAGAGATGTATTTACATTATTTTGCAAGGTCAAAATAAAAGTATTATAGCAGTAGGTGTTTCTATTTACTCTATTTTCATGCGTCCAGCTTGTTACACAGACATAGTATTTTTTGGTCCGTTCTTCCTCAAAGTACCAAGAATACACTTTGCTCTTTTGGATACATTTTGACAATAACTTATTTAAATGATGCTGTACTTAATATTGGAGATGAACAAGCATATTACCATGTACGTCTGTAGCTCTTATGTGAAAGAGGTGGACTCCGTGATGTTTGAAATATGAAGGATTATGAATAACTACCGGTTAGCGTGTATTGCCAAAGTTGCTCATCAGAACCTTTTTGCTTCCTTTTCACCAGTGAATAAAAAAACACAAAAAGTGCTTTATTTCTTGGATATCGCCCATTTTGTTTTTGAATGTATTTTTAATTTGTAATTTTAAGAGGGGATGACTCAAATATTTTTTTTTATTGAGGGCCACATCGTGTTTATGGCCGCCCTCAGAGGGCCAACTAACGGTGAGTTTACATGAATTTTATCAACATAAAAGCCTCATTACCCAATTGCCTATGCATTACATTATACTCTTTTTAACAGATTAAGGATAAGTTGTTTTGAAATCATAAATCAAGGTGACAATCAGATGTTTAATATGTTGTTGCATGATCAAATGGTATTAAAGTAAAAATAAGAAAATGCATGCAGTACATTGTTTCTGTCAAAATAAGAAAAAAATACTTTGCCAGAAATGTGTTTTGTTAACTTATATTATTTACAGGCTTATTTAAAGGTAACTACACAAGAATATAATGTTGCATATATTTATTTTTAATAAAACTAACTAGATGCGTGCATGGCAATTTCTCAGTGAATTAAAATTTAAGAAATCATAGTATAAAGACATGTAATTTGATAAAGGATTACATTAGAAATGATAGTTTTAAGAAGAAAAGCTAAAGTTTTTATATATATGATTAGTAATTTATGTTGCATTTACCTGATATCTTAATATTAGCCATTTGCATACATGACACTTTCTCAGTGAAATACACTTTAACTGTGTAATATATATAGAGAGAAAGACAGAGAGAGCATTTTGATATAAAAAAGGAGAGTCAAAGTGTTCATTGATTTATTTTATTATGTTGTAGGTTACTAGATGACCAATGAGCCTTAGCTCTCCCAAGCTGCACACTGACTACTCTAAAGTATAACCAAATCCATGTCTCAATTAGACGATGTTAATAACTATACACTGTTAAGCGTTAACAAAACTTAAGTACTTATTGAATTAATTATTTATGAAGCATATTTCCAACATAAATACTGACTAGTATGCAGTTGGTAAGCACAGTTACAAATGTTTCAGAAATAGTACAGACTGATTTCATCATTATTAAAGCATATTTCCAACATGAATACTCATTAGTATACAGTTTATAAAAACAGTTATACATGTATATGTGTGCATATATAAATATATATTATATATGCAGTATATACATATATATATATATACATACATATATTTATATATATACTGTACATACTGAATTTGGAATTGCTGACTCAGTTTTATAAATATAACTATTACGTATTTTATAGATAAGCCTGTATATTTGAGTAAATCATTCACAACTGTGTTTGTAAACTGACAAATGAATACCCATGTCATAAATATGCTTTTTTAAAATCACGAATTCAATATTCCCCAATGCTGTATTAATGTTGAATAGTGTGTATTTATTATAAAGTTTTACCGTTTTTAAAAAAAACTATTTCCTGCAGTATTAAATCAACAGCGTTTCCAATGGAACTTGTGTATTGGATTGTACACAACATCCATCCATCCATTTTTTACTGCTTGTCCCTTTCGGGATCATGGGGGATACTGGAGCCTATCTCAGCTGCATCCGGGCGGAAGGCGGGGTACACCCTGAACAAGTCACCACCTCACCGCAGGGCCAACACAGATAGACAGACAACATTCACACTCACATTCACACACTAGGGCCCATTTAGTGTTGCCAATCAACCTATTCCCAGGTGCATGTCTTTGGAAGTGGGAGGAAGCCGGAGTACAATCATGTTTTAAAGGAGTGGGGTTAAATAAACTCTACTTCTCCCTACTCCTTGTGGGACATGTTGATGTGTTTCACGGTTAACTTCATGAAGTCTGCAACATGACTACACCTGATCTGAAGCTGCAGTACTGCAATGCGCCACATGATGGCGTATTTCCCTCATGAGCTAAATTAAACGTACAGTTTATAATTATCCACAAAAACATTTTGGTTAAATATGAGATGACATTTATTCAAAACGTATATTTGGTATTATATTTACAACATATATTTGGTATTAAACTATAAATTTAGGGCAGCATGGTTGAGGAGGGGTTAGTGCATCTGCCTCACAATACGAAGGTCCTGAGTTCAATCCCGGGCTCGGGATCTTTCTGTGCGGAGTTTGCATGTTCTCCCCGTGACTGCATTGGTCCCCTCCGGGTACTCCGGCTTCCTCACACCTCCAAAGACATGCACCTGGGGATAGGTTGATTGGCAACACTAAATTGGCCCTAGTGTGTGAATGTGAATGTTGTCTGTCAATCTGCGTTGGCCCTGTGATGAGGTGGCGACTAGTCCAGGGTGTAACCCGCCTTCCGCCCGAGTGCAGCTGATATCGGCAGAAGAGCACACAGTGACCACAAAAGGAATAAGCGGTAGGAAATGGGTGGATGGATGGACTATAAATCTATGCTCACCCGTGCACTTTTCAAAAGAAAAGCATGGCTCATATTTCCTTTGGCACAACAAACGCCACATATTTATTTTCTTTTTGAAGCCAGTTGTCACTGAAAGCCTCCAACTTTGGAGAGCAGGCGACCGACTGAAAAGTGAGCAAATAAGCATTTTCTCAGTTGAATATGAGTCCCCTGGCAGGAAAAGAAAGAGCAGCAGCAAATTGCCGCAGTCACCAGTTCCTGTCAGCAGAGCCCCACAACAGTTTGGTGTTGATGTAGTCCTTCAATAAGAAACTGAACTGTGGCCTCTTTCTTCACTGGGAAATTCAGTTATAATTATTGGGGAACAACTTGATGAAAGTCTCTTTCTCAAGAGCGTCTTCTCACCTCCAACTTCCTCTAAATGTGTGTAAGCGCTCACTCTGGTACTCACGGAAGATTTAGAAGTGTCTACGTTGTTGGGCCTTAATCCCAACTGGACACAAAATAGCGTTTGACGGGACTTTGCCACACACTGCTGTGGGACGGCAAAACATCTTTCAACACAACAGGGTGGGAGGGAATAGTCCTCTAACTTTGTTTACCCACCAATTTCAAAGTGAATTGTCATGAGAACAGAAGAGTTGTAGATTTCATATCAGGATAAGGGATCATTTCAGACACTGTGGTCAGACAACACACTTGATGACCTACAGTTGAGGTTTGCGTGGACCATTTACCTACCCAGGATGGAACATTTATGAATACCCCAAGAAATGAGCTGGACAAACTTTTTATGATCAAGCAAAGTGTCCTGCACCTTGATCTTATTACATATTTAAAAAAGATGAATTCTGGCTTCCTTGAATACCAACATTTATTGCCTGTTTTTGGCTTCCTATACAGACATGACAACATGCACCAAAAAATCCAAACTTTTCCTTCTCGAATTTCAAATTTTTGGCTGATTTCTGGCCCAACGCTAAGGATCCATCGGTATCTGACGAGTTTGGAGAAACCATACATGATTTCATTGAATGGTTATTGCTTTTCGTATTTCTTCTAAGTCCCACAGTTGACAAGCTGCTATCAGTTAATTATGTGTCTCCATACCCTAAGTTAATAAAAATCCTCTCCATTATGGCAAATAAACTACATTCCTTAGTAACTTAAGTATTGTTATCAAGGAGGATAAGGCTGAACATGTTAGAGAGCAAGCCAAAAGTAGGCATGAAAATAGCTAAGCTAACCACTAAGCTAGCTTGAAGGAACACCAAGAAATAAGTATCTAGTAAAGGAATGAATTAATAATAATATATAGCAGGGGTGTCAATCGTACAGGTTTTTTTCGACCCGCGTGATGAGTTTGCCAAGTATAAAAATGAGCTGCTTTTTTTAAATGAAAGAAACTGCTGTTCTAAATGTGTCCACTAGATGTCACAATAGCAATTCTGTTAGGCAAGCAAATGATTTATACCAGGGCCAAGCAAAAGGTATACAGTAAAGGGTGACTTTGGTGATTTAAAACCTGTCGTTTTAGGTCTTCTGCTTCGAACACATCGTCACTTGGGACCCTCGTTGCCCCAAAATGTCTTTCAAACACAAGAAAAGTCAACTTAACCCTTTTGAATAGTTTTTACTTCAGTTTCTTACGGTTTGTTGAGTTAGCACTGGATGGATACGTGGACATGACAAAGGAGGTATTTTTTTAAATTTTGTAGATAGATACTTTATTGATTCCTTCAGGAAAATTAAATATTTGATACCTAGAAGAGTTTACATGTTGTGTTTTTGTTCAATACCAAAAAACTGTGATTTTAAAGTTTAATCCTGGCTTTGTAGATACACTGAGACGAAGTCTAAGCTCGTTGTGTCTTTGAAGCTGCACCAGTTCCCTCAGACTTGAAGTGTTTTGTCCAGAGGACTATTGTTGATTTGTACGTTTTCGTAATGTGTTTGTTCTATTTTTGGCCAAAGTAAAACCAAGAAAACACCCAGGAGTTGTCTTTATGTTTAAGTTATCATGCCATGATTTTACCATTACGGCCCACTTGAGAATAAATTTTCCTCCATGCGCTCCTGAGCTAAAATGAGTTTGACAACCCTTGCTCTAGAGAGAGAAAAATAAAACAACCGTGGGTGGGTGTGTCAGCATTGTCACAGTCGATCCATAAACTGGTGGTGTCGATACCAAGGGTAGTATCAGTACAGTATATGACCGATACTAGAAGGATAAGCCTGATATTTTTATTTTCTCAAAATCATTTTTTGTTGTTTTTGTTAATTCCTACGGAGGACTTTGAGGGCAAAAACCAAAATATTTCAATGAGTAGATGAGATTTTTTTTAGTTATTGTATATTCATAACTTTGTTTTGCTCCGACATTTGGATGTAATAAAAATAATAATGAAGTTGTGTTGATATTGTTAAACTGTCAACAATACTCACCATGAAGACATTGAAGAATGTACAGTGAATACTTGTGAGTGTATCAGTTGTTGGCATGAGTATTGGTGTTAGCTGATCTCACTCGTGGATGCTTGTTATCCCTGATTGGAACATCCTTAGTTAACGCAGTAATGTCAAAATATAAGAAAATAAAAAGGAAAAAAAACACGTGGGCTTCACGGTGGAAGAGGGGTTAGTGCGTCTGCCTCACAATAAGAAGTTCCTGCAGTCCTGGGTTCAAATCCAGGCTCGGGATCTTTCTGTGTGGAGTTTGCATGTTCTCCCCGTGAATGCTTGGGTTCTCTCCGGGTACTCCGGCTTCCTCCCACTTCCAAAGACATGCACCTGGGGATAGGTTCATTGGCAACACTAAATTGGCCCTAGTGTGTGAATGTGAGTGTGAATGTTGTCTGTCTATCTGTGTTGGCCCTGCGATGAGGTGGCGACTTGTCCAGGGTGTACCCTGCTTTCCGCCCGATTGTAGCTGAGATAGGCGCCAGCGCCCCCCGCGACCCCGAAAGGGAATAAGCGGTAGAAAATGGATGGATGGAAAAAACACGTGCGAGGTTTTGAGCCAAATTGCTCATCTTATCTGACTCATTGCAAAGTTGAAAAGTCCTACATTCAACCCCTTGTTGCATTTCCTTCTTTAAAATGATTTCCTCAAACTCACGTTTTGGATTAAACCAGCTTCTCCAATTCTTCCAATTCAAAAACAAACTAATTAACGCTGCGCGCCACGAGGTAAGGTGATGATATCATTGGATTGTTGATATCATATTCTTATCAATGACGGAGCAGGAAAGGGCTAGTCATACGTGTTTTTTTTTTGTTTTTGTTTTATGAAGTGCCCTGTCATTCAGTAATTGACACACCGTCTATCCATCCATTTTCTTCCACTTATTCCCTTTAGGCTCGCGGGGCGCACAGGTGCCTATCTCAGGTACAATCAGGCGGAAGGCTGGGTACACCCTGGACAAGTCACCACCTCATCGCAGGGCCAAAACAGATAGACAGACAACATTCACACTCACATTTACACACTAGGGCCAATTTAGTGTTGCCAATCAACCTATCCCCAGGTGCATGTCTTTGGAAGTTGTAGGAAGCCGGAGTACCCGGAGGGAACCCACGCATTCACGGGGAGAACATGCAAACTCCACACAGAAAGATCCCGAGCCCAGGATTGAACCCTGACTACTCAGGACCTTCGTATTGTGAGGCAGACGCACTAAACCCTCTACTACCGTGCTGCCCTAATTGACACACAAAACACAAAATTAAAAAATTAAGAAAAACCTGACATATGCCCTTTTTCCACGGCAAAGATGAGATGTATGAGGAGTGAAAAAAAGTAAAGTGTGTGTGCCTCACGCCATCTTCATGCTTCACGTACGCACATTTCTACAGGCTGTGGAGGCTTTGGCGACACACAGAGGCAAAGACACAAAAGTCACTTTTTTGGCAATGCATTCAGTGTTTCAAATTCTTATTAATATTTGTAAAGACGTCTATTCATTTATTTTGGCAACCATTCTGCCACCCATTGCTGTCACAATGTGTTCCTGTGACTGCAGCACTAATTTGGCCAGTCCAGCAGACAGCAGCAACAACAGTGCTTATGGCACATTAATAAAAAAAGGTTGAATGTGTCACGCACGGCTGCAACCGCAAGAAGCTGTCCTGCATTGTAATAAGACATTGAGCGTCAAAGTCTTTCGCATCCATTTTGATAAAGCTGTCATGTTTAAATTGAAAAGACTGCAAACCAAATGCTACAACATTTTCAATCTGGCTGTGAGCAGGCTACTGAATGAACACATTTTGTTGGAACTTTTCTTATTTTTCAGTCACTTGACATATGATATCTGTTAGCATGCCATTGTTAGTATCCTAGCTTTTTTTTTTTTTTTTTAGCTCATTTTGTAAGTTTACACACTCCTTAGTCATATTTTGGTACTTGATGCATGCTAACATTAGCATGCTACTGTAGCATTTTAAACACATTTTTCAGGTACACAAATCAGAGTAATATATTTTGGTACTTGACGCACGTTACCGTTAGAATTGTTAACATTAGCGTGTTAGCTAATTCAAAAGGTATTTAGTAATTTATAATTTGGTATTTCACTAGTGCAAACTGAAAGCGTGTTGTTGTTAGCATATTAGAATAACACCTTTTTTTTTAGCTCGTTTTGAGCATACTTTTGTTTTACTTGACGCTATCTGGCCAGCGTGCTATCTGTTAGCATTTCAGTTTGGCTTGCTTTGACACTTCAGCGATCACACAAGGTTTGTCCAAAATTGCATTATATAATTATTTGAAAAGAAAAAATGATATATTGTACTGGTTTTGTAGGTGAAAACTACCAAAATGGCCCCCACATGCTTTAATTTCTTTGGGCACCCCTGGTGTAGACCCATACCAACACATATAAGTAGTAATAGAAATCATCATATCTGACAGATGGCAACTTGCTAGTCTTGCAGACATGCCATCAATGCTTGAGTGAGCTTGAAAGAGGCCAGCATGAATATATATATATATATATATATATATATATATATATATATATATATATATATATATATATATATATATATATATATATATATATATATATATATATACACACATATACATATACATACATACATATATATATATATATATATATATATATATATTACATTTTGTGGGCCAAACAAAATGACTTGGCAGGCCAAAAATTTGCCCATAGTCTAGATAACATATATTAGATATGCTGTGGTATAAATTTTGGATGAATATCTTTCCACAGTTTTTTTTATAGCCCGTTTTTTAAGTCTTTCTGCAAGACGGAGGCGTTCTTGGATTGCAAATGAAACCATGCCCCACCTGCTCCAAGTGTCATAATTTATCTTTTGAAAATGTACACTGTTTACATATATAGTAAATTTTGATGTCGTCACCGGTGGGGTTTTTTCAGTTGAAAATAAACTTTATAAACATTATTCACCTCGTCACAACATTAGGTACACCTGCACACTCGACAATCGATACAGAAATGAGAAAAACAATTCTGCCTTTACAGCATTTATGTCTCTGTATGTTGCCCGTCTGTGTTATTATACGCATGTTATTATTAGATGAAAATAATACTCATGTCACTTTATCTTGTGCTTCCCCAAACCAAATTGAAATGTTGTCGTTTTCCGTCGGGTTCCATCCAATTTCCTAGTGGCCCAAGTGTGTGCGGTGCTTTTGCTTAATGACAAAATTAACACGGCAGCATAAAGACAATAACCACACCAAGTGGAGATTTCTTTCAATAATAAAGCACAATTGAAATGTTGCCAATCATATATTCATGAAACAAATATCTTACCTCTCTTTTTGTCAAAAGTAGTTCTCATAGTGGTGAAAGGTGGAGACCTGCTCTATCATACAGCTGACCACTAAATTTTATTCTGTTTGAAGTCAAGCAGGACATTCCCTGGTCGAGAAACATGTTTATTTTTATTCTGTCAAGTTAAGCAGGAAATATTTCTATTCAGGATTTTTTTTTAAATAAAAAAGTATTCTGTTAATTTAGTAATTTTGCAACCCAAAAATATTATTGAATTTTTTTTTCTTCCATGTACCGTATTTCCTTGAATTGCCGCAGGGCATATAGTATGTGCCTGCTTTGAATTACTGCCGGGTCAAACTCGCTTCCCAAAATAATTGGCGCATGCTTAGTATTACCGCCTTGTCAAACTCGTGACGTCACGAGTGCCACTTCCCCTGTCATCATTTTTAAAATGGAGGAGGCTGATTACAATACCGGTAATTTGAAATCACATAAAGGGAAGAAGATTAAGAGCTATTCAGTAGGATTTAAGGTCCAAGCTTACATCACACTCAAATTTTTACCGCATACTTTTGGTAAGTGCCGGAGTGAGAAGAGGTTTTAAAATCATTAGCCCATGCTTACATTTCTTTGGTAAGCGCAGGAGTGAGAAGAGGTTTTAAATTAATTAGCCCCCCTATGGCAATTCAAGGAAATACGGTATTCATAAGAATCCAAAACCTATTTTTTTCTAAATAATTTGTCAAAAAACATATATATATTTTTTTTTAAATTATTAATCATGATTAATAAGAACCGCGATTCAGATGTGATAACAAACATTTTAGCACCCCTAAATATTATATACCGTATTATAGTTTGTAAACATAAAAACAAATATTTGAACATCTGCTTTTCGCCTTGACTTGCAATTTCAAAGCAAGTTATCCATCAATTTGTACATACAAAAATCAAACAAACAAATATATAGGCAATTGTTCAATGATATAATGAGGTGATTATACTTTTGTAGGACTTCACGGTGGAAGAGGGGCTAGTGCGTCTGCCTCACAATACGAAGGACCTGAGTAGTCAGGGTTCAATCCCAGGCTCGGGATCTTTCTGTGTGGAGTTTGCATGTCCTCCCTGTGACTGTGTGGGTTCCCTCTGGGTACTCCAGCTTCCTCCTCCTTCCAAAAACATGCACCTGGGGATAGGTTGATTGGCAACACTAAATTGGCCCTAGTGTGTGAATGTGAGTGTGAATGTTGTCCGTCTATCTGTGTTGGCCCTGCAATGAGGTGGTGACTTGTCCAGGGTGTACCCAGCCTTCCGCCCGATTGTAGCTGAGATAGGCATCAGCGCCCCTAGCGACTCCAAAGGGAATAAGATGGATGGAGGGATGGATATACTTTTGTATTCTTATATCCACTGTTACAAGCGGCCCTCTGAGGGGAAGCTATGACTGCCATGTGGCCCTCGATGAAAACAAGTTGGACACACCTGCTCGAGGTGTGTCCAATGGCCCTATGGTCAAGAAACACTGTGTTTTGTGTTAATATTTTCGGATGTATTCAACTGATTACATTTGTTTTAGTTTTTATGGGAAACGGTTTTGACTGACCTTTTGGAATGAAAATTGAGGTTCGACTGTACTCAATAATGAGGACCAACATGCAGCAAAAAGAGTGTGTGAAGTAAACCGCTATCTGAAAAACCCTTCAGCAGCATTTCACAACCATGACATGATGACACTTTATTTCCACATGTTTCCTGCGAGCGAGCGGCTCACTTATCTTCCTCGTTTTGACTTCCCCTTTGCAGCAGTGCAACCTCAATGGTTCAAGCAGCTGCAATCATTGTGAGCGTTGAGGAGCGCAAGACAGGCGAACCGAGAGCCGTCACCCATCCACATCCCCACAGGTAAGTCTCTCTGCTCACTATTCAACGACAACAAATGACTTTCATGATATGATGGTATTGTTTATTCCTCCTTAGGCATGATTTCAGCAGAACCGGCCCCCCACTTAGTGTATTTGACAAGCTGAGTTGGACACTTTGAATGTGCGAGTGTCAGTTTGTCAAATACCCGAAGTGAGGCGTCACTGACCTACAAGAGAACGCCGTCCTCCCCCAACGGCGCCAAGTCAGCAGGCCTGAAATAATCGACAATTTCTCGTTTAAACACAGTAACGTGTGTATTTGATAAGTTTAAAGCACAGCGCCAGCATCAAGATAACATGAATGCACTGTTTTCTGAATGCTACATTTCAATAGAATATTATTTTTTTCAACAAAACTGTTAACAATCCTTATTAGTGCTACACTCTAAACAATAAATGAAATAAAACAATTCTTGAAAAAAATGTTACTCCTGCAATTGACCACATTTTGTGTTTGTAAATGACACCAATAAAAAAAACTTTATATATATATATATATATTTTTTTTTTGTTTGTTTTGCTTCTTCCTTTTTGAACTATGTATTTGCTGAATATTTAAAATGCCACGATGGCCAATTTTGTTTTTTTTTAAAAAGTAAAAAAGTAAATAAAGGCACAATGTTTTGTTTTAAAGACAAGTGGGATTGATTTTCAAGTTCATAATTTTTCCTAAAAAATATGCCAACCAGTCTTTTCTGCACTTCCTCATCCTGTGTGGATAAACCACATCAGTAAGAATGTGCAACTTTGGAAGATCCCTGCAAGCTTTACTAAAACCTTGCACAATTTCTCATGGGGTTATTTTACACTCAGCATTCAATCCATTTGGGTCAAGATTAACTAAATACATTTTAATTAATTAAGTGTGTTGTTAATTCATTATAATTGAAATACATAAAAAATGGATGGAAATGTGTTAAATGTAAAAAAAAAAAAAAACACATACTTGACATGATTAGATATTATTAAGTTTAAAAGATATGTATTTTTTTTTTCCGGTAAAAATTTGTGAAAAAAAGAAACATTTTATTGAGACACATTTTTTTCAGGCTAAAAGTGCATTTAATTATTTGATCATTCATTTATTTGAGTATTTGTTTAATAATTTAATCAATTATTGAGTCATCGCTGTATATGTGGCGTATATTTTTTGTGGATGTGTGTGTGTGTGTATATATAAGGCCATAGTGTGTCTCTGTTCCGCGGCCTTGATGTATTTGCCGTCGCTAGTCCAAAGTTCACAACAACAGGTGTGTGTCCATGAGAGACAAAAAAGGGAGTTTGTTGTGTCTTCGCTGCAGTGACCTTCGGGAGAGTCTCAAAGCCAAGGAAACAATCCAAGTTAGAATTATTTGTAAGCGAGTGAAAATAAAATTTGCTTTTCACTCTAAGTTGTCTATGACTGGTCCTCAAAAACTGCGGGGTAGACAGTCCGATGTAATCCACAGTTCTTCCCGCATCCTCCAATCATTTGTGGCAGCTTTGGGATACTTTGAAGACTGCCAGCAACTTCCAATTTGTCGACAAACCAGAGCAACGCTTACTCCAATCAGCAGATGTCCTGTTGTCATAATTCTGAATAGGTGGATATCTTCACGTCGTCGACAGAAAAGGGTCGCCAGGCACGCGGCCCTCCTTCTTCTCCCAAGAGTCCGTCGTGCGTCCAGCAACAACCGCTTCGTCACGACAGCTGGTTCCCCCAAACCCAAGATCTTGTCAATTTTGTTGAGGCCAGTTAAAGAGTTCCAATGTTTAGATTTGGAGAGCAGTGCAAAAAAGAGGCAACAAGAAAGTTAAGACAAGTTATTTTCAAATCTCAAAAATATATTTACAAAAACATGTTCATTCATACAAATTCTTGATGTATTTGTATGTCACATTTTTATATTTTTAAATTTTATTCGTATATAATTTCAAATCTCAAAAATATATTTGCAAATACGCGTTTCTTTATACAAATTATTTATTTATTTGTGTATCCAATTCGTATTTGTATATTTATTAATGTATGCATATGTATTAATATATTGACATATATATATATGGATATGAGACAATTCCACTTCCATACCATGATACACCCCGCTACCACCAACGCGCCCCCCCCCCCCCCCCACACACACACACACCTCCCCCGCCCCCTCTCTCCGTGCGTCGGTTGAGTAGGGCGGGGTTGGGGGCTCGGGGGTGTATAGTACAGCCTGGAAGAGTCATGGATGCAAGGGATTCTGGATAACTGTTATGTTGCGTTTATGTTCTGTTATTGTGAGGATGTTCTCCCGAAATGTGTTTGTCATTCTTGTTTGGTGTGGGTTCACAGTGTGGCGCATATTAGTAAGAGTGTTAAAGTTGTTTATATCACAACCTTCAGTGTAACCTGTATGGCTGTTGACTATATGCCTTGCAATCTCTTACGTGTGACGATGGAAGCAGCGAGATGCATGCGTCCGGTCGGCACGCAGATAGCATGGTGTAAAGGCGGGCGATGACATGTTGTAGAGGGTGTTAAAAGTAAAGCTATCACCGCACGCCCTCAATATTGTAGTCCGAGTGAAAATCGGAGAATGTTAACCCCGGGTGATGTCCGGGAGAGGGACCAAAATCCGGAAACACCCCGAAACAATCGGGGGGGTTGGCGATTATGCAGCTGAGCCATATCAGAGTGACCAAAGAGCCGCATGCGGCTCCGGAGCTGCGGGTTGCCGACCCCTGTCCTGAAATCTTGAATAGTCTTCCCGAAGGGACACGCCTCAACGTTGGCAATGTTCAAATCCAGCCTGAAAACACTTTTATCTGATTTTGCATATGACAACTAAAATTATTTTATACACTCTTTGATATGAATTTGAATGATGATTTTTTATTACCATTTTATTCTATGATTTTAATTATAATTATGAAATGTTTGCCATGGTATGATTTTCTGTAAATCACTTTGAAATGCCTTGTGTAGTAATTGTGCTCTATACATAAACTTGCCATGCCTTGCCATTTTCTAAGATTTTTTCTGAGTCACGCAATATTGCTTATTTGCAGGTTGTTGTCACTTATGAATGTACACGTCATATGTAAGGACTTGTCTCTAGCTCATTGGGATGCAGTGGAGTTCTTCACCGCTGCAATCTAAACTAAAGCACTTACCAGATTGAGAAATGACAAATTAGCAGTGTTCCGGAAAAAATAAATCGTTTTCAGAATTTATGGGAAATTGAGAATGAAATTGGTTTCCTTTTTAATATGTTAGTCTCCTGTAAGATTGTTAGTAAAATTACATGAGTTTGAACTAATTGTAGTCGCAAAATGTTAAAGATAAAACAGTGTACAGAATAACTTTAAATGTATGTTTTCATTTATGTGCAGAGAAGGTTAATGCGGGCTGGCAACTACATTACAAAATACATTTATAGTCCACTCTAAAACCTGTTATAAAAAAAAGTATGTTACCTAAATTATTTTTGGATGTCATTTTTTTTTCTTCAAAATACAGTTTTTGTTCCATTAGTGTAATGTGCTTTGTGTAATGTGGAATCAATGTCGCCTCCACAGCCAAGGAGGTCGTTATGGTTTGTGCAGCAATTTGAGACATTTGTGATTAAGGGCTGTGTAAGTAAGCTTTGACTGATTGATTGAATGTTGATTGACTTTCTCCCTTCGCATGGTAGAAGACAAAGTTATATCTGTTGACACTGTGTTGTGTCTGTTTATTTGTGAATAATGCAGAAGAGTCGTGTTGGCGGAGTTCTCAACGTTTATAATCACAGAGCGTGCTCATAACCACATTCTTGCTGCCGGCATGGCGACATACTACAATCTCACAGGGTTACTGCGCATGCTCGTCACCACTGTTGGATGCTGGGTAGTGTAGTTCTAAGTTCCCTCCCAGCTCATAACATCCAGACACGACGTGATCGATCCCGGAAGACTCAATCGATTCATTGATTGAAACTTTTATTAGTAGGTTGCACAGTTCAGTACATATTCCGTACAATTGACCACCAAATGGTAACACCCGAATACGTTTATCAACTTTTTTAAACATTTTATACAGTTTTTGTACAAAATAGCTCACATTGTATGTACATAGTAAAAGAGAATCCATCCATTTTCTACCGCTTATTCCATTTCGGGGTCGCGGGGGGCGCTGGCGCCTATCTCAGCTACAATCGGGCGGAAGGCAGGGTACACCCTGGACAAGTCGCCACCTCATCGCAGGGCCAACACAGATAGACAGACAACATTCACACTCACATTCACACACTAGGGCCAATTTAGTGTTGCCAATCAACCTATCCCCAGGTGCATAAAAGAGAATAAAAATGTTAAAATTAAATTAAAAAGGGTTAGATTGTCGTAATTTCAACAACTTTCACTGTTCTGTCATTGCAATTAAAGGCGCATGGGGCAGCTATTGATTCCCATAGCGTAATTTATTTTTTAAATGTTTTTTTTTGATCAAAGCACTAAACTTAAATGTGTATCTGCGGTCCAACAAAAAGTAGACTTTTAAAATGCTATTGTGAATTGATGTATTTTATGTACCCGGTAAATAAAGTATAAAAGAGATAGATGTTTCGCCATTTAAGGTTCCTAAGTGCATTGTTCGGGTTTCAGTACAGATCCGTACGGTTTTGAAACAAATACTGTAATCATGAATAAAGTTTTTTTTTGTACGTAATCGTTTAAATGACATTATTATCGAAACAAAGATGGCAAAAAAGTAAACCATGGGAATAGTTATAGCGTGCACAAACAAAACTGCCTTGAAACAAGTTGACAGGAAGTGATGTAGACTTTGCACATGTGTAGATCAATCAGATCTTCTGGGACCGATAAGGTACTGACATCCAACTCTACCTTTAAGTCAGGGGTGTCAAACGTGGCCCAAGGTTTTATGTGGCCCGCGGGATGAGTTTGATAAGTAAAAATAATAACCTGAAATTTTTTGAATGAAAAAAAACCCCGGCTGTTCTAAATGTGTCCACCGGATGTCACTGTAGCAATTCTTTGTATCTTCGTAGATGATGGAGCTTTTCTAAATGTGTCCACCGGATGTCACTATAGCAATTCTTTGTATCTTTGTAGATGATGCTACACATGTCCGTCGAGCAAAATGATCCAACTACATCAATAACATAATGTAATTAGATTTCGATATAATTGTTTTATCTTGATAGATTGAAAATTAACACCAATGAGTTGACTGATGAACATTATCACATACAGTGGGGCAAAAAAATATTTAGTCAGCCACCGATTGTGCAAGTTCTCCCACTTAAAATGATGACAGAGGTCTGTAATTTTCATCATAGGTACACTTCAACTGTGAGAGACAATATTTGAAAAAAAAAATATCCAGGAATTCACATTGTAGGAATTTTAAAGAATTTATTTGTAAATTATGGTGGAAAATAAGTATTTGGTCAACCATTCAAAGTTCTCACTGATGGAAGGAGGCTTTGGCTCAAAATCTCACGATACATGGCCCCATTCATTCTTTCCTTAACACGGATCAATCATCCTGTCCCCTTAGCAGAAAAACAGCCCCAAAGCATGATGTTTCCACCCCCATGCTTCACAGTAGGTGTGGTGTTCTTGGGATGCAACTCAGTATTCTTCTTCCTCCAAACACGACGAGTTGAGTTTATACTAAAAAGTTCTATTTAGGTTTCATCTGACCACATGACATTCTCCCAATCCTCTGCTGTATCATCCATGTATCCATTTTGGTATTTAAAATTCCTACAAAGTGAATTCCTGGATTTTTTTTCCCATTCCGTCTCTCACAGTTGAAGTGTACCTATGATGAAAATTACAGACCTCTCTCATCAATTTAAGTGGGAGAACTTGCACAATCGGTGGCTGACTAAATACTTTTTTGCCCCACTGCAATTTGTTCAGAAAATATAAATAACGACAAATATACTATTAATCCAAACATGTAAGTGTAAAAAAAACAAAAAACAACATTATAATTTGTACATTTTCAGAATGTGATTTTTCTATTTTTAAACAAAGAAAATCTGACGATGTCTTTTTTTTTTTTAGTTATCGTCCCGTGATTTTACCAGTTTGGCCCACTTGGTAGTAGATTTTTCTCCATGTGGCCCCTGATCTAAAAGGAGTTTGACACCCTTGCTTTAAGTTAATGCTAGCGAATAAGACCAGAAGTTTTGATCGGATCTTACATGGTTCGCTGCGGTAATTGCTACGCCAGCTAATGGCGAGAATGCTTGGAACTCAATGTTTGCTTGCAATTTTAAGCATAACAATTAGCCCAGAGACAGCTCTTCTCTCAAAAAGCCTCCTAAATTGAGGTACCAGTAAATTTATAAAGTCTATGCTTAAATAAACTCACTCCTGTTACTTTCAGTGCTTTTACTCAAATGATTAATCCTTCTTTGCAATAGGAACCTTGTGCAAAAAAAAAAAAAAAGAGACTCAAATTAGACCAAAACACATCCTGAATCCTAATTCTGGGATCTATGTTGCTTGAGACTATGTCCTACATTGTCCAGTAAGTGGCGCTAGTGGTCTGTTTTCTTTGATGTTAACAACCTTCCACCTTATTTACTTAAAAAGGCTGCAAACTAATACTGTTTCAGATACGATTACTGCATTAAAACATATTATCCATGAGAAGGCGAAAGTTGTGCAGTTGTTCAAATAAAAGTGGTTAACTCTTCTCTGGGACTTAATCAGAAAGCTATTCAAGGTTGGACTACAGTATGCACCAACACAATAGCACTTAACCCAGACACTGACCCCTGTCAAATACTGTACACCGCAGCTCATCACAACTTTTTTTAAGAAGAATGACACAAACCTCAGGCGCTGGGACACGAAATAGCAAAAACAAAAAGTAATAATTGGCGATAACGAGCTGTGTTCCCTGTGACAATGCTGTATAATTTAAACAACACCTCAGGTCATATTTGTTCCCTGATAGTTCTTGAAATCTTAATAAAGAGAAGGGGAGTGCGATTTTCAATGTGCAACTAACTTGACAATCTTTGTAAGCTTTTTAGCTTCACTAATGACATATAGTAGTACATATGTTTTAGATATACATATTTTGTTATATACACTATATTGCCAAAAGTATTTGGCCACCCATCCAAATGATGAGAATCAGGTGTCCTAATTACTTGGCCCGGTGTATAAAATCAAGCACTTAGGCATGGATACTGTTTCATTTGTGAAGAATGGGCAGCTTTCAGTGATTTCCAGCGTGGAAATGTCAGAGTTAAAGTTAAAGTACCAATGCTTGTCACACACACACTAGGTGTGGTGAAATTTGTCCTCTGCATGTGACCCATCCCCCTGATCACCCCTATGGGAAGTGAGGGGCGTAGTGGGCAGCAGCGGTGGCGCGCCCGGGAATCATTTATGGTGATTTAACCCCAATTCCAACCTTTGATGCTGAGTGCCAAGCAGGGAGGTAATGGGTCCCATTTTTTTATAATCTTTGGTATGACTTGGCCGGGGTTTGAACTCCCAACCTACCGATCTCAGGGCGGAAACTCTAACCACTAGGCCAGTGGTTCTCAACCTTTTTTTCATTGTTGTACCTCCTGTGAACATTTTTTAATTCAAGTACCCCCCTAGTCAGAGCAAAGCATTTTTGGTTGAAAAAAAGAGATAAAGAAGTAAAATACAGCACCATGTCATCGGTTTGTAATTTATTAAATTGTATAACAGTGCAAAATATTGCTCATTTGTAGAGTTTTTTCTTGAACTATTTGGAAAAAAATATATAAAAACAACTAAAAACTTGTTGAAAAATAAACAAGTGATTAAATTATAACATATTAATATACGGGGATGTAGAATATTTTTTTTTCAATAAGGTTGAAAGTATTTCTCAAATTTCTTCTTTGTACTTTGTAAGCACTATTAATTTGAACAACCTCTTAAAGTGTATCATATCAGTACAATATTTAATTTCATTACTTAATCAATACCATCATTTATTTCCACATACGGATATGCTAAAGACTTAATAACAGACACCCTAGTCTTCACATTCAGCTAATTCCCCCCCTAATTCTACGCTATGTAAGTTCCTCATTTTCCTTCCAGGACAAGGACGTGCAATCATTCCTGGACAAGACCACACTGATGGACCCCAGAAGGTTTGGATACAGACTGGAGGAGGATGTCGTCAAACCTATCTGTGTGTCCAAGCTAGTTCCACACCAAGTGAACGTGTTTTTTACACGGCTGGCAACACGATTAGCGAAGAGAGGGTCAGACTTGATCCTGAAAAAGCAGACATGCTAATTTTTTGGAAGAAGAAATGTTGATTGATGACTGTGGCGTTCTCAGTGTCATAGTGTGTGTAGTTAGTATGTTCCAATAGCAGCAGAACTGCACCTCTTTGGAGAGCTGTAACATTTTCAGTTTTGTGCCCAAGGCGCTGATTTTATTTAACACTATTATTATTTATACACTTATAGTGATCACAGAGACAGGTTATTTTTTGTCTTACTGTATATATTTGTTTTTCTGAAAAATCCCACTTAATATACTTTGGGTAACAACAGTCAATAATTATTTATTTAATTTCATTAGGGGGGTAACAACAGTCAATATTTAATTTATTAAGATTTGTCTTATAAAATAAAATTCCGTTTTTGTTAAAAGAAATATTTTTTTTTCCATATACAACAACCTATCTGGATTCGATAAGAGAATTGATAAGGAATCGGTTCGATAAGAGGATTCGATAATGGGCTCGAACTCGATAATTTCTTATCAAATCTCATCCCTATATGTGAGTAAAGGAAGGTGGCCAAATATCTTTGGCAATCTATATATATATTTGGCAATATATATGTATATATATGTCCATCCTTTTTCTACCGCTTATTCCCTTTGGGGTCGCGGGGGGCGCTGGTGCCTATCTCAGCTACAATCGGGCGGAAGACGGCGTACACCCTGGACAAGTCGCCACCTCATCGCAGGGCCAACACAAATAGACAGACAACATTCACACACTAGGGCACATTTAGTGTTGCCAATCAACCTATCCCCAGGTGCATGTCTTTGGAAGTAAGCCGGAGTACCCGGAGGGAACCCACGCTTTCACAGGGACAACACGCAAACTCCACTCAGAAAGATCCAGAGCCCGGGATTGAACCCAGGATTACCTTCGTATTGTGAGGCAGACGCACTAACCCCTCTGCCACATGAAGCCCATAAACATATATATATATATACATATATATATACACATATATATATATATATATATACTGTATATATATATATATATATATATATATATATATACATATATAAATACATATATATATATATATATATATATATATATATATATATATATATACATATATAAATACATATATATATATATATATATATATATATATATATATATATATACATATATATATATATATATATATATATATGTATATATATATATATATATATATATATATATATATATATATATATATATATATATATATATATATATATATTTATATATATATAGACAACATTCACACACTAGGGCCAATTTAGTGTTGCCAATCAACCTATCCCCAGGTGCATGTTTTTGGAAGTGGGAGGAAGCCGGAGTACCCGGAGGGAACCCACGCAGTCACGGGGAGGACATGCAAACTCCACACAGAAAGATCCCCGAGCTCCAGGACTACTCAGGACCTTCGTATTGTGAGGCAGATGCAATAACCCCTGGTCCACCGTGCTGGCCATATATAGTATTATGAAATACGCAAAAATTCGTTCCAGGCACTCAAAAATGTTAACATTTAACCTGGAACATTATGATCAGGGTTTTATGCTGCCGATCCTCCATGAGTGAGATTGGCTAATTCCAATACCGATCAAATGTCTTCACAGTAAATGTTTCCATTTATTTATTATAAGTGCTGAGGACAGTTTAACAATATCAACACAATATTTAAACTACTTCCTTAGTGTATTTTATTTAAGTCTATAGTGCACAATAAAACAAAAGCAAAACATTAGATTTTTTTCCTTTAAAGTCCTCATGTGTCCGAAGAATTATTCCCTGAGTTTGTTACTGTTAACAACGATAACCAAATTGATGAGGAAATAAAAATATCTAACTATTTTTGTATCGATTATATACTGAAATGACCTCTGCTGTCGACATGACCAATTCATGTATCGATCCACTCTCCTCTTACATGTCGTGTACTGACTGGGACAGTGCTGACACACTAACACAGGTGTCGGGAACATTTTTGGCTGAGAGAGCCATACAAGCCAAAATTTTTTAAAGTATTTCCGTGAGAGCCACATAATATTTTTTTAAGACTGATTACAACTAAATGCGTGCATTTTTAAGTAAGACCAACATTTTTAGAGTATAGAGTGGGGACGGCGTGGCGCAGTGGGGGAGTGGCCGTGCGCAACCCGAGGGTCTCTTGTTCAATCCCCACCTATACCAACCTCGTCACGTCTGTTGTGTCCTGAGCAAGACACTTCACCCTTGCTCCTGATGGGTGCTGGTTAGCGCTTTGCATGGCAGCTCCCTCCATCAGTGTGTGAATGGGTAAATGTGGAAGTAGAGTCAAAGCGCTTTGAGTACCTTGAAGGTAGAAAAGCGCTACACAAGTACAACCCATTCATCATTTATATTAGGTCTCTTATTCTTTTTGATAACATTGTTATTCTGAACCTAACCAACAATAAATAAAATACTTCTTACCAATAATGCGACTACTTGAGCAGGTGCGGTAGAAACCGGATGGATGGATTAAAATGCATGAGAATGTTTTATATTTTGAATATTATTTTTGACACTGTCATTACAAGCAGAATTATTCATTACTTGTCGTGTTAAACAATGTCAGCTAAGATTTATCTGAGAGCCAGGTGCAGTCTTTAAAAGGGCCACATCTGGTTCTAGAGCCATAGGTTCCCTACCCCTGCACTAACTGTTGTTGTTATATTATCCTCTCTCTAGTTCAGGCCTGGGCCCGTTAAGCTTTTCAATCTGGCCGGCCGGACATTCCCAAATAATTTTTTTTTGATCTTTAAGATGGAAACTGTAGCTGCCATTATGATGTGCAGTGATGTTTTCAAATGACCGTAAGTCTTGAACTATACAAAGTATTTCAATGGTTGGAATCTGCGCTTTTGCATGATATACTATTGGAATATAAGTCACAGCAGCTCAAACGAGGCACCAAGCAGTGTGAGTGGGGAGCGTTTCCAGAGTGGCCAGCCTGACGCGGAAGGAGATTTTTACTACAAAGTTCTAAAGCTTAGTGCTGTATCAGATTGTAGGTGGGTTTATTTTTTAGCCTTCCCTTTCATATTTCGATGTTTTTGTTGCATTTTGTTGCGTTTCGCTTGAGAGGGGGTGTGACATTCATATGTTGTCTATATTCAGTGTTTTATTGTTCATAGTTGATATTGTCAATCCCACATTCTTTATTTTTACATACATTCTGGGTGTCACATTCAGTAAAAAAATGTACAAACCCCGTTTCCATATGAGTTGGGAATGTGTGTTGGATGTAAATATGAACGGAATACAATGATTTGCAAATCATTATCAACCCATATTCAGTTGAATATGCTACAAAGACAACATATTTGATTTTCAAACTGATAAACTTTTTTTTTTTTGCAAATAATCATTAACTTTAGAATTTGATGCCAGCATCACGTGACAAAGAAGTTGGGAAAGGTGGCAATAAATACTGATAAAGTTGAGGAATGCTCATCAAACACTTATATGGAACATCCCACAGGTGTGCAGGCTAATTGGGAACAGGTGGGTGCCAGAATTGGGTATAAAAAAAGCTTCCATGAAATGCTAAGTAATTCACAAACAAGGATGGGGTGAGGGTCACCAATTTGTAAGCAAATAGTCGAACTGTTTTAGAACAACATTTTTCAACGCGCTATTGCAAGGAATTTAGGGATTTTACCATCTACGGTCCATAAAATCATCAAAAAAATCAGAAAATCTGGAGAAATCACTGCACGTAAGCGATGATATTACGGACCTTTGAGCCCTCAGGCGGTACTGCATCAAAAACCGACATCAGTATGTAAAGGATATCACTACATGGGCTCAGGAACACTTCATAAAACCACTGTCAGTAACTTCAGTTGGTTGCTACATCTGTAAGTGCAAGTTAAAACTCTGCTATGCAATGCAAAAGCCATTTATCAACAACAACCAGGAACACCGCTGGCTTCGCTGGGCCCGAGCTCATCTAAGATGGACTGATGCAAAGTGGAAAAGTGTTCTGTGGTCTGACGAGTCCACATTTCAAATTATATTTGGATACCGTGGACGGGGTGTCCTCCGGAACAAAGAGGAAAATAACCATTCGGATTAGGCGCAAAGTTCAAAAGCCAGCATCTGTGATGGTATCGGGGTGTATTAGTGCCCAAGGCATGGGTAACTTACACATCTGTGAAGGCACCATTAATGCTGAATGGTCCATACAGGTTTTGGAGCAACATATGTTGTCAACCAAGCAACGTTATCATGGACATCCCTGCTCATTTCAGCAAGACAATGCCAAGCCACGTGTTACAACAGCGTGGTTTGGTAGTATAAGAGTGCGGGTACTTTCCTGGCCCGCCTGCAGTCCAGACCTGTCTCCCATCAAAAATGTGTGGCACATTATGAAGCGTAAAATACGACAGAGGAGACCCCGGACTGTTGAACGCATAAAGCTCTGCATTAAACAAGAATGAGAAAGAATTCCACTTTCAAAGCTTCAACAATTAGTTTCCTTAGTTCCTAAACGTTTATTGAGTGTTGTTAAAAGAAAAGGTGATGTAACACAGTGGTGAACATGCCCTTTCCCAACTACTTTGGCATGTGTTGCAGCCATGAAATTCTAAGTTGATTATTATTTGCAAAAAAAAATAAAGTTTATGAGTTTGAACATCAAATATCTTGTCTTTGTAGCATATTCAACAGAATATGGGTTGAAAAGGATTTGCAAATCAATGTTTTCCGTTTATATTTACATCTAACACAATTTCCCAACTCATATGGAAACGGGGTTTGTAAATTTCCATTTTGTTTTTAAGGCGGTCTGTCATAATGTTCAATCAGACATTATTGTGAGGTTTTGTATTCGTGTTCCTAAAAATAGATATACCGGCCCCCAGACACATTTTTTTCTCAAAATTCTGCCCCCCGTGTCAAAATAATTGCCCAGACCTGCTCTAGACTCTTATTAATTTATTTGTCAATTTCCTGTTAATATCTGCTTACTTTCTGCTGCAATGTGGTTCCAACACTTCTGAAACTTTACTAGTCACTTATTTTTGATGTTTCAAGCTGGCTTAGCATTTAGCTTAGCTGTTAGCATGCCTGCTCCTGGCTTGCTCTCGGTGTGTAACATGTTTAGCCTCCTTTTCCAGTGATAATACTACCTAATTAAGAAACTAAAAAATGCAGTTCATTTACCATAAGAGAGATGATTATAATTAATTTAGGGCAGAGGCTCCACATTGTGTATGGAGACAAATAATTAGCTGCCGGCTGCTTGTGGGCACACAAAAAATATAGTGCCAGTCAAATGGAATCTGCGTTTGTTATTGGTATTGAAAGACCTACATTTTTTGCGAAAATTCTGCTGTGACATGAATTCATGTTCCTTTTGTCCTTGTTTTTAGCAACTACATTTAGGATCTTATGTTTTGTTTGGTATACAGTTGATGTCCTTCATGTACTTCAGTGATGGGTGAAATGCAGAGAATAATTTCGCCACACCTAGTGTGTGTGTGACAATCATTGGTACTTTAACTTAACTTTAACTTTATCATTCCCTGAGCGAGCTATTGGAGGTGCAGCAGGTGATTCCCATCAGCCCCCTTTTAATCACTTCAGCTGCAGAAGGAGGTTTGCTGAATCATTGTTTGCTTGCAGCATCTGCTTTCTCTTTCAGCTCCCCCCTGCTGTTCCAGTAGCCCATTCGACTCACCCACCATTAGTTCTTTTGTATGTGCTCTTGATTTTTTGATATAGTTTTCCGTGGTGCAAGTACGTTTTAATTTTTTATTTGTACCGTCGGTTTTTGTTTTTGTACTGTGGACAGTATAATGAATGCACTTTTTACTTCATGCTTGCCTCCTGAATCTTGGGATTTATTCACCTTCTTGCCATGAAGCCTTCTGAAACCTGACAATCCCTACACAAAACGCTTTTTTTTTAATCAAAAAGTAATTATAGTGTACACACCAAAAAGAAATATAGAGATGAATGAATCAATTGGACATTTATTACAAACGGCAAAGATGATAAAAAGTGAGCCCCACAAACGCTACCTATGTACTTTGCAATGACTTTTTTCTTGAATTCAGTAGTGTTTTTCACCTTCTTTATCAAAGTGCTGGCACTTTGTTGACGTCAACTGATGCAATAACACGCATGTGCAAGACAGCTTTATGGTCGGTCGGCCCTCCTTCCTTTACATCAGAATGTACTACAAGGTGGAACAAATTTTTGAGGATACATCTAACGTGGCGGAAAGAGTGCTTGAAGCTCTCTAAAGGTGAGCAAATTTGATCTCTACCATCAAGGTGGGAGTGCAAGACCACGCTATCTACAAAACTACGACGGATCATTATTGGCATAAGACCAAGAGCCTATCATCCTCAGGAATAGCTTTTATACGATATTTATGTCCCACTTAAGTCATTAGAAAGTCATACTATTTACCGTATTTTCTGGACTATAAGCCACTACTTCCTTGCTACGCTTTGAACCCAGCGGCTTAAAAAACAGTGCGGCTAAATGATGGATTTTCTTCGCTAACTACGAATATGTTTTGTATTCAACACAGAGTTTTCATAAAACACCCACGGAGACACTGAAAAGGTGTGTTATTGTTTGTGCTATGACACATCTTTTGGACGAGTTTCCTCTACAGTATTTCCTTCTGTTCAGTGCCTTGAACCGGAAGTAGAAGTCTGTTCCATCTAGTAATCCATAGCCATTCTACTCCTATGGTTTATTCATTCATCACTCCAAGAAACGTTTGTAAGTTTCATAGTATAACTGTCACATGTTTGATTGGAGGGTTTTCATGCACATTTGTGCGTGTAATGTAATAAAGCCAGTGCCGTTCGCATAAGCTATTATGCTAACATTTTTCTGTGTTAGTATTATTAACTTACAGTAGCATTCTTTTTGTATTGTTTCAGTATCACAAATTCCTCAGTAAATTCACCAAAACTTCACCGTGGAGTTATTGAGTCTGTTTGGCTCACTAGAGAGCTAGCTTCTGCAGCTAGTGGGTCCATGACGATGACTTCTGTTTTGCTTTATCAGCCGTTTTACTGCCGCGTGACAGACACCGTTTGGAAACAATTATGGTTTGTTAAAAAACATTTACAAAATCTTTCCGTGTAACTGATTGATTTCACAACGTATATATCTGCGACTTATAGTCCAGTGCGGCTAATATGTGGGGAAGAGTGTTCTTCTAAAATTTAGCTTATATACTAGTGCGCTCTATATTCCTTTACTACCTACTTCTGCAATAATCGACATTCAGACAAAATAGGGTATTAGCTATCCAACCCAGAGAGGAGTATAGAGTATGGCCAACTCGGTTTAAAGGTTGGGACCAAACATGGCGCTCTGTAGTCACATAAGTTAAGGTTAAAGTTTAATATAATTAATAAAGGGGCTTTATACCAATCACTTAGGAGCTCATCAGGCCATAATCTCTCTGATTGGTCAAAATCCACTCACGTGACTACTGGGCACCATGTTTGTTCCTAACTTTGAAACCGAGTTGGCCATACTCTCTCTATACACGGCTATGATCCAACCCAGTTTATGAAGCATTGTGCAATCAGAGGGTAAATTTGGCCTGCATAGCCACATGTTAGGTTTCTCTTCTGTATTTGATCAGGGGATGTGCAAATGTAGCGATTTTTACTAAGGAATATGTTAACAATTATTTAAACAATAAAGAAAATACTCTTACAATACAATTAAATGTACAAATAATAATATTTGCATCATCATTATTGAGTGTTTGTATTTTTCATTTGTTTGTTGTCTCAGAAGATGTGATGGACATGTGGGTCTTTGATCTGCTATGTTGTTTTGTGGACTGCAACATACACTGAAATATTTATTTTTGCTAGACTAAACCAAACAGAAATATTCTTAATGTGGGTTCAATATTCCATGATTAATAAACTCACACCATCATATTATCTGTACTAGACATTTTTAAGTAAACAATGTATTATTGTCAAGTTCTTCAGGTGTTTTGCAGCTGTGCCCAAACTTGAAAGGGCCAGTGGGACTCAAAAAGGACACAAAGGGACAACTCAATCTTCTTTCCTTGTGATTTATTGATATTTGATTTGAAGCAATCAAATAAACTGGGTTATCGGCGTAAATGAATGGATGAAATGAATGAATAGTCGAATAGTCGGTAGTTAAATAGTAGAATAGTTGATTAGTGGTGGGTTGATTAGTTGAATTGTAGATTAGGCGATTAGAATAGCCGATTAGCTGCACAGTAGGATAGGCGATTAGGGCGATTAGGGCGATTAGGTTGATAACCAGTTGCGTCTTCTGAGTCCACACAAGAGCTGTCTTCCTTCCTCTCAGCAGCATGTCAAAAAGGGTGACTGACTGAAGCTCAAACATTTTAAGCATGTGCTCTGAGCAGGTGAACAGGTGAACTCAATCAAGCCAATCTGGTGGAAGCAGGTGGAGATGTTCAGCCCTCAGCTCTCACTGTTGCCCCTTCAAGCCTGGAGTGTGCTCTGCAAATCAGTGGTGTTTGTGCTGCTCCGTCTTTTGACTTGACACCTCCCACTTGACCTCTTGGTTTTTTAAACCCAAGGATGTCACATCATCATCTGTTCAGGCACGTTTCTCTTCAGTTTGCATGACGTTGTTCTTGTTCTTCAACTGGTATTAAAACAATGATGCGTCTGACGTCTCTGTGAAGAATGGTGGCCGGGATTTTACTCGAGTGCTGCTTTCCCTTCTTTGCAGCAGGTTTTGTAGAGGAGACTGGGTAGCTGGGAAAAGTCCTGATGTGCACATCTCTCACGATGCCCCTGCTGTCAGTGTTTACTTTGGTCACTCAGGCAAGCCGGTATTGTGCCCTTAGAGCGTTCTGGTCAGCCATCCAGACAACATCTCTAACAGCCACATTTCTGTAGGCAGTGTGCCACTTGAATCTCACAAAGAGGTTAGGTCCAGCAAGCTGACTCCACTTCTTCCAGAATCAGTCAACTTCTGTTTGTATGGCCTTCAGTCTCTTGTAAGGGTAGCCTTCAAACTCAAAGCTAGCTGGATCTCCTTTGGGTCCAGCCCGTCCAAGCAGAAGTGAATTTGGACTGATGTATTCCACACAGTCTTCCCGGCTCTGGGTCCTGGCGTCAATGGGTCTCTCATTGGCAAGGTTGGAGGCTAAATACAAAAAAGTTTGGAACTCACTCCATTTGAAGACACCTTCACCTCCCAGATTGTGCAGGGCCCGCTTCACAGTGCGCACCGCCGCCTCTGCAGCTCCATTCCTGTGAAGTGAGTCTGCGGGATGGATTTTCCAGTTCCATTCTGTGCCATTCCTGGAGGCTTCACTCTCAATATTTGACTTTTCCAGCTGGTCAAGGAACAAATAGAGCTCTTTAAGGGCAGGTTTTGCACCCACAAAGTTTTTCCCAGGATCTGACCACAGTTTTTTTGGGTGCCCTCTCAGTGCTGTGAATCGCTGGTAGGCCAGAAGGAAGCCTTCAGCTGACTGGTCACTGACAACATCAGTGTGTATGGCTCTGGAAGCCTTGCAGCAGAAGACTATTCCCCAGACTTTTCACTTTCTTTCTCACCTCATCCTCCACTTCATAAGGTCCAAAGAGGTCCACTGTTGTGTACTGAAAGGGATTAGCTGGTGTTATACGCTCAGGTGGAAGGTCACTCATGATTTGCTGGCATGTTTTAGCTCTGGCTTTTCTGCATGCAACACAGTTGTTCACAATCTTTTGAGCCACTTTACGACCTTTTACCACCCATGCTATTTTCCTCATCCGAAGGAGTGTTCCTGCAATCTCTTCATGGTTGGCATTGTGTGCTTCTTGGGCAAGGAGAGTGGATACCCACGCATCATACGGTATGATTGGCACTGCTGATTTTTCTTCATTAAAAATCTGACATCTTCCTCCACAGAGCAGAAGTCCAGTCTGTTCCTCTCTGAACACAGCAAGTCTATTTAGTGTGGTGTCCTGAAAGGTTATGCCTTCTAGGGCTGCAAGAATAAGATCCCTGAGCACATCTTCATACTCGATGGCAGTGAGTACTGCTTGCTTGCACATTTGTGGTGATGTTTCCTGACATTTTAGCTTACTTGAGGCTGAGAGTTTGATCAGAGCTCGCCACTTCCTGACTGCTCTCCATACCCAGGCAATGACTCGGATCAGCTTGGTCAGGCAGCTGAATTTCTTTATGTCCAGGATTCTTTGTACAGCAGAACCGGCAGGTGGTCTTCGGACCTGGATCTTGGACTCTTGTTCACAAGAACTGTGGTCATTTCCAACATGAGTAGGTCATGGAGTTTTTTCTGCAATAGATGGGACATCACTGTAGTTTCTCTTTGCCTGTGCCCTGGTTACTACTGCTGTGAAATACTTCCTTTGAAGCTTGTCAATGCTCGCTTTGGCATTCGCAGCAACCTGTTTGGCTGACTTTGTCGGCCACTCATCCACAGGGTGTTTTAGAAACTCTGGTCCCTCCTGCCACACAGAATCCTTTTTAAGGTCCTCTGGTGATGCTCCTCTTGTTATTAGATCAGCGATATTCAGGTCTCCTGGAATCCATCTCCAATCATCACTAGACGTGGACTTCTGGATCTCTCCAATTCTGTTTGCGAAGATGGTCTGATATCCATAGCTCTCTCTTTGGATTGCTCCCAGGACAATTTGACTGTCCAGCAGATGGAGCCAACATTCCATTTCCATCCGACTGTGTTTTTCAATGTACCTTCTGAGCCGTGTAGCAAAGACAGCACCACAGATTTCAGCTTTCACTGCCTCTCCTTTCTGGTCGATGGGTGTGAGCTTGGCTTTGGACTCTGTCAGTCTGACTTGAATGCCTTCTTCAGTCTCCCATCTGAGGTACACCACAGCTCCATAGCTTCTGTCACTTCCATCAGAGAATGTTATTCCCCAGGGTTTTCCAATCCGATTGGCTGGTGTGAGGCTTCTGTGGGAGGTTATTTAGCTGAGGCGCGTGTATTCCTCAAACAGTGAGATAGCTTCTTCTCTCAACTTTCCAGACAAAGGTTTGTCCCAGGTGTCTCTGGTCAGAGCTTTGTTCCAAGCTGCTTCTTGAAAAGCTTTCCTGACAAGAATGGCACTTTTCTGCTTAGCAGGTGTGACAAGACCTATTGGGTCGTACAGGCTAGCTACCTGGCTAAGCTGTTTTCTTGTTAGTGGATCTGGAGTTTTTCCTCTCACCTCTTCCACCGGGAGATTTTGGCCCATTCTCATCTTCTTTCTTCTTGAGAAATTGATGGATGTCACGAGGTAGAGTCTGTCCTTACCAATGAGGTATCCAACACCAAGTGCTTTGTTTTCATCTTCACTCATCTGATTTGGAAGAATGAGGATCCTCTCTGATGAGGATTTCGCCTCTCTTGGTACAGACTCCCGCCTCCCACTTTGGCCTGATCGGACCCAAGGCTTGAGAAAGAACCTGCCTGATTTTAGGATTTCCTCCACTCTTCTTTTGTTTTCCTTCTGCTGTTCCAGGTCATTATGGGATGTAAACAGATCATTAACATACGCATCCTCTTCCATGATCCTACGTTCCTCTTTCAGGTGAGCAAACTTTGGCAGCGAGGTTGGATCATCAATCCAGAGATATTTCATGCCCCAATGTGGTTCGTCACTATGTGCATCTGCTTTGACATAAATGAGGCCTTTCCTTATGATTCGGAGCTCTTTTTCCTCTTTTATGGTCTTTACTTTTCCTCCTGGTTGACAGTTGCCGCACCAGCATCCCCCACACTTGGGTTCGCAGGCGGCTCCAATGCTGTTCCATTTCCACCAGTCTAAGAACTCTCCTGATATTTCACTGCTGTAGTTCTCATTGACCGGGCAAAGTGTGTTTTGGACCTATGCATAGCCGCATCCACTTCTTCAAAGAGGTTTGGATGTGCTCCTCCAACAGTCATTTCTAATGGACTTTCCCAAAGGACCAGGTCCCCAATTATCTTTAATCTTTGTGGAGCGAGTCTTCCTTCACGGTGGCTGATGAGAAGCTCAATATGCTTTGGTCTCTTCAGATCCTCTAGGTTGATGTCTGGGAAGAACTTCCTAAATTGGTGAGGTTTGATTTCACTGTGCACTTTGGCAATTTCATCCAAGCCATAGCATACAAGCTCGTGTGCTCTCTCCGTGCCTGTGGGCGTCTTCACTCTCAACTTTAGTAAATATCTTCTGGTCTTTACCGTTATGGTCATTCCTCCAACTCCTTGGACAACAAGGGTGACCTTTTCATTTCGCAGGTCGAGTCTTCTGGCAGCTCTGTGAGTGATGTAGTTAGTGTCCGATGCCAGGTCAAAGAGAGTTCCAATTTTCTGTCCTGCATTGCTAGTTACTTCCAACAGCATCAGAATTACTGGTAACTCACGTGTATTTGCATCCATCACTCCAGGTTGGATCTTTCCAGCACAGTAGGTCTTCACGGTCACATTGGTGAATGCCTTCCTGAACTTTTCAGCCATCTCTGGGGTGAGCTCAGACATCAGCTGTTCTTGCTCCTCGGTGAGCACTTGTCTTCTGACGTTGGGTCTTCCTCCTTTCCTGGGTTCTCTTCTTTTGGGGTCTCCCTTTAGGCAAAGAAAGAAATGATGGCCTGAGGAATTCCTGCAGTCCCTGTTCCACAGGTAAGTATCCTCCTCTTCATGACAATTTAGGCACCTTTTACATGCTCCTAGCTTTTCCACAGCTTTCACTTTGTCGCCAGGCTTCAGTTCTTTGAACCGCTTGCAAAAGAAGAGCTTCTCCTGGTGCCTTTCATCTCCACAGACAACGCATCCGGCTTTCCCTGTGAACCTGGTAGAGGCAAACTTCTTTTCCATGTAAGTAGGTTTCTTCTCAGACCTTTCACTTACACCAAGCTGCTCTAGCCTCTCCAGAATTTCTTTTTGGGTCTTCAAGAATTTGAGGAGGCTGTCGAAGTGATTGTCTGCCGTGCCTTTGCTTCTTGGGTTGACCATTAATGTGAGCCAGTCCCTCTTTATGTTATCCGGCAGCTTACTCTCTATTGACTTGATCACAAGAGGGTTGTTGATGGCTCCGATGTTTCCCAGCACTCTCAGGTCATCAAGGGCCTTTTCCACTTTTTGGATTAAGTCAATCACTTTCCTTGGCTGGTTTGACTTTAAAGCAGGAATCTTCTCCAGTTCTTCAACCATTTCTAAGGCAATTGTGGTTTTGTTGCCATACCTGTTTTCAAGCACTCTGAACATGTCTTCCGCATCTTTGTATGTTGACAGGCGTAGTTCTCTGCCTATCCGCTCATCAACACTGTCCAGGAGCTGAATCTTCTTCACTTCAATGGAGCCGGTCGGCTCTCCCTGTCTTTGCAGTTTCTCCCAGTCGCTACGCCACTGATGGAAGTTCCTTTTGAATCCATAGAACTTGGGTAGACTGGCGGGTTTGATTCTCAGCACCGGCTGTGGAGTTGGTTGGAGCTGGGGTTCACTTCCTCTTCTTCCTTCCTCTGCACTTCTTTGTGCTGTTAGGAATTCGGCCCTTCTGGCCTCGAGGACATTGCTGAGCGCCCTCAGGTCCTTAACCAACCTAAACTGTCACATAGATGGTCATGTTATGTGCGGACCGTTTAGCTCAAGTAGTTATGCAAGTGATGCTAGTATTTTTGTTCTCTGTACCACTCCTTAATGTGATTGGAAATGGGGGGATGTTGAGGTGGGCGGGGTTTGGTGGTAGCGGGGGTGTATATAGTAGTGTCCCGGAAGAGTTAGTGCTGCAAGGGGATTCTGGGTATTTGTTCCGTTGTGTTTATGTTGTGTTACGGTGAAGATGTTCTCCCGAAATGTGTTTGTCATTTGTGTTTGGTGTGGGTTCACAGTGTGGCGCATATTTGTAACAGGGTTAAAGTCGTTTATACGGCCACCCTCAGCTGTTGACCAAGTATGCTTTGCATCCACTTAGGTGTGTGTAAAAGCCGCCAGTGACGTGCGGTGATCTAAACACTAGGTGAGGCATACATACTTTTTTTTTCTTCTTCTTTTTTTTTGATTTTTTACTTAAATTTATAGGTGCATTTTCTAGTCATTGTTGATTAAGGTTGAGTTACAGGAAAAAAAAGGGAGTTATTCGCTTTGATAAAAGTGTTATCATAATGATATTATGATATGATAAATGGGTCCAAAAACTATTTGATAAAGTTGTTATTAAATACTTTTTGGTCCCATTTGCTTTTAACAAAATAAATCAAGTACTGTGAGTATATTTTACCTTTCTGTATTTGTAGCTGAAGCAGCAATAGCTATCCTCCATGAAAACGTACTTTGTACAGTGTGGAGAAGGGCGAGTCCTAAGCGTCCCCTGCAGGCGGGGCATGTGCAGCAGCCGGTCATGAAGCAGCAATCAGGTGAGCAGATACCTCAGCTGGGACGAGTTATTTAATCACCTGTTCCCTTTATCAGCAGGGTTGGACACCATGAGCAGGGCTGGCAGAGAGAGTGAGACTGCCAGACAAGAGAGAGCAGGAGTGCAATGCTCTGCGTATGATGTGACTGGAGCCGGAAGGCGAATATTCTTGTGCATTCTTGACACGATGAAAAACAGGAAAAGACTGGTGAACGTCAAAGTTTGTGTGAAACATTAAGAGACTGATGAACATTGGAATTGTGAAGAAATATTAAATGTGTTGTAAACTACTGCGCCAAAGGGTGGTGTTTCCCGTGAAGAAGCGAGAAGCCGGGACGGAGACATTTACATACCGTTTGTATGATCGCATTCATTTTGTCTTAAAGTCCAGTTTAGAGAAGTATTTAATTCTGGATACAGTATATAGTCCTCCATATTGGCAGAAACATTCATTTAATTCAATTTAATTCCAAGAAATTAAACAATATTTTGGCCTCTGACAAAAAAAACGCACAAAGGCTGGCTTACTCTAATAAAAATGCCATGTGTGTTATAAATACAGTTAAAAAAAAAAAGAAAAGAAAAAAATGCTGGCTTCCGCTGGAGAGACCTGTGTCTGCTAGCTTGAGCTCCCCCACTTCTACCAGTGTGGCGAGTCAGAGTACTGCAGAGGCATTGAACTGCAAGTTGACAAAATATCGCCCCCTACCTTGAGGCAGAGGTACTTGCTGCCTCAAGACCTGCCTTTTCCACGTGGTAACAAGCATGCAACCCCTTGCACGCACACGCCCAATACACACTGTGTGTAGCCCTGGAGGCACCGCCTGTGTCTGCCTCACTTCTCGTCTGCTGCATTGTTTTGATCAGGAAACATGGGATTTCCGCGATTTTGACCATGAAAATTATCAAAATATACAGAATTCACACCAAAATCACATAGAAAGCATAAACCAAAAGAGAAATATTAAAACTTATTTTTTTTAAATTACTTCGTTTTGGAACATTTAATGTTAAGCCACCTGGTGGCAAGTGAGGCACTGCCTTACTTGCCTCCCCTGACAGCACGTCACTGAAAGCCGCATATAATATGTGACTGGCCGACACGCTGTTTGTATGGATACAAAGCAGACGTGACGTCAGGTTGTAGAGGACGCTAAAAGCGGTGCCTTTAAGGCACGCCCCCAATATTGTTGGCCGGGTGGAAATCGGGAAAAATTTGTGAGAATGGTTGCTCCGGGAGATTTTCGGGAGGGGCACTGAAATTCGGGAGTCTCCCGGGAAAATCGGGAGGGTTGACAAGTGTGTGTGTTGTACATATGCATTACATTTGACAAATGTAGATTTACAGTGTAGATGGAAAAAGTGGATAATGTGCAAAATGGCACTTCTTAGTTCCACATCCTGTCAGAGACAAGCGTGGACAAACACAGTTTATTAGCATAAAAGCAAAAAACAAAACTGTGTATTTCTGTTGGGAGCTTACTAAAATCCCTTTTGAACTGTCAGAATTCCAGCATTAAAAGGGTGATAATATCATTATTTTTCTACATTTAAAACACTTTTTTGTGGTGTACATAACATGTAAGTTCTCTGGACTATATTTTGCATAGATTATGTTTTACAAACCGTCTTCATGCTGCTTCCTGACCGTCTTTTCAGGATTCTCCATTGTGTGGGCGATCCTATTTCGACTGGGTGTTCTCCCCGCCATCTTTGTTGTTGTTTTTAGCGCTTCCATAGCGAGTCTACTGACAGATATAAGTTACAACTATATGCTACTTCGTATTAGAAATGACAACAGCAGGGAATGCATGTGCATGTACGAGCCAGTCTGCCCCACACCAAGAGGTGAGAGAAAAATAAGGAACTTACTGACCACAGAGTCGGACTACAATGGCGGACACACCCAAAGCACTTTGGGTACATTTAAACTAATTGTGGATAATACGCTGATGTCAACAGTGTGAAAAAACAATCACAGGATAGAGCAGACTCCAGGGCAAGATTGTTTTAGAAATATATATCCCTGCAAAGCCTCCACGGTTTGATTTCAAATTTTTGGGACTTATGCAGGATCTATTAGGTAAGAAAAGATGGTTTTGCATAATTGGGAAAACTTTAAGAAAAGATTTTGGCAAACATATTTCCAATACAATGTTGTGACAGTTTGTAACGTATTTGAAATTGTTGAAAAAAACTATAATATGCAACCTTGAGGGAGGAGCAGCACTTTTCTGAGAATGTTCCCTATCCGTCACAATTCTTATGTGAGACAAGAACATGTATTTTTTTTTCTGTGCGAAAAACTGCTAGCTAACAATGGAAGTAATTGGGATTAATCTTTTAGGCCTAAAAAACATCGAAAAAAACTTCCAACAACGCTCCATTTAAATGCCGTTTACTGCATTTCAACCAAGCTACGGTAATATTGTTATTAAAAGAGGAACACAGAGGAACTACTTTTAATAACACACACTGTGAGCTAAACTAGTTCCTGAGCTGCTGCTGCAGAATCGCATTTGAGTTAGTTCTACATTACAAATCTTGCTTCACACCTGCATAGTAGACATTTGTGGCCATAAACCAAAAAGTTGATTGACTGGAAAATTTAACATAGACCTATTTCACCAGGATTTTTTTTTATCTGAAGAGTGAAGATTATGCTGAATTCATCATGTACGGTGCTGAAAGATACAACCATCCCATCAGTCACTGTAAGAGCTGACTTTGTAAGTGACTATTATGTCATGTTCATATTGTGTACTCTTTGTTTAGCACTGTAGCATGTACAAACCCCGTTTCCATATGAGTTGGGAAATTGTGTTGGATGTAAATATAAACGGAACACATTGATTTGCAAATCCATTTCAACCCATATTCAATTGAATGCACTACAAAGACAAGATATTTGATGTTCAAACTCATAAACTTTTTTTTTTTTTTTGCAAATAATAATTAACTTAAAATTTCATGGTTGCAACATGTGCCAAATTAGTTGGGAAAGGGCAAGTTTACCATTGTGTTACATCAACTTTTCTATTAACAACACTCAATAAACGTTTGGGAACTGAGGAAACTAATTGTTGAAGCTTTGAAGGTGGAATTCTTTCCCATTCTTGTTTTATGTAGAGCTTCAGTCGTTCAACAGTCCGGGGTCTCCGCTGTCGTATTTTTCTCTTCATAATGCGCCACACGTTTTCGATGGGAGACAGGTCTGGACTGCAGGCGGGCCAGGTAAGTACCGGCTCTCTTTTTTTACGAAGCCACGCTGTTGTAACACGTGCTGAATGTGGCTTGGCATTGCCTTGCTGAAATAAGCAGGAGCGTCCATGAAAACGACGGCGCTTGGATGGCAGCATATGTTGTTCAAAACCTGTATGTACCTTTCAGCATTAATAGTGCCTTCACAGATGTGTAAGTTACCCATGCCTTGGGCACTAATGCACCCCCATACCATCCCAGATGCTGGCTTTTGAACTTTGCGTCGATAACAGTCTGAATGGTTCGCTTCCCCTTTGGTCCGGATGACACAATGTCGAATATTTCCAAAAACAATTTGAAATGTGGACACGTCAGACTACAGAACACTTTACCACTTTGCATCAGTCCATCTTAGATGATCCCGGGCCCAGAGAAGCCGGCGGCGTTTTTAGATGTTGTTGATAAATAGCTTTGGCTTTGCACAGTAGAGCTTTAGCTTGCACTTACAGATATAGCAACAAACAATTTAGTGACAGTGGTTTTCTGAAGTGTTCCTGAGCCCATGTGGTGATATCCTTTAGAGATTGATGTCGGTTTTTGATACAGTGCCGTCTGAGGGATGGAAGGTCACGGTCATTCAATGTTGGTTTCCGGCCATGCTGCTTACGTGGAGTGATTTCTCCAGATTCTCTAAACCTTTTGATGATACTATGGACCGTAGATGTTGAAATCCCTAAATTTCTTGCAATTGCACTTTGAGAAACATTGTTCTTAAACTCTTTGACTATTTGCTCACGCAGATGTGGACAAAGGGGTGTACCTCGCCCCATCCTTTCTTGTGAAACACTGAGCATTTTTTGGGAAGCTGTTTTTATACCCAATCATGGCACCCACCTGTTCCCAATTAGCCTGCACACCTGTGGGTTGTTCCAAATAAGTGTTTGATGAGCATTCTTCAACTTTATCAGTATTTATTGCCACCTTTCCCAACTTCTTTTTCACGTGTTGCTGGCATCAAATTCTAAAGTTAATGATTATTTGCAAAAAAAGAAAAGGTTATCAGCTTGAACATCAAATATGTTGTCTTTGTAGCATATTCAACTGAATATGGGTTGAACATTATTTGCAAATCATTGTATTCCATTTATACTTACATCCAACACAATTTCCCAACTCATATGGAAACGGGGTTTGTATATAAAATGTTGTTCGGGATTTTATTGAGTGCTCTATAGGGAGAATAGATCGTAATGGATCATATAATAGGCGTTGTTAGCCGCCTCTTACGAGCAGTTTTTATTTTTTATTTTTAGATTGCAGAGAAATGAGAGGTTACTCTGACATGATTCATGACATTGTAATGCCCTATGCCAATTTCTGATGTTCATATTGGTTTACTTAACTCTATGTTGATCAAATGTATTTTGTAGGTCCAGCCCTGAACGGCAAAAACAGCTACTTTAAAACATAGCATTCCATTAAGGCAATGAGTTGAAGAGAAAAAGTGTTGAGGCTGAAAAGGATGATTCATCCTCGCCGGATGCTCCAATTTGCTGCTTGCAGAAGCTATACTGAGGTAAATCCCAGTACTAAAATAAAGAACTACTGTAAGAATGTTTACACAGCATACATAGATTGAGCCAAGAGAATGTCATATTTACAGCTGGTGAGCATTTAGAGTCGGCAAGTTGTCACTTAAAATAGGATTCTGGATACCCTTTTGAAAAAACAGGAAACAAAAAAAAGTGCAATTGGTTCTAAGTTTTTGGTCGTAGGCCATAATACCTTTTAATGTCCCATAAACTCTGCCAGTGTGCAGCTGGGTTAAAGAAGAACTGCACTTGATTTTCGATTTTGCCCATCATTCACAATCCCTACCTGAGACAATAACACATATGTCTTTCTCTTTTCATGTATTCTAAATTGCAAAAAAATGCTAGCAAGAAGTGGCTGACAATGGAGATAATAGAGATTTGATCTATTCCGCAAATAAAGGGCTCTAAAAAACAACGAAAACCTTCGTCAACATTTTATATACATGCTGTAAGTATACATAATGAAGCAACAAACCCATTCAAAATACCATGTAATATTTACGTATTTTGGTCATTTTAAGCCTTGCCGGAACATTTATTTTTGGCCGCATTGATTTCACATGGCAATGTCCGCTATTTTTTTTCAAAAATAACAATAACTACTAATCATGGCAGACTTAATGAGAGACAACTGTCAGGCTTGTCCCTGACAGTTTGGTCTATGTCTTAGTTTTTCCTCTGCATGTGTTTTTGTTTCCTGTCTTTACAGTATCAGTTTCCTGTTTTTCTCCCTCGGCGCTGTTTCCCCTCCTATGCAGCTGATTGGCACCTGGCCACACCTGGTGTGAATCAGCCCTATTTTACCTGCTTTGTCCTCCAGTCAGTGCTGGATTATTCTGTCTCATAGAGTTTGTGACGAACCCCAAGATGCAGAAAAGGCGGCAGGCATTGTAAAGGAAAACATGGTTTAATTTAACACTACAACAAAACCAAACAAACGGGTATGAACAAAAGGCACGCACTAGGCGGATAACAAACTTGGCTATGAACAAAAACACTTACTGTGACACGAAGGAACTATGGCATGAACAGAATGAACAGAAGTAGTCTCTGCTACCACGACAAATAATAATGACATTGACAGGTAGTGGTGACAAGAGGTAAGGACAATAATCCAGTACTGACTGGAGGACAAAGCAGGTTTAAATAGGAGCGGCCTGATTGACACCAGGTGTGGCCAGGTGCCAATCAGCCGCAGCGGAGGGGAAACAGCGCCCAGGGAGAAAAATAGGAAACAGACAAAATAAGAGAGCTGACAGGATATAAAGACAGGAAACACAGACACATGCAGAGGAAAAACTAAGACATGGACCAAACTGTCAGGGACAAACCTGACAACAACAACGACTACTTTGGAACAATCTATCCAGAACCTTACATTATTTTACCTGAATATACAACGTATGAGCTACAAGTTTTAGCAGCTGAGTGACAAACAGTCCCAGAAAGTAGCAATAATGCTAAATGCTAAACAAGGAATACAAACTACAAACATAATAAAACAATGATTTACTCTACAATGTTTCAGTGGGATGCTGACTGACGGGAAGTTTGTATCTTTCAGCACGAACTTGGTTTCCCTGCTTTGACTATCACGCAGGTAAAAATATGAATAAAAACTAGGAGCAAACAAGCATTTTATTACGTATCTCAGTGATGTTAATACATTGATTTTCAAAGCTAACCAACGTTTCAGTTCATGTACAACATTTCTACAATCCAGGTGTGAGTCATGAGCTTCAATCTAGAAAAAACTTTTACCAACTCAAATGCAGCAGCTCACCGGCTCAGTAAGTCAAAAGCCGTATTGCTTCCTCAGTGAGCAAAGCGTTGTGTTCCTAAAACTAGTTCCTCGGCGTTACAATAACAAGGTAGTTAACACTTTGTTAATTTGCAGGTCACGACATGTAAATGGAGTATTTTTATAGGCGGAATAGATGACTGCCATTAGCTCCATTATTAGCCACCTATTGTTAGCATATTATGTGATTTAGATTGTACAAAAAAGGAGAAAGACATGTGTTTTTGTCTCACATAAGGATTGTTTATGATTTCAAATAAAGTGCAGTTCCCCTTTAACAAAAAATCAAGATGAGTTGCTGACATTTTATTTGTTTTGTTTGTGGGTTTAAGGCAGAAAATACAGCATATTATTCTTGTGTTCCATGTGACAATAATTTACTCCATGACTCAGATGTCCTTTGTCAAAACCGTTGCACTGAAGGCTGCACTCTAAAAAAATCAAAGCATGCATTTTGATATTTTTTATCATCAAAACCAATTCAATATACATATTTTTTTAATCCTTCAAGTTTGGTGCCGAGGATCCAAAAGGGTCTCAGTCATAAAATGTTAAAAATAAGTCATAAATTATTATTTTTTTCTAACTCAATGTTTAGACCTGTAGATTAACTTATTCAAAGTAGAATATTCAATGTGAAGTAATTTAAGCCTTAAATAGGTCAAAACACCATTCATTTTAGTTCATTATTATTTATTGCGCAAAGGCCATTTGGAAAGAAAAACAAGGCTTTTAATTATACAATCTATAACCCCGTTGGTTCTCAACCTTTTTTCTGTGATGTACCACTTGTGAACATTTTTTTAATTCAAGTACCCCCTAATCAGAGCAAAGCATTTTTGGTTGGAAAAAAGAGATAAAGAAGTAAAATACAGCACTATGTCATCAGTTTCTGATTTATTAAATTGTATAAGAGTGCAAAATATTGCTCATTTGTAGTGGTCTTTCTTGAACTATTTGGAAAAAATATAAAAAAATAAATAAAAACTTGTTGAAAAATAAACAAGTGATTCAATTATAAATAAAGATTTCTACACGTAGAAGTAATCATCAACTTAAAGTGCCCTCTTTGGGGATTGTAATAGAGATCCATCTGGATTCATAAACTTAATTCTAAACATTTCTTCACAAAAAAATAATCTTTAACATCAAAATGTATGGATCACGTCCACAAAAAATCTAGTTGTCAACACTGAATATTGCATTGTTGCATTTCTTTTCATAGTTTATGAACTTAAATTCATATTTTTTTGAAGTATTATTCAATAAATATATTTATAAAGGATTTTTGAATTGTAGCTATTTTTAGAATATTTTTCGAAAAACCTCACGCACCTTCAAGTACCCCCCGGGGTACGCGTACCCCCATTTGAGAACCTCTGATCTATCAGTCGATTATATGTTTTGTGTTTTTTCCCCACATTTTTTCGTTTGATTTATGGCCTTTTTGTCAAAGAAAACTGAGATTTTTATATGGCAAACTACACACAAAATATGCAGTATTTTCCCCAAAAAATTTCAGAGTGGAATATTTAATGTGAAGTAATTCAAACCGTGAATAGGTCACTGATTCATAACAAGATTGATTTTGATTAACTATTGTTTTTAAATCATTGACAAAAGCTAAAAAGAAAGAAAGAAAAAAGTCAAAATGGCCCGCGTGTCAGCTTTGTTTCATTAGTGTTTCGTGTGGGACGCATAATGATGCGTGTGTGTTGTCACCTCTGGATGCTACGGGACTGTAGCAGGCAGGATTGAAGGTAGGAGGTTGTTTAATATAAAATATAACAAAAGAACACTTGTACAAAGGGTAAAAATAAAGGTGTGCCAATGCACGGATAGCGAAATGCTAATAGTTAGTAAGAGTTGAGTTCAAAGTCTTTAGAGGCGCGTGCCGAGCGCGCGGAAGCTAAGCTAAGACTTAGCAAAGTACAAACAGAAGGCAAGGATATCACACGCAAGTGTTGCAAGAAGCAAACAAAACGTCCAGCACGAACTAAGGTAGCAGGCGTGCTTAAATACTAAACAATAATCACAAACAGGTGTGCGTCAAGAGCCCGTGCAGGAGGAGCAAATTACGTCGCCATGGTGATAGAAGCAAAACAAGGAAGTGCTCAAAACAATGCCGGATCACAACAATTAGAGTCAACATTGTAACTTTTTTTCGTTACATATCCTGTTGCTCTTTCATTCCACTTGCTTATCTTACAATTTTTAGTAGTGCTTTTAAAATGTGCCGCGGGCCTTTAAAAAATTAACTGTGGGCGGGCCGCAAATTGGCCCTGGGCCGCACTTTTGATAGCTGTGGTATAGAATAAAAATCACTCTCAACACATAGCTTAATCCATCCATCCATTTTTCCACTGCTTGTCACTTTTGGAGTCGAGGGGGGGGTGCTGGAGCCTATCTCAGCTGAGTTAGGGCATAATTTGTCAGGATGATCTTTACAGACATCCCATAATTAAGTCTTTGCTGACTTTATTTGAAAGGGGTGATTTGGACTCAGAATTGCAGGTGAGTTCAGGGTTCGTCTATGGTGGTTACATGAGCAACATGGATAAAGTGATCCTGTTTGTACGCAGTAGAACTTTGTTGAATACATTTTCCAGGTCAACAAGCCAATTTTATTACTTTTCAGAGCACAAGCATAACAACAACCATTACTGTGTTCACATTACAAGGTGACTCAGCGGATCTACAACACATCCAATCTGACCACATCTGCTTTGAAAGCGGGCTATATGATGAAAACCACCTCTTAGAGCAAAGAGTTTGAGTGCACTACGGTCTATTTTGTCTGAGTCATATTTTACTGGGTAATGTACCAATCTTTTTGTTTGTACGCTTCATTTGTGATATCGAACCCGGGACCTTCTCACAGTGAGGCACGATCGCTAACCACTGCCCCACCCTGCTGCCCTGTGCCGTAACCTAATCTCAAATATTTTATAATTCTTTTGGAAAATATTGCATTTTTTTCCATAACATAAACATAGATTTTGTTGTTTTTTTTCTTTAGAAAATAAGAAAAAAAATTATAAAAAAATAAAAATTTAATATGTATGGACAGGTTTGAAGCTGTTGAAAAAATGTAAAGCAATTGCGTATATAAAAAGTATATAACTATAGCACTTAACGTAGTTTTGAATCAAATGGACTCAAAGATCAAAATTATGTTACCAAGATGTTTAGTCTACTTTCAAAACTTGCTGGTGTTGTTGGCGTGACGCCAGGATGCAGAGACAGGATGTAGAATGATAATTTAATAAGTGCAAATGAAAACTTGTGCAGGTAGGCAAAGTACAAACAAATAAACACCTATCAAGGTAGCAAAAAAAAATAATGATACATCCCTGTCCGTGAATGGCAACTGGGGAGAGGTGTGTCCTAATTGCCAGTCAGGGACAGGTGAGGTAGGCGGCATCACCAATAATTGCCACAAAAAAAACTACATTTCTTCTTAAGTAGCAGTATCATTGGAGGGCGAGACTAAACATGGTACAAAAAAAGTAAGTGTATAGTAAACTTTATGAAGTGTAGATAGAAGCACGTTCGACAGCAGAAAGTAAGCAGTTATTAACCAAAAAATTATGAAAAGATGAATAAGACTCTAAACAGAAGATAATGTAACAACAACATTGTCATAGTCAGTACCTAACATGTAAGAGGCGGGCAGATCGATCCCTTAATTGGTGGCATCGACAATAAAGGTAAAAAATATCACAATCAATATTACAGTGTGCGCAGTTTTAACAAAACAATGATGAAAAGATTAATAAGACTCTAAACAGAAGATAATATAACAACAACATTGTCATAGTCAGTACCTAACATGTAAGAGGGGGGCAGATCGATCCATTAACTGGTAGCATCGACACTAAAGGTAATAAATATCACAATCAATATTAGAGTGTGTGCCTGGCATCTTTCTCTCCAAAGTCCGCTCACTTGCCAACAAGATGGACGAGCTAGCGTTGCTGATGAGAAGAAACAGGGATTTTCCTCATCTTGTGTTTTGTGTTTCACGGAGACATGGCTGAGCGCGAGTATCCCGGACAGCGCGGTTCAACTGGAGGGCTTTCATCTTCTTCGCGCGGACCGAGACGCGGGGCTCTCCGGCAAAACAAGAGGCGGTGGAGTCTGCTTCTTCAACAACAACAAGTGGTGTACAGATGTGACGTTGATATCCCAACACTGCTCTCCTGCTCTGGAATATCTTTTCATTCACTGTAAGCCCTTTTACTCACCGCGTGAGATTGTTTCATTCATTCTGGTGTCTGCCTACAAACCGCCCAGCGCGGACGTGCGTGACGCTCAGCGCACGCTTGCAGGCCAAGTCTTACATGTGGAACGGTCTTTTCCGGACTCTCTTGTTATCGTGCTTGGTGACTTCAACAAGGGAAATTTGAGCCAGGAATTACCCAAGTATAGGCAATTTATTAAATGCCCGACCAGAGAGGAGAACATTTTGGATCACTGTTACACCACAATAAGCAAAGCATACCATGCAGTCCCCCGTGCTGCTATTGGACTATCAGATCACGTGAGGTTGCACTTAATCCCTTCATACTGGCATAGACTGAAACTGGCTAAGCCTGTTATGAGGACCATTAAGTGTTTCACCGCTGAAGCTGTAGAGGAGCTGCGCGCATGTTTGGAGACGACAGACTGGGAGGCAATTGGAGCGGCCACGGACAATCTGGACGAGTATACAGACACTGTGACCTCATACATTCAATTCAATGAGGCGCGCATCATTCCGACGCGCACCAGGGCTTGTTATAACAACAACAAGCCCTGGTTCACACCCAAGCTCCAACAGCTGCGCAAGAAGAAGGGGGCTGCGTGGAGAAGAGGGGACCGGAGTACCTACAGAGAAGCCAAGTACCACTTCAACAGGGAAGTGGAGGAAGCTAAATCTGTGTACACTAACCGTTTACAGGAACAGTTCCGCTCCAGTGATTCTGCGGCCGTTTGGAAAGGACTAAGTGCCCTTACGAACTATAAGCCCAAAGCCCCCCAGGCCCTGAATGACCGGACTCTGGCTCACTGCCCTCAACTTACATTACTGTCATCAAGAACGGTCTTCATCTAATCAAAGCTCTGCTCCCCCCAACATCATCCTCCCCAACAACGCCAGCACTCCATTAAAGGATTATTAAAGGATTTAAAGGACTCCAAGAATATCACAGGACTTTAAAGGCCCTCTCCATCCGAGAGGAGGATGTACGCCGGCAGTTCTTGAAGCTGAACACATGGAAGGCCCCCGGACCGGATAGACACTGCGCGGATCAGCTGGCTCCTGTCTTCACTGACATTTTTAACATCTCTCTGGAGCTATGCCGTGTGCCGCCCTGCTTTAAGACCTCCACCATTGTCCCTGTCCCCAAGAAAGCACGGATCACAGGACTCAAGGACTACAGGCCGCATGCGCTGTGACGTCTGTGGTCATGAAGTCCTTTGAGCGCTTGGTCCTACCCTACCTCAAGGACATCACCGCCCCTCTCCTGGACCCACTGCAGTTCGCCTACAGAGCCAACAGGTCTGTGGATGATGCAGTAAACCTGGCTCTCCACTTCATCCTGGAGCATCTGGACTCCCCAGGAACCTATGCCAGGATCCTGTTTGTGGACTTTAGCTCTGCCTTCAACACCATCCTCCCTGGACTGCTACGAGACAAGCTCTACCAGCTCAGCGTGCTTGACTCCCTCTGCAGTTGGATCTATGACTTCCTGACAGACCGAAGACAGCACGTGCGGCTGGGGAAGATTGTCTCGGACTGTCGAACCACTAACACTGGTACTCCTCAGGGTTGTGTACTTTCCCCCTTGCTCTTCTCCCTTTATACAAACTGCTGCACCTCCAGTCACCGGTCGGTAAAGCTGCTGAAGTTTGCGGATGACATTACCTTCATCGGGCTCATCTCAGATGGCGATGAGTCCGCCTACAGGAGAGAGGTGGACTGGCTGACGTCCTGGTGTAGCCTCAACAACCTGGAGCTGAACGCCCAGAAAACAGTGGAGATGATCATGGACTTTAGGCAAGTCACAGCCTCACCATCCCCCCTCACCCTGATTGACTCTCCCACCCCTGTCTCCATTGTGGACTCCTTCCGTTTCTCGGGCACCACCATCACCCAAGACCTCAAGTGGGAGCCGACCATCAGCTCCCTCATCAAGAAGACCCAGCAAACGATGTACTTCCTGCGGCAGCTGAAGAAACTTAAGGTGCCGACCAAGATGCTGGTGCAGTTTTATTCAGCCATCATCGAGTCCATCCTCACCTCCTCCATCACCATGTGGTTCCCCGGCGCCACAGTCCAGGACAAGCATCGACTGCAGCGCATCATACCTGCTGCTGAGAAGGTGATTGGCTGCAAGCTCCCATCCCTCCGGGACCTGTTCTCCTCCAGGACCAGGAGGCCGGTTGGTCGGATCACAGCTGACTCTTCTCACCCTGCACACAAATTATTCTCCCCTCTCCCCTCAGGCAGGAGACTACGGTCCATCCAGACCCACACCTCCCGCCACCTGAACATTTTTTTCCCCTCGGCCATTAGACACATGAACAATAACAAGATCTGATAGCTCACTTACAGCTCATCTTATTACCCATTCTGTCTTATATGTCTTCTATGTTGCACGATTACACCAAGAAAAATTCCTAGTTTGTGAACCCGTTCTCAAACAATGGCAATAAAAACTATTCTGATTCTGATTCCTAAAATATTTTGTTTTTTAGTGTTTACAAACACAGGACATAGGAGGGCTTTTTTTTTTCTTTTGTTAAGTTATTGTGTTTAAAAGAGGAGTATACAGTAGTTTTGCTTTTGTTTAGTTATTGTGTACTATTGACTTTGTTTTACTCAAAAAATTGTATGTAATAAAATAGAATAAGGAACTAGTTAATAACATTGTGTTGACATTGTCAAACTGTTAAAAGCACTCAACATTGAAGAATTGAAACATTTACAGTTAATTCATGTGATCATATGGGTATGGTATCAGTCGAGCTCACTTAAAGCTGATCATATCGGAATCGGCAGCATAAAACTCTAGACCAGGGGTGTCAAACTCATTCTATATCGGGGGCCACATGGAGAAAAATCTACTCCCAAGTGGGCCGGACAGGTAAAATAACAGCACGATAACTTAAAAACAAAGTGTCACACTGTGGTGAGAGAAGTGTTGTTTGTTTTTCTGTCTTGTGATCTATGTGTTTTATTTGGAAAAGCTACCCTCTTGTTTCAGATCACGGGTCCTTCTTCTTGTGTCACCAGTCTGACGTCATCCTTGATTCCTGATTGTTTCCACCTGTTCCCCATCACTCCCACATCCTATTAAAGCTCACTTCTCCGTTTGTCCTTTGCCAGATCGTCTCGTTTATCGTGCCTTCTAGCGTCCATGTCCATGTCCAAGTCCATGTCCTTGATTCCCTCCTTGCCTTGCTCGTGTTTTCCTGGTTCGCCTTTTTTTTTTATCACAGCAGTTTTTAAGCTGTAATTTTGAGTTTACTTTTTCCTCCTTCGAGCGTCCTTAGTTTTCCTTCCTTGACCTAATTGGTGAGTTTTTTGTTGTTCCAAATTTCGTTTGATTGCCTCATTGACTGAATGATTTTTTTGTTCATTCATAAATAGTGTATTTGTATAGATCATTAGAGTTTTTTCCTCCTGTTGGAGCGCTTTTGGTTCATTCTCATTGCTATTCTATTTTTGTTCGTTTTTTTTCTTAAAAGTAGTATTCCTAATTTTTTGGAGTAATTTTTGAGTTACGTGTTTATCCTCGGAATTATTTTCCGTACGTTGTTTATGTTATTGTGAGATACTTTTTTCACCGGAGGTAAAAAAGTTATTTCAAAATAAAAGTTGTCAGTTTGGAAACTTCCTCTCAGCATCTGGGTCCTCTCATTATCTCCAAGTCGTAACACAAAGAAAACTTTAGTTTGTTTTCTTTGTTAAAAAATAGAACAAGATAATTTTAAAAATGTACAAATTATAATGTTGTTGTTTTTTTTTACACTTACAGTACATGTTGCACTTATTAGTACTTTATCTTTATTTGTCGTTAATTATACTTTCTGAACAAACTATGTGATAATGTTCATTAGTCAACTCATTGGTTTTCATTTTCAATCCATCAAGATAAAAGAATAGTATCAAAATGAAATTACAGGATGTTATTCATCTAGTTGGCTCATTTTCCTCAGCTGGTGCACTAACATTATGTCGTTTATTTTTTTTTTTACATATGTAGCATCATCTACAAAAATACAAATAATTGCTATTGCGATATCTAGTGGACACATTTAGAACAGCAGTTTCTTTCATTCCAAAATTTCAGCTCATTTTATACTTAGCAAACTCATCCGGTGGGCCCGATAAAAACTTTTAGCCGGCCTGAACTGGCCTGCGGGCTGCAAGACCCAAGACTTTTCCATAGTTATGTATATTCTTGGTACTGTTGGAAATTTCCTTTCCGGAGAATGTTTTTCCTTTTCCTCCATCTTTAAAATGCTGTGATTGAGTTGGTTATTTCATGAGTGTGGTTCTAGGACTGCTCTACACAAAACGTCTCTTGTGAATCAGCGCTGTAGAAATGAAAATAGCTTGATTCTCCAATGCAACCCGTGTGTGAGGATAGCGCATAGCGGCTGTTGCCATGATCCCAGGGTGCAGAGAAGAAAGACAAAGTGAAAGCAGGTATTAGGTACCTGTTGCGTCTTCGTGGGCGCATGGCTGCGATTGTTGTATTCCTTAGCGACGCAGGAAGCAAGCAGGAGTATTGTGCAAGGAAAGATGAAGTTATTTTAATGTATTTAAAGCAATATCAAAAAATACAAACTGAGGACGCTAACCAGCGTGGAGCTAAGCAAAACCAAAATGTCACAAAGAGTGAAAAAACGAGGAAGGCTAGACTGTACAAAGCAAACTAGATGTGAGGAGAGAAAAACAGGAGAAACGTAACTGTTGCCTATAGCAAACATTGAACCTGCAACTATTGCTGGGTGCCAGGAAACTATAAAGGGAGGTGATTAACCCGGTTTGCAAATACATCAAAGATGCTATTATAATCCATTTCTAATGGATAAAGCTTTGGCCTGGACAAGAGGTCATCAGGTGGTCCCCAACGTTCACAGAGTGTTTCGACCCTTAACCACAACACTCTCCGGTTGGTGGGTCAGCAGTGATTGGCCAGATCACTGCTCCTCTCATCCAGGCTTCCAGCTATTGTCCTCTCTTTTATGCCAGAGCCAACAGGAGGCTCTCTCCGCCGCTTCTCCCAGCCTACGAACGGCTGTTTTTCTCAAGTGACCTCTCAATCCAACCTTTGTCATCATATTCCACACAGATTGCGCAGGGAATCCTCGACAACCAACTTCCACTGTCATCAGCCATGCTGTCCACCCCTTGTCCCGGCAGTCCTGGACAAGTTGTTGGTACTTTGTTTTCTTCCTCTCTGCCGCTTCCTCACATCCCTCCTCCCACGGGACAGTAAGCTCCACCAGGATGATTTTCTTTCCCTCTGGGGACCACAAAACTATGTCTGGTCTCAGAGTGGTGGACAGTACTGCCTCTGGGAAGAGGAGCTTCCGCCCCAGGTCGACCTCCATCTCCCATCCCTGGGCCAACTGCAAGAGGTTTTGGTTGGCTTGGCCTTGGACAACTGGTCTATGACCCCCTTTCACGAAGGTGATGGTGCTCAGCAATGGTTTTGTTTTGGCTGGGTGTTTCTTTCTCCTCTCTTGCTCCAAGATGTCTGCGAGCATTGCCAACACCTTGTCATGGCGCCACCTGTATCTTCCCTGGGTCAATGCTGTTTTGCACCCAGACAGAATGTGCGCCATAGTTCCTTTACCGCCACACAACCTGCACAGCGGGTCCTCCCTCATTCCCCACCTATGCAAGTTGACTGGGGTCGGCAGGGTGTCATATACTGCTCGAAACAGGAATGAGATACGAAACGGCTCCAGCCTCCACAGTTCACTCCACGTCACGTTCCTCTTGGGAAGGTTCCACCTTGTCCAGGCACCTTGGGTTGCGAGCTCGATGGCTTTAGCTCTTCTTCCTTGTTCCTCAAGGTTTCGGACTTCATCCTGAATCAAGGTCCTCCTTTCCCTGGGAGTGGACTTGGACCACTGCTGGAAATGTGATGTTCCTAGACCCTGTCTTCCAGTGGAGAGGCTTCCGATGGTATCTTTGGTCCTGAGAGATGATTCTGCCTGGGCAATAGCAGTGCTAGCGGCCCACTTCCTGCCAGATCTTGTTCTGGTGGGAACACTAATTGCTAAACTAAGACGGGTGATGAGAATCAGTGCCCATGGAAACCGACAGTAAACAGGGAAAGAGGGTGCAACCAGGAAACAGACTAACACAGAAAAACTACCAAACATAAATCATGCCATGACCCGGGTAACGAATCATGACAGTACCAAACAGAAGAAAAGTTAACACTGGCCTAGCGGGAATGCAGAAAGCTACAGAACACTGCGGCGTACAGAGGATAATGAACCAAGCACTGAAGGAGGGAATATTGTGGAACTAAGTAGAAATAATTAACAATGTGAAACGGGTGTGCTGGCAGGACAAGGAACTGCAAGTAAACGTGCTGCTCCAAAAACACACCGACCAAACAGGAAATAATACCAAACAAGAGCACCAGGACAGGAAATTAAAGACAGGAAAATAAAAAACAATGTCCAAATATTAATGTGGGATCATGACACTTGGCCAGCTTCCCGGTAAGGTTTATTCAGGTGTACTGGAGATAGTCGAACCTCGGATTCAGGAGGAACAGTGTGATTTTCGTCCTGGTCGTGGAACTGTGGACCAGCTCTATACTCTCGGCAGGGTTCTTGAGGGTGCATGGGAGTTTGCCCAACCAGTCTACATGTGCTTTGTGGACTTGGAGAAGGCATTCAACCGTGTCCCTCGGGAAGTCCTGTGGGGAGTGCTCAGAGAGTATGGGGTACCGGACTGTCTTATTGTGGCAGTCCGCTCCCTGTACGATCAGTGCCAGAGCTTGGTCCACGTTGCCGGCAGTAAGTCGAACACATTTCCAGTGAGGGTTGGACTCCGCCAAGGCTGTCCTTTGTCACCGATTCTGTTCATAACTTTTATGGACAGAATTTCTAGGCGCAGTCAAGGCGTTTAGGGATTCCGGTTTGGTGACCGCAGGATTAGGTCTCTGCTTTTTGCAGATGATGTGGGCCTGATGGCTTCATCTGACCGGGATCTTCAGCTTTCACTGGATCGGTTCGCAGCCGAGTGTGAAGCGACCGGAATGAGAATCAGCACCTCCAAGTCCGAGTCCATGGTTGTCGCCCGGAAAAGGGTGGAATGCCATCTCCGTGTTGGGGAGGAGACCCTGCCCCAAGTGGAGGAGTTCAAGTACCTAAGAGTCTTGTTCACGAGTGGGGGAAGAGTGGATCGTGAGATAAACAGGCGGTTCGGTGCGGCGTCTTCAGTAATGCGGACGTTGTACCGATCCGTTGTGGTGAAGAAGGAGCTGAGCCGGAAGGCAAAGCTCTCAATTTACCGGTCGATCTACGTTCCCATCCTCACCTATGGTCATGAGCTTTGGGTCATGACCGAAAGGATAAGATCACGGGTACAAGCGGCCGAAATGAGTTTCCTCCGCCGGGTGGCGGGGCTCTCCCTTAGAGATAGGGTGAGAAGCTCTGCCATCCGGGAGGAACTCAAAGTAAAGCCGCTGCTCCTTCACATCGAGAGGAGCCAGATGAAGTGGTTCGGGCATCTGGTCAGGATGCCACCAGAACGCCTCCCTAGGGAGGTGTTTAGGACACGTCCAACCGGTAGGAGGCCACGGGGAAGACCCAGGACACGTTGGGAAGACTATGTCTCCCGGCTGGCCTGGGAACGTCTCGGGATCCCCCGGGAAGAGCTAGACGAAGTGGCTGGAGAGAGGGAAGTCTGGGTTTCCCTGCTTAGGCTGTTGCCCCCTTGACCCGACCTCGGATAAGCGGAAGAAGATGGATGGATGGACACTTGGCCTTGTTAAAAAGTACGTAGTGTACTACTGCACCTCTATTTCTGATTGTGCTTGTAAAACGCAATTTTTCGAACAGGCTTTTTTGTTTAGTGTTATTAGTATCAAGATTAACATTGTGAAAATATTTTAATATATTATAGTCTAGTGCAGGGGTCGGGAACGTTTTTGGCTGAGAGAGCCATGAACGCCAAATATTTTAAAATGTATTTCTGTGAGAGCCATATAATATTTTTTAACACTAAATACTACTAAATGCGGCTTCACGGTGGCAGAGGGGTTAGTGCGTCTGCCTCACATTACGAAGTTCCTGCAGTCCTGGGTTCAAATCCAGGCTCGGGATCTTTCTGTGTGGAGTTTGCATGTTCTCCCCGTGAACGCGTGGGTTCCCTCCGGGTACTCCGGCTTCCTCCCACTTCCAAAGACATGCACCTGGGGATAGGTTGATTGGCAACACTAAATTGGCCCTAGTGTTTGAATGTGAGTGTGAATGTTGTCTGTCTATCTGTGTTGGCCCTGCAATGAGGTGGCGACTTGTCCAGGGTGTACCCTGCCTCCCGCCCGATTGTAGCTGAGATAAGTGCCAGCGCCCCCGCCACCCCAAAAGGGAATAAGCGGTAGAAAATGGATGGATAGACTACTAAATGCGTGCATTTGTAAGTAAGACGAACATTTTTAGAGTACAATAAGTCTCTTATTCTTTTTAATAACATTTTTATTCTGAAGCTAACCAATTAGAAAAATAATACATCTTAACATTAATGCGACTTCTCGAACAGGTGGGGTAGAAAACGAATGGATGGATTGAAATGCATGAGATGTTTTATATTTTCAACGTTGTATTTAACACTTTAACACATACGATGAATTGATTTACGTGAACCCCGACTTAAACAAGTTGAAAAACGTATTCGGGTGTTACCATTTAGTGGTCAATTGTACAAAATATGTACTGAACTGTGCAATCTCCTAATAAAAGTTTCAGTCAATCAATAAATCAATCAAAACTGTGATTACCAGCGGAATTATTCATTACGTATCGTGTTAAGCAATGTCAGCTAAGGTTTATCTGAGAGCCAGATGCAGTCATCAAAAGAGCCACATCTGGCTCGAGAGCCATAGGTTCCCTACTCCTGGTCAATGTTGTCTGTCTATCTGTGTTGGCCCTGCGATGACGTAACGACTTGTCCAGGGTGTACGCCGCCTTCCGCTCGAATGCAGCTGAGATAGGCTCCAGCACCGCCCGCGACCCCGAGAGGGACAAGCGGTAGACAATGGATGGATGGATGGATATTATGTCATATATTCCACTAGCATGTGAGTTTTTTTGTTGTTGTTTTGTTTTTGCGGATCATCATGATGAACTTATCAGTGGAATGCACTACAAGGGTTGTATCAATACTGTGTTTCTGGACAACAATGAGTTTAATAGAGCTGAAAAATAAGCTATCCAGCTGTGAATAGAAGTGCAATATCAGATCATTTAATTGCTACATTTGCTCCTTCTGAGGAGCATGCTGACAGGATAACTACAGTATGCAAGCAGCGGAAGCAACGCCTCACCAAATACATCATCTTATTGGAAATCTTTCTTAAAAGATTATGCTTTTTGCCAAAGACTGACTCCAGCTCCTTTACTCTGTGTTCAACACGTTGCTCTTGTAGTATTTTTCTCTTTTTGCAACACTGGTTACGTGAAAATCAAACAATTCGCCTTATAAGTGTACAGTGTGTTGCAGTCATTTCCTCCCTCAAAGGTGCAGCGTGACCCCGTTCATTGTGGATGTTGCCTTCTCAGTGTCACTCTGACTTGTGCTCACAGGAGCCAAGCATCCTTTTGGACGATATTCCTAATTGAGGCAGAAACATGCTTGAAGGAGGATTATATGTTCCCGTACCTGCTACTAAAAAGTAATTTAAATAGAAACATCACCGAGCTCAAGTAATTACTTTCGCATTGACTGACTGAGCATCTTTATTATGTTCAGTCCTATCTTGAGCAATTCAATTTAATTGTGGAAGAGATTTTGCTTGATTGGATGAGACAAGTTGCAGGCTTAAAACTGACAACAAAGAAAAGGGGTTGCTCCGGTAACAAGAGTTGCATGAATGCTACAGCCTCAAGACAGAATGCAACACTGCACTTCAGACTCCTCCTCTTTTACTGATCAACAACTTTAGTGCATTTAGGAAGAAATGCAATAATCAAAATGTTTGATTGTGTGATGCAACAAGACAGAGTAAACTGACAAAATAAACTCACTCTCTAAAAAGCCCCAAAATGTAAGTAAATATCAACATTAAAATACATTTTATATTTTTCATGTCACACAATAGGCAAGTATTGTTTTTTACAATCAGTCCATTTTCAATACAATAGATGTTAGGTAACCCATCATCAATTACTATGACGCCAGATGGTTTTCACACCGTGACAAATTATTCAAAGAAAATGGCGGAGAGTGCTCTCCCATGGAAGGAGGAGGGGTGTTGTAGGGGGGCACCAAACCAGCAGCAGAACTGATATCTGCTTCTTTGTGCATGTAGTAGCTCGAACACATTGAGGCTTTTGTCTGTCACACATGTTTACCATTAGTGATCGACTGATAGGATCTTTTCAGGGCCAATTGTTATGTACGGGGGGAGTAGACGGCACAAACAACAAGGAGGCGTGTTATGGTTCTATTACTTTCTACATGTATATATATACTGTGTGTATATATATATATATATATATATATATATATGTATATGTATATATATACACACATATATATATATATATATATATACATATATATATATATCTATATACACACACATATATATATATATACATATATATATACACATATATATATATATGTATATATATATATATATACAGTATATATATATATATTTACGTATATATATATATATATATATATATATATATATATATATATTAGGGGTGTGGGAAAAAATTGATTCGAATACAAATCGAATCATTTACGTTGTGCGATTCAGAATCGATTCTCATTTTTAAAAAATCTATTTTCATTTTTTTTTTCCCCAAATTTTTTTTCAATTTTTTTAATATTTTTTTTTTTTAATCAATCCAACAAACCACTACACAGCAATATCATAACAATGCAATCCAATTCCAAAACCAAACCTGACCCAGCAACACTCAGAACTGCAATAAAAGAGCAATTGGAGACACAAATACGACACAGAACAAACCAAAAGTAGTGAAACAAAAATTAATATTATCAACAACAGTATCAATATTATTTATAATTTCAGCATAGCAGTGATTAAAAATCCCTCATTGGCATTATCATCAGACATTTATAAAAATAAAAAAAAAGTGTCACAGTGGCTTACACTTGCATCGCATCTCATAAGCTTGACAACACACTGTGTTCAATATTTTCACAAAGATAAAATAAGTCATATTTTTGGTTCGTTTAATAGTTAAAACAAATTTACATTATTGCAATTAGTTGATAAAAAATTGTTCTTTACAATTATAAAAGCTTTTTTAAAAAAAAATCTATTACTCTGCTAGCATGTCAGCAGACTGGGGTAGATCCTGCTGAAATCCTATGTATTGAATGAATACAGAATTGTTTTGAATCGGAAAAATATAGTTTTTTAATCGAGAATCGAATCGAATCGAAAAAATCGATATATTATCAAATCGTGACCCCAAGAATCGAAATTGAATCGAATCGTGGGACACCCAAGGATCCACAGCCCTAATATATATATATATATAAAATAAAGAAACAATAATATTAATAAACTAGAGAATGGTGTGTGACAAAAATCTAAGAGTGTGTATGTGTGTGACTATGTGTAGGAATTACTTGCTCAGTGATACCATGAGTGTTGAGTGAGAGGCAAGTCCAAAAGGGGGCAGGGCAGGCTCATAGATTCGTGAGACAAGCAGGAAGTCTGGGGGCTACAGCTGGGCGTAGGAGGTCCGTGTCCAAGCGAGAGGTCGAGATCCAAGAGGCAGTCCGGAGAGCAGAGGAACAAGGAATGACGAGACACACAGCTCGGAGGTTTGCAGTTGAAGCGACAAGGAAGACACGAGACAATCAAAAACACGGGGAAGAAAAACACAGAAAGAGCAAGGTTGCATAGAGATGAATGATCGCTTACGGTACTCGAACAGATGGTTGCGTTCTGGTCCAGAACGCAGGTCTGCATTGGCTTAAGAAGCCCAGGAAGATCATTACCGACAGGTGCGCTGAGTGCTGACTGAATGCAGCTGCTTGCTGCCGCCGGAGTGACGCGTGCAGGAAATGAACGGCCGTGGGCATGTCCCGAGGTGTGCTCCCCGGATCTCATTGAGGAATTCGCATTGGCATGTCCCCAGGCCGTGACACCAGTACCGATTATTAGTAGTCAAGGAGGCCGAGAACAGATATTTGGAGCCGATATCCACTTGCAGTAAATGTTAACGGTGTTTAAACATGAAAATCATACGTCAATAAACAGGCAAGGGTTTAAGTTGTTTTATTATTAACATTATTTTAGGAAAACGGGAAGGTGTTTACGTTGGGGAGAATAATACTCCCAGCTGGCCTGGGAATGCCTACAAATTCCCGGGAGGAGCTGGACGTAGTGGCTGGGGAGAGGAAAATCTAGGCTTCCTGCTTAGGCTGCTGCCCTCGCGACCTGACCTCAGATAAGTGGAAGAAGATGGATGGATGGATATTTTTTAAGAAATGTTGGACCAGTAGCGACAATGTTTTATGCGGCGCTAATGTTGTTATTAACATAGCAGCAAAAAACATCATAAGATTTCACAAACATTTTTAATAATTCAAACACCATCAGTGTGTGAATGTGTGTGTGAATGGGTGAATTTGGAAATACTGTCAAAGCGCTTTGGGCTCCTTAAAAAGGGGTAGAAAAGCCCTATACAAGTACAACCATTTACCATTTTATAAGTGGGTCTGACAGCTGCATTACCATTAGATTTTTCAAATATATGGGAAATCTCCTGAAATTAGCAGAAAGAAGCACTGGTTATTAATACTAACTTACTCTCGACTTATCACTTTTAGAAAAAATGTTTGATAATAAATACTTATATCATATGTGTATCTGCTGATGTTTTTAAGTTGTAGTTTTAAAACAAAAAAATATACAGTGCAGGTCAAAAGTTTGGACACATCTTCTCATTTCAATGCATTTTCTTTATTTTCATGACTATTTACGTTGTAGATTGTCACTGAAAGCATCAAAACTATGACACATGGGAAGTGAAAACCATTTCAAACTGTTGAAGCTCATCAATAGAATGTCAATAATGTGCAAAGCAGTAATCTAAGCAAAGGTTGGCTATTTTGAAGAAACTGGAATATAAAACATGTTTTCAGTTATTTAACCTTTTTGTGTTAAGTACATAACTCCACATGCATTAATTCATAGTTTTGATGCCTTCAGTGACAATCTACAATGTAAATAGTCATGAAAATAAAGAAAACACATTGAATGAGAAGGTGTGGCCTGTACTGTATTTATATATATGTATATATATATATATATGCCGATACTGATGAAACAAGACCGATATCAATATATGTCAAAATGCCAAATATCAGTGCCTATAATCAGTTGATTTGTATTTCCAAGGGGAGTAACAATTTGTTTTAAAGGGGAACATTATCACCAGACGTATGTAGGCGTCAATATATACCTTGATGTTGCAGAAAAAAGACCATATATTTTTTAACTGATTTCCGAACTCTGAATGGGTGAATTTTGGCGAATTAAACGCCTACCTATGTGACGTCACAACGTGACATCACATAGGTAGTCAATCCACCATTTTCTCAAACACATTACACACACCAAGTCAAATCAGCTCTGTTATTTTCCGTTTTTTCGACTGTTTTCCGTACCTTGGAGACATCATGCCTCGTCAGTGTGTTGTCTGAGGGTGAAACAACACGATCAGGGACAGATTCTAGTTGAATTACGTGGAGTGTGCATCGATTAGCACGGCATGCTATTCGATGCTAACATGCTATTTAGGCTAGCTGTATGTACATTTGTACATACAAATTTAATGCCACACATTTAATGTACACCCACATTTAATGCCAAACAAACACTTACCAATCGACAGATTTAAGTTGCTCCAGTGTCACAAGATGCGAAAGTCCCGATCGTTTGGTCTGCACATTTTACCGGCGATGCTAAGGCAGACATGGCACAGAGATGTATGGATATCCTGAGACACTCAATCGTTGGTTAGAAGGTGATCGCCAAATAGCGTCAATAGCTATTCGCTCAATAGCTTCAGTTTCTTCTTCAATTTCGTTTTCGCTATCTGCCTCCACACTCCAACTATCCGTTTCAATACATGCGTAATCTGTTGAATCACTTAAGCCGCTGAAATCCGAGTCTGAATCCGAGCTAACGTCGCTATATCTTGCTGTGATATCCGCCATGTTGTTTGTATTGGCATCACTGGATGACGTCACAGGAAAATGGACGGTGGTTTCACAGATGGCGAAAATCAGGCACTTTAAAGCCTTTTTTCAGGATATTCCATGATGGGTAAAATTTTGAAAAAAACTTCGAAAAATAAAATAAGCCACTGGGAACTGATTTTTATTGGTTTTAACCCTTCTGAAATTGTGATAATGTTCCCCTTTAACAACGATTCAGTTCGATTCGATATTTGTGGTTGCCTATACAATTCAGGAATGATAATATTTTTTTAGAACGATACTCTCCGAATTGATTCAGTAAGTTGATATCAATTCAGTAACTTTTTAATATAAAAAAATCAAGCAGTGTGACTCTGAAATAAATAGTGGAAATTGGACACTGCAGGTGAAATTTCCTATACTCTGTTATTTTTTGTAAGGGAATTTTTCGGGAACTCGCATCGCTGCGGAATTTGGGACCCCATTATGCAGGAACCAGGAGAACAAAGCGCAGGTAAGATGATTTTAATATACTCCAAAACAGAGAAGGAAGCAATCATGTACACAACGGAGGTTTTCAAACAATAAACAATCCTCGAGCCCTGACAAGCAGGCAAGGCTGGCAAAACAGACGTACGAGAGCCATTGTCCGCCACAACAAACTCTCGCAGGACTCAGATCACTAATGGGCCGCACTCGCACACGTCATACACAACAGCACCACCTCTTAAAGGCACACAGACACGTTTGCATTTGTTATATAAATTAAAAATAAAAAGTTTTCATTTAAAGTCTACCGTGCCTAAATCCAATGTTTTCATTTTTGTAGTACCAATAAAATTGATCAATTTCCTTTTAAAACGATCTTGGATCGATACCTATCTCTTGGAAGGCAAATGTGCCGAGCACAGATCAATATACTTGAAAATTAGCAATATAAATCTATCTATCGATTAATCGTTACACTAATAATATTTCCCATACCTGAACCCAGTTAAGCACCTTACCACATCATGCATTGAATAACATCACATAGACTGTCCAAAACTGGCAGTGTAGCGCTGCCTTTCGTGTGGTGAGAGCGAGTTTGATTCCCAGTCCGTTGCCGCTACACCCAAACAATGGTGCACTCCAGGGCCTGTCAGTGGCTGATGGGAGAAGACAAATTAGAATTAAGGACACAGAAACAGATTATCCTTTAATTGACATACAATGCTTTTTCCTGGCGGCAAGAGGATTACACTCATTATGAGCAATTTTGGTATTTGATATTTACACATAAAATATATATCCAATCAAGGTGAACAACTTGTCACTGAATGTGAGTTCGGGATATGCAAATAGCCTCTTCTAAGTCCTAATGATAGACCATGAGAGGTTGCATTCCAGAAAATGTCAATGGTGGAAAAACAATCTTTTGGTGACATTTGAAGTGTGATTAGGGTCTGAAAAAGGGGGCATTTCATAGTCGTAGCAGTCAGTGTACAAACCTGCAGTGACTTTAAGGAAAAACTAAATCTACCAGGAAACAACTTATTCTGTTCTTAACTTTATTCCTTACCTCTTTACGATAAATATTTCCAAAAATATACAAGAATTTGACCCTTTCAAGACTTTGCTTTTAGCAAACAAATAGGATACATCCTGCACTGTGCCTAACGTTGTGCATTGTCTCTTGTGCCTTTTTACAGCCAGGTGGAAGCTTTGTGTTTTAACGTAGCAGATGTACATGTGCAACGATTTGTCAATATTGCTGACAAAAATCGAAAAAATTGCAGCAACAATCACTCTGTCAGTATGCCTATTGCACGCTCTCTCAACATTTCAACATCTGTGGTATTGTGCTGTGTGATAAAACATAACATTTAAGAGGGACCTTTTATTGTGACCAACCTAAGGCACAACTGTGCAATAATTATTTATATTCGGCACGACTAACGCAGATTTAGACAGATTTGTCAACAATATTTGAATGTCATAGGACTTTTGTGTATTTAGAAACATTTTTAGATATTTTATTTCACCTGATTAAAAAATCGGAGCAAAAACAAAAAGGTTAGATGAATTGAAAAAAATATTAACATATCAATTCATTTTCTGACAAATGCAACACTTTGTCTTCACACCAGGGATGTAACGATTAACATTGTTAATGATAATTGCTATAAAACTCCCAACAGTTACCATTGATACCCGCAATTTGATAAACTCACGTACTGACTTAGCTAAAATTCTTACATGAATACGAGAGACATTATCATCTTTCCCAATTAATAAATTACATACATGAATCTAATCTTATATAAACACATTGCTGTCTGAGTAACTAAGATATTTAATTGCTGAACCAAGTGGTACGCCACAACGTCCACCAGAACATTTTTACAGTGAAGAATAAAAAACACGAAACATACAAACTAGTGGCTTTTCTAACAGTAGGTCAATTTGTTTTAGTTATTTAAAAAAAAAAGATTAAAATGTGTGTGGAAGTATTTTTTCAGCACATTCCACAATACCGCGGTATTAATGATAACCATGACAAATGTGGTCACAATAACAATGATATGAAATGTCCAAATTGTTACGTTCCCATTTCACACACTGCAGTACTGTCAGTGACTATTTACTCAACATTGAGTCAAAGTCACACACTTTGATAGGAGAATGGGGACAAGTGTTGTAAATTAGCGTTGGCTACAAACTCACTGATGCATACACCGGATGACTGTTTCAGATATCTATTCTTCTGTATCTTTCCCTATTTCAAATATACCTAAAAAAAAAATGTAAATAAAAAAATGTCCCCACAAGTACATATTCAGAATACTGTGGGTGATCTCTATGGAAAATAAAAAAAGCCTGGTTTACTAAGATCCAAATAGCAGGCGCTCGACAGCATGTGCAAACAACAAAATAGCATGTATTATAAGTGGGCGTGTTGCATGTGATCTACCAGGACTGCGTGTGCAATTGAAAAGTGGTGCAGACGGTCTTGTTTAAAGAAGGATTTTGCATACATTAGGGGGATTTTTTAGCACATCGGTGTTATCATGCTCTTACCTGTGTGCGGTGTGTTGAACCAGCTGCTCACATCCATAATCAGTAACACTTTTTCTGAATTGAAATCCAGACAACAGACACAATGACACTTATTTGTGTGCGCGAGGTTGTGGATTGCATCACCAGTGCATTCGTGCGTCTGGAATGACTCAAACGCAAGAAAAAGCATAATTAAAGAAATCTATTAATGTAGAAGATATATTACAGTAATACATTTCCACAATTAAACAAAAACAAATAACATAAAAAAATAAATAAGAACACCAGCAGACACCAAGACGCGTCAATTGAATGAATTGAAGTCATAAAAGGAAATTGCTGAATGTACGGTGTGTCTAATATTTTTTATTGATATCAGTCCAAATATGTTGAAACATACACATAGTATGGAGCAGTCTCTGTCCATCATCTTTGCAGCGCGAGCATCTCTTTACTCACAGCTGTGTTCATCAGTGTCAGATAGCACGTCATTTTTACACATACTAAATAAAACGCTCTGCGATGAGGTGGCGACTTGTCCAGAGTGTACCCCGCCTTCGGCCCGATTGTAGCTGAGACAGGCGCCAGGATGGATGAATGGATGGAAATAAAACGCTAAACAGTGCTCCAAAAACGAGGATGAGTGTTGGTTGATAGATTACATTCTGCATGCTGTTATGTGTAATTGCATCTTCTCCTCCAAGTATTGATGATCAGCATATATTCTATAAAACAATGAAGACTGACACGCATGCCTTATCCTGCTCCCTTAACAGACGCAATCCACTTTGCACATGTTTCGTCGATCAGCTTTGCGTGTGCTATCAAGTTTGCGCGTGTTCAGTACATCCAAACCTTTAATAAATCAGGCCCAAAGTCTGAAAATATACACCCGTGGGAACCAAATTGTAAGAAATTATTTTAAAAAAAAGCAATGCTTGTGCCCGTACGGTCCAGCTTTAAGCAAATGGTCCTATGCATTGTCAAATAGGGAATGTATGATATTTTTTCCTCAAGATGTGAACATTTTAAAGCTCCTGGTACTATCATTTTTCGTTTCCCTTTCAGCAACTCCGGTGGAGACATAACAGTACTGTACATGACTGACCATCATCACCTGCACAGCCTTGTAGCTGAATGTGCATTATGTTGATTGAAGATAAGCACTTTGTATTGTCTGCTTCTTTCGTAGTTTCATCTATATCGACAGCAACACCCGCATTAAAGAAAAACAAGTCTGACGAGAGAAACCCTGAGGTAATAGCAATATAGATTTGGATATGGTCATAGTCTCAAATAAACTTGCTACAGTCGCTTCCTGTGTTTTGACTAACTCACAGGTGCCTTAGACTGAGGCTGTAAGAAGAAGTACAATGAATGACAACACAATTGGCCCATGTCATGTTACATAAACTGTTAGGTTATGTCACTCCTATAACACCATATGAAGGAGCTACACAGTTCTACCAAAAATGGCAAAACCATAGTGGCGTCATGGCAAATGTTAAAAAATCCAACCATGCATGACAAATGGTAGTAACTTTATAAGGCAAGAAACATTAGCCAGTCTTGGATATAATGAAAGTGTTGGCTTGAAAAGGGAAAATGTTGGACGCTTGCAATGATGGAAAAACTTGAACCAGAACTCCAGTATTTTGGAACACAACCACAAAACAATTACTTGCCAGACAGGCCAATGTTTTCATCCAGTACAACAGAGAAGATGAAAATCTGAAAGCTCAAAAGTATCCAAGATCTTTCTTTCACATGAGAAACAATTTACATACAACACATGGAACAAAAGTGAAATGTGGGAGGAACATAACCACCAAAAACTTTTGTAATTTATGCATCATGAGGTTTCCTGTTACTTTTTAGGTCATTCACCCGTTTGTGTCCACCTTCTTGAAGGTCTTTATTAATGTGTAGCAGGTGGGAGGACAATGAAGGCCGTGAATGACTGCCAGACAAAAATGTCCCAGATAAGAAAATAGCTGCAACATTTAACACCTGCATTATGGTCTTATTTAGTGTTCCCTTAAAGGGGAACTTCACTTTTCTTTTGGAATTTGGTCTTTTATTCACAATTCAAATGTGAGACAAAGACACATATGTTTTCATTTTTTTTTATTTTTATGCATTTTACTTTTAAAAATAAACACTAACAAGAGTCAGTGGAGGAAATGGGAGTCGCTCTATTCTGCCTGTTAAGTGCTCTAAAAGCATAAAAAAAACACGGTTTTATATACACACTGTAAGTATATATGTATTGTAGCTACAGGTATATTAATAATAACATTTAGTATTTACGTATTTTTGCCATTTTAAGCATACGAATGAGCATTCATTTCACGGATGCAACACAACGTTTATTATTTCCTTCAACAAATACTTCTTCTCATGGCAGACTTCCTGAAAGTCAACGATGACTACCTTGGGACAAATTATAAACCTGAACCTAATATTTTGGAGCCTGAATAAACAGAGGACACGCTACAAGTTTTAGAAGTTAAGTGATAAACATATCCAGCCAGTAGCACTATTGTTTGTGCTAAACAAGAACCACAAACTACGAACATAATAAAACAATCGCTTACTGTATAAAGTCTGCTCTGATTAGATGGTTATATATTTGCGTTCAGATGAAAATTTATTCATAATTCTCATGCAGGTAGGTGCAAACAAAACAAAACAAACTTTTCGTGTCTTTCTTGCAATCTCCGGGTTTAAGTTGAATATCAAAGTTGAACAACTTCTCGGTTTATGGCCACAAACTTTTACTATACAAGTGAGAAGCATGATTTATTATCAGGAATTCAATTTTACCAACTCAGAACCGATTCATGACCAGTAATTATGATCCGCAAATGTGCCAGTGTTGAGTGTTTATACTGTCTACAGCTCGGCAGAGTAACCGTGTAATACTCTTCCATATCAGTAGGTGGCAGCAGGTAGCTAATTGCTTTGTCGATGTCGGGAGCATGGTTTGTCATGATCACAATATGTGGGAGGCAGTGTGTAGGTAAAAAGGTGTCTAACACTTAAAACAAAAATAAACAAAAGGCAAGTGCCGCTAAGAAAAGGCATTGAAGCTTAGGGATGGCTATGCAAAACGAAACTAAAACTGAACTGCCTGCAAAGTAAACAAATATAGAATGCTGGACGACAGCAAAGACTTACAGCAGACGGTGCCGACAAAGTACTTCCGTACATGACATGACAATCAACAATGTCCCCACAAAGAAGGATAGCGTCCGCACAACTTAAATAGTATTGATTGCGAAAACAAAGCAGGTGCGGGGAATAGCGTTCAAGGAAGACATGAAACTGCTTCAGGAAAATACCAACAACAGACAAAAAGACACCAAAATAGGAGCTCAAGACACTAACTAAAACACTACACACAGGAAAACAGCAAAAAACTTTAAATAAGTCACGGTGTTTTATGACGGGGCGTGACAGTTCACCTACTTTGAGACAAGAGCCATGGTGATGCATTCTTGGTTATGGTTTGAATTCACATCCAACAATTGTGAGAAGGACTTTTTAATTGTCAATATCGGTTGCTGAGTTTCATTTTTCAATGACATCTGCTGGTTGTGTGCCTCTGGATTTTTTTAAAAATGAAAAACATCTGCCTTGGCTCAGAAAAGGTTAAAAAACCCTGCTTTAATAGATGACTCCCATTAGCTTCAGTGTTTGCCACCTCATACTAACCATATATTATACAATTAGAATGCATTACAAAAAGGAAAACATATGTGTTTTTGTCTTACATAGGGATTGTGAACGATAGGCATCATTCCAAAATGTAGCAGTTCCCCTAAGTAGCCTTGCTGAAGGGTAGTCTGAATAGTTGCTCACAGAGAAAAGATTTGCAAATTAGTTTTCTGCATTACTACCTGGTAAGAATTCACAATAACAACTCCTCGGTGTGACTTTTTCTTTCCAGCGAATACCACATGAAGCCCAATATTATACTTCACTGTGGACCTGAAAGAGGGGGAGAGATAACGGGAGGGAATGTGTGGGAGAACCGAGACGAAGAAGCAAGGTTTCGGAACGGCAAAATGCCAAGGCTGAGACATCAGACCTTCCCCTGAAAAAAAGTGGGAAATCTGTGAACATGTAGCTTCAAGGTCACAAACACACTGAAAGTTTGGGAAAGCGACTAACGAGGAAAAAGTTACAGTAAAACAACAATATATTGTTGGTTTCTCTTGAACTAATGGTTTTTAAACATTTGTAATGATGTTGGCATGCAGGAAGGAAAAAACGCATCACTAATATTACCGAGCAGATTGTAGAACACCCTCATCGTTGTAGTGCGTTACGCTACAACTTCATTTAAATGACTTTCACAGAGCCAACAGTAGGTTATGGGTTATGAAAGCTCCTAATTTAGCTGCTGACGTATGCAGCAACATATTGTATCATTTCAGTTGTACTATTTTCTTAAAATCGTTATTAATCTACTTGCTAATTTACTGGTTAAATCTGGTGACTCTGCGTTGCAACATGGTTGTAACTACACTTCTGTAAAAATGTCTGTAATCGGCAATTATTGTTCTGTTGTTTGGCTAATTTACAGTAGCTTTTGGGTGATGCTACAAATTTGGGTATCGATCCAGTATTTGGCAGTATTGGCGATACGAATACTTAGTATTTCAAAAGATTATTTTTTTGATCACAACTGTAGTCTGACAAAAAACACAGAATTCCAGTTTAACCATATCAATTAATACTTAAATTGCTTCCTTATTCCCTTTTCTTACACGCACGTTATAATAAAGGCAATAGTGCAAAATAACTAAACAAAAGCAAAAAATAGTATTGGCTCTTATTTGTGAGCAAACAACAAAAAGGACAAAAAAAATGTTGTCACAATAGAAATATTAATGTTATCACTGTCGTATTGTCACGGCCCGGGTGCATGCCAATGCACACTCATCTGTGGGCTCTAATGAGTGCACCTCCAAGAACGCACTTCCAGCAGCGCGCCAGGCGCGTGTCAGTCCTGCTGCAGTCGGCAGCTGCAATCAATCACCAGCAATCAGCACACCTGTGGTTGATCAGAGGTCCTGCCTTCTTAAGCCGGTGCAGATCTCCGTTCCGGGCCAGAACGTAATCACCGGTTCGTGTGCCGTAAGCCAACTAACAAAGCTCTATGCCTTTTTCTCTCTGTGTTTCTTTCCCCGTCTTATAATTGGTCTTGTGTTTCTCTCCCTTGTCGTTCCTGGCAGCTACCCCTTTGTTCCCGAGTAACGAGCTGTGCGTCTTGTCTCACCCCGCGTTTCCTTTGCTTCCCTGACTGCCTCTCGGATCTTGACCTCCCGCTTGAACACGGACCTTTTGATGCCTCGCTATACCCCCTCAACTTCCTGCTTGTCTCACAGATCTACGAGCCTGCCCTGCCCATTTTGGACTTGCCTCTCGCTCAACGCTCATGGTAACACTCAGCAAGTAATTCACACACATAGTCACACACCACACACTCTTGGATTTTTGTCACACACCATTCTGTAGTTTATTATATTATTGTTTGTTATTATATATATATCTTGTCATTACATATATATATATATATATGTATATATATGTATATATATATATATATGTATATATATATATATATACATATTTATATATGTATATATTTATATATGTATATATATACATATTTATATATGTATATATTTATATATGTATATATATATATACATATTTATATATATATATATACATATTTATATATATATATATATATATATATATATATATATATATATATATATATATATATATATATATATATATATATATATATATATATATATATATATATATATATATATATATATATATATATATATATATATATATATATATATAAAACATAGAGCTACTATGCCCCCTTGTGGTCTGTGCCGTCTACTCCCCCTGTACATAACAAGTATTGCCTCTATACTATCATTTGTATAGTATCATTACTGTCAATATTAGTATCAATCCCCCCATCACTGTTTACATTCAAAAGCTCTAGCTTAGCGGTTAGATATGCTTCTACAGCATGTGGTGCAGCATGTTTGGCTATTCTTGTTGATAATGATACCTGTAGCAAAAGGCAGTGCATTTGCCACCATGCAGGGGAGGATTAATGATTTATGGATGGGCCTTAGCTTGCTAGCAAACACGCTACACTGCGTTCAAGACACCCTTTGTTTATTTGTTTCTCTCAAACTTGCGGGCCACAGCCAGAATGTGTCATTAACATGTATTATCACAATATGGTAGTATAAACAAACCCTGTTTCCATATGAGTTGGGAAATTGTGTTAGATGTAAATATAAACGGAATACAATGATTTGCAAATAATTTTCAACCCATATTCAGTTGAATATGCTACAAAGACAACATATTTGATGTTCAAACTGATAAACATTTTTTTCCCCGCAAATAATCATTAACTTTAGAATTTGATGCCAGCAACACGTGACAAAGAAGTTGGGAAAGGTGGCAATAGAGACTGATAAAGTTGAGGAATGCTCATCAAACACTTATTTGGAACATCCCACAGGTGTGCAGGATAATTGAGAACAGGTGGGTGCCATGATTGGATATAAAAACAGCTTCCCAAAAAAATTCAAAAGGATGGTGCGAGGTACACACCTTTGTCCACAGCTGCGTGAGCAAATAGTCAAAGAGCTTAAGAACAACGTTTCTCCAAGTGCAATTGCAAGAAATTTAGGGATTTCAACATCTATAGTCCATAATATTATCAAAAGGTTCAGAGAATCTGGAGAAATCACTCCACGTAAGCGGCATGTCCGGAAACCAACATTGAATGAGCGTGACCTTCGATCCCTCAGACGGCACTGTATCAAAAACCGACATCAATCTCTAAAGGATATCACCACATGGGCCCAGGAACACTTCAGAAAAGCACTGTCACTTAATACAGTTTGTCGCAACATCTGTAAGTGCAAGTTAAAGCTCTACTATGCAAAGCGAAAGCCATTTATCAACAACATCCAGAAATGCTGCTGACTTCTCTGGGCCCGAGATCATCTAAGATGGACTGATTCAAATTCGAAAAGTGTTCTGTGGTCTGACGAGTCCCCATTTCAAATTTTTTGGGGAAATATTTGACATCCTGTCATCCGGACCAAAGGGGAAGCGAACCATCCAGACTGTTGTTGACGCAAAATTCAAAAGCTAAAATCTGTGATGGTATGGGGGTGCATTAGTGCCAAAAGGCATGGCTAACTTACAGATCTGCGAAGGCCCCATTAATGCTGAAAGGTACATACAGGTTTTGGAACAACATATGTTGCCATCTAAGCGCCGTCTTTTTCATGGATGCCACTGCTTATTTTAGCAAGACAATGCCAATCCACATTCAGCATGTGTTACAACAGTGTGGCTTCTTAAAAAAAGTACTTCCGTAGTGCGGGTACTTTCCTGGCCCGCCTGCAGTCCAGACCTGTCTCCCATCGAAAATGTGTGGTGCATTATGAAGCGTAAAATACGACAGCAGCAGCCCCGGTAAAAGTGTGTTTATGTTATGATAATATAGTAAATGGGCTTCACGGTGGCAGAGGGGTTAGTACGTCTGCCTCACAATACGAAGTTCCTGCAGTCCTGGGTTCAAATCCAGGCTTGGGATCTTTCTGTGTGGAGTTTGCATGTTCTCCCCGTGAATGCGTGGGTTCCCTCCGGGTACTCCGGCTTCCTCCCACTTCCAAAGACATGCACCTGGGGATAGGTTGATTGGCAACATTAAATTGGCCCTAGTGTGTGAATGTGAGTGTGAATGTTGTTTGTCTATCTGTGTTAGCCCTGCGATGAGGTGGCGACTTGTCCAGAGTGTACCCCGCCTTCCGCCCGATTGTAGCTGAGATAGGCGCCAGCGCCCCACGTGACCCCAAAAGGGAATAAGCGGTAGAAAATGGATGGATGGATAGTAATATAAATGTTTCAGATTGGCAGGGTGATAGAGTTTTGTGCTCATACACAAAGGCCTCTGGTGTGGATGGGCGAACACTTCTTAAGGCTGTTTTCTGCCGCCACAGTTGTGAAAGTGCTTGATTTGATATGCAGATTTTAATATCGCGGACGGTCACCCTCATTTAATTGTGGCCGCCAAAATCGTGATCGTGATTAAAATGAGAATAATTGTGACATGACATGAATGGTTATTAACAAGACCACAATGATAATTAAGTAAAGGCCTAAATTCTATATAGCGTTTTTTTGTGTGTTTTTTTTTAATCAACCAATATCTTGTTATTTTAACCAAGATGAATATTCCCCATGTTGGCCTATTTTGCAGTAATACTAAAAATATCACAAACGGTCACCAATGTGTGGAATTCTTTTTTTGGACACTTGATTCCACTGAGTGGTATGCCGGCAGAACTGACTGTTTTTTTTACGTGGATTGTTTGGTCATACTATACCCAAACCTTTGGCGAAAATGTTCTCAAAAACAGAATCCTACATAAGTTCAAAAGTGTGATGCATGAAAACTGAGGTAGCACTATACAGTATATACTAATTTTGTTGTCAATGCTGTAAAGAGGAACTGCACATTTTTTTCCCCTATAGTTCACAATCTTTTTGAGAGACAAGAACACAGTTTTTTTTTTTCCAATACATTCTAACTCGTAAATAAACAGAACTAAAAGTCCACTTACAATGGAGCCTATTGAAGCCATGAAGTTATGACATCCTAGCATCTATTCCAACTATAAAGCCCAATTAAAAAAAACATCCAAAAAGCGGCAACAATACTCCATTTACATTTTGTGACCTGAATACTAACCTAGTATTAGTGATATTGATTGATTACAATCAATATCACTAATGATTACAAGCGCTAACGCTAAGGACCTATTTTTAGGGGCATATTGTCAGAGAAGTAACTACTTTATGCCCCTCAGCTGGTGAGTTGTTTCTTCCCCTCCGAGCTCGTGAAAGTTTATTCTAGATCATAAGTAATGTCACTCACCTTGATAGTAGAAGGATCAGGACATAATCCGACAAGTTGGTCAACTCTGATATCAAAATTAAACCGGGAGATGGCAAGAAAGACACAATAAGATGCTTTGTTACATCCTCAGTTTTTCCTCGTGAGGATTATGAGTCGCTCTTCATCTAAATGGGACTATATCAACATCCTAACAGTCGGCATCCCATTGAGAGCAAATATTGTACAGTAAGTGATGTTTTATCATGTTTGCTGGCTCTCATGAAGCCTGTATGTGTAGTAATCAGTGCAATCGAAGGAAAAAGCAAAAGTCCTGATCTGTTTTTTAAATTAATATGCCTAAAATGAGCAAAATGCTTAAATATTATACGTTGTGCCTGTTACTACATTACATATATACTTGCAGCATGTATATAAAAAGTTAATGGAAGTATTTGGATGTTTTTTTAGCTCTTAAAAATAGACCTCCATATGTAAGTGGACCGCTGCTCGTATTTATTTACTAGTTACAATGCAGAAAAAAAAGAAAAAACATGTGCTTGTCTTAAATAAAGATGGTGAATGATAGAAAAAAATTCCAAAAAAGTGCAGTTCCCTTTTAAGTCCTGATAATTTTTTTTTTAAACTAGGGAATTTGTAAAGAATATACCACCATGCTTTTCATTAAATTTACTCCTCCAGCAGCTAAATTAACTCGGATTTTCCAGCCCTGACGTCTCATATCTGTTAGGCTTAATGTCTTGGACACAATCAAGGTGAACGTGGATCAAAAAGACTGATCCTTGGCCAAACTGTGTGATAGCCGTCCAAGGTTTGTTCTATCACGTGTGGTACGTGTAGGGAGTTAATGCAATGCCACTTCAGTCTATGCTGTTACTTCGCTAATGAATAAATCAAACTTATTATTCTTAGATTAAGTATTATTCAGCCAACCATGAAAAGCCTTAAGATCGCTATCATCGCTGCCAAGACATTCGAGTCATCTCGGGCTCTGTTCCGTTTGGGAGAAGACATAAATTGTTGTTTTTCATGAAGCCTCATTTGCTGCAAATTTCATGAGATCACCAATGGAGATGTGTATTGGCTTTGTTGGATAGTGGCCGAGCAAACACAGCAAGAGAAAGCAAAGAAAGAGGCAGCAATAATTTGAATTTGTATGTTTATTCAAACTAATAACTTTGTTCTCTCTCGAATTCGTTATGAGGATAGTTTTGGGAAGATAATTTATGATTACTGCTCTCAATCTTTTTCTGGCATTGAAATTGAGGCACAAAAGACCAAACTGTTATATTGCCAAGTATGCCTGCCCTTCTTTCGCTGACGTGCAAACATGACAGGCGGTCTGGCCTGGAGTTTACTTGGCTACTAATTTTAAATGGTTCCAACTGAAACAAGAAGCCGTGAAGGAGAGCTGAATGACATTTCCACTCCCTGATTTTGGTTCATGCTCGTAATACAGCATTAATATGTCAGGTTCATACGCTGACAGCTGAGATAAAAGAATACTTTTATAAATTTATACCTGGAATAAGATAAAGTACTTTGGGTCAGTGTATGTTTTGGTCATTCAAATGTATTTTCCATCCATTCATCCATCTTCTTCCGCTTATCCGAGGGCGGGTCGCGGGGGCAACAGCCTAAGCAGGGAAACCCAGACTTCCCTCTCCCCAGCCACTTCGTCTAGCTCTTCCCGTGGGATCCCGAGGCGTTCCCAGGCCAGCCGGGAGACATAGTCTTCCCAACGTGTCCCGGGTCTTCCCCGTGGCCTCCTACCGGTTGGACGTGCCCTAAACACCTCCCTAGGGAGGCGTTCGGGTGGCATCCTGACCAGATGCCCGAACCACCTGTGGAGGAACAGCGGCTTTACATTGAGTTCCTCCCGGATGGCAGAGCTTCTCACCCTATCTCTAAGGGAGAGCCCCGCCACACGGCGGAGGAAACTCATTTCGGCCGCTTGTAACCGTGATCTTATCCTTTCGGTCATGACCCAAAGCTCATGACCATAGGTGAGGAAGGGAATGTAGATCGACCGGTTAATTGAGAGCTTTGCCTTCCGGCTCAGCTCCTTCTTCACCACAACGGATCGGTACAACGTCCGCATTACTGAAGACGCCGCACCGATCCGCCTGTCGATCTCACGATCCACTCTTCCCTCACTCGTGAACAAGACTCCTAGGTACTTGAACTCCTCCACTTGGGGCAGGGTCTCCTCCCCAACCCGGAGATGGCACTCCACCCTTTTCCGGGCGAGAACCATGGACTCGGACTTGGAGGTGCTGATTCTCATTCCGGTCGCTTCACACTCGGCTGCGAACCGATCCAGCGAGAGCTGAAGATCCCGGTCAGATGAAGCCATCAGGACCACATCATCTACAAAAAGCAGAGACCTAATCCTGCGGTTACCAAACCGGAACCCCTCAACGCCTTGACTGCGCCTAGAAATTCTGTCCATAAAAGTTATGAACAGAATTGGTGACAAAGGACAGCCTTGGCGGAGTCCAACCCTCACTGGAAATGTGTTCGACTTACTGCCGGCAATGCGGACCAAGCTCTGGCACTGATCGTACAGGGAGCGGACCGCCACAATAAGACAGTCCGATACCCCATACTCTCTGAGCACTCCCCGCACTATCCATAAAGTTCCTAACACTCTGAAAGTTAATACACAACAGCTGCTGCTGCGCTTCCAGAAAATGTTTTCCTCGTCAACAAAAGATTAAAAACTCACAAAGATGGACACAACGGATCAATGTACTCGGACTATGGACTTAAAAAAGTTACGTACCGTGAGTTCTCTTCATCCATGGCTCCAACATGCTTCCTGTTCAGGTGCTGCCGAAGCAATGTTGTCTTTCCGTGCCACGCGACGTACATGCTGCATGTTTTGCAGGAAATGTCTTCTTTGAAGTCCTTAAAGTAGAGTGTTCCGACACTTTGGACGACTTAGGTCGTAAACTTTTCTCAATTGAAGCAACAACTTCGAGATGTTTCTCCGCTGAACTATCCGTACTGTCTCCCTGCGCCATTTTTCGAACGTTTCCATAAAGGAGACGGCGTGGTCACGTGAGCTGCACATGACACATCATTGGCTGGCTCACTGCCATCTCATGAGATTTAGCCTCAGCGCAGCCCTGGCGCTGTTTTGTACTGTTTTTGTACTTATTTTTGATTATTGTTTTTCAGCTGTTTGTAAATGTTGCAGTTTATACATAAAAGTTTAGGGGGGGGGGGAAAAATATTTAAAAAATAAAATAAAAAGTTTCCACACATGCGCATTGCATACATTCAAAGAATCGATGACTAAATTAATTGCCAACTATTTTTATAATCGATTTTAATCGATTTAATCGATTAGTTGTTGCAGCCCTAAACATGAGTGAGTGTTACTAGTGTTTATTAGCCATCCAGCAGCGTGCCCATATGTGGTTTTAGCACAACCGCTCACTTGTTTCATGGCTTGGTTGGACTGACTTGTGCGGCTGCCAGGAACAACAAGCAGCCAGATACTATTGGGCGGCACAAGAAGGATCAAGCACGCACACTGTGTGGAACTTACCACAGAGGACTGAAGATGCCTGCTGCTTAAAGAAGCAAAATAACTAAGTCATTGCCCTGTTTTCTGTTAACATGCATCCACATGCAGACCAAAACATTACACATGTGTAATGTAAAGTCATCTAATGCATGAACTGTGAAGTATGTTCTTACAATGAAAGTGTTTTCATTCACGTTTCAACATGCCTACTTGTGCCATCGCTTTATCACTTTCATCTTGAAGAGTTTGTATTATTTTGTGGTGTTGTGTGTCGCATTAGCACGGCCGTTGTTTGGAATTCTGTGCCCCCTGAAAGAGTATTGGTTTGGGCCCCTCACCCTATTCATTGCCACATTCAATGTTGTTTTTTAGAGTCCTTGGCACCCAATATGTTTTCGTTTTTACGATTAATCACTTAAAAAGTCAGAGTATTGTGTGTTATCATGTATTATTAGTTGTCTTTTAACTCTTTTGCGTTTAGGCTATTAAAATTTCTCACCAATAACTCATTTTACAAGACCACATTGAACATGATAACGTAACTGACCTAGTCGGATGCTCATAATTAATAATTATGAGCATCTGACAAAGGTCATTATTCAACTACTCAGTAATTATGATTATTCATAATAATGTTTAATAATTACTCGGTATTATTGATTACTGAGTAAAACTTAAATGGGTCATATTACAATTAAATGCAGCCTCTGATGGGCACGTACTGGAGCACTGTCCGACAGTAATATATGTGAAACACACAGTCACACCATTGCGCTACAATGAACTGGCAATTTTTTTTTCTTTTTTAACAAACTAGTGACTTGTCCAGAATGTAGCGCCGCCAGGTGACAGCTAACGTAGGCTCCAGAGTCCAACCTAAGAACATTAAATGAATGAATAAGTAGGCCAATTTTTTTTCCGCCACCCTCAGTAGTTTTACTCTCACTGTTGTTAGAAAAAACATTTTAATGTCCTGGGCCTCTGCTCTGCTGCTCTTACTCCTGGACTTCTTCTCAAATCTTTTCTGGTGTGCAGACTTTTTGGGGGGCTTCCTCATCCTGCTGGAGTTTGCTCGTGCATACCTAATATTCCGATGAGAAAGAACAACGGTGTGGACCAATGTTCCTCCTAATTCTGTGCTCAGACAGCACAGCTTGTAGGTTCGATGAGCACAATTGAATATCTTAATTGCTTCGACACTAGCGTGTTTATAGAAGTTTCGATTGTATATGGTGTTTTTCAAGGGGAAAGGAAAATGTCTCGTTTTCATGTTAGCATTAAATATAGTGAAATGGCACCAGTAAGTCTGCCGTCGCCCATCTGTTTATAAAAGTGCACGTTTTAAGATCATTTTAATTTAAAAGGATAATACTAACCATCAAGAGTGTTGTCTCCGTCATCATTACCATTAATCGTTACATCCTTAAAATATACAGTAGTTGTTTCCTGGTGAAAAATCCAAACACCGCGTCTTAGCAGTTGTAATGTTATGATCCGTTGCCCGGAATATAGTTTATTTTGAGTTTTGATTTACTTGTGGTTTAAGGTCTGCATCAGCACCCCTGTTTTGTGTTTCTTGGTTGTCATGGGTGCTGATTGTTTTCACCTGTCTCTGATTAGTGTCGGAACGCTCACCTGTGACGGACTCTAATCAGAGAGCTATTTAGTCCTGGTTTTTTGTTTGCTTCACGCAACTGTTACGTTACTCCCTTGTGGTCCTTGAGCTAAGCTTTGTGTTTTCACGCTTGCTATTCCGTTAGCTTTCCTTGTGGGCACACGCTCTCTTTTTGTGTGTTTGTAGGTTAATGATTTATTTGAATAAATCGTTTCCTACCTGCACACTGTCTCCGGAGTTTCTGCTGCATCATCTCGGAAGAACAATCCGTGCATCACCATGCCTCCTCGTACTCGTTCCTGTTGCATGTAGTTCTCATTGGATCCCCGCCGTGATTTACCATTGTACCTGTCCTGCATGTTACTATGATTTGATAGATTCCTTACTTGTCCCACCCACCTAAAGACGAAAATAAATATGATTAGATTTTGTCTCTGTCAATTACGTCTCGTTTTTATTCATCGACTAAATTGTCAATTAATTTTGTCATTGTTTTTATCAAAGTCATCAATCAATCAATCAATGTTTATTTATATAGCCCCAAATCACAAATGTCTCAAAGGACTGCACAAATCATTACGACTACAACATCCTCAGAAGAACCCACAAAAGGGCAAGGAAAACTCACACCCAGTGGGCAGGGAGAATTCACATCCAGTGGGACGCCAGTGACAATGCTGACTATGAGAAACCTTGGAGAGGACCTCAGATGTGGGCAACCCCCCCCTCTAGGGGACCGAAAGCAATGGATGTCGAACGGGTCTAACATGATACTGTGAAAGTTCAATCCATAGTGGCTCCAACACAGCCGCGAGAGTTCAGTTCAAGCGGATCCAAGACAGCAGCGAGAGTCCCGTCCACAGGAAACCATCTCAAGCGGAGGCGGATCAGCAGCGTAGAGATGTCCCCAACCGATACAGGCGAGCGGTCCATCCTGGGTCCCGACGAGCGGTCCATCCTGGGTCTCGACTCTGGACAGCCAGTACTTCATCCATGGTCATCGGACCGGACCCCCTCCACAAGGGAAGGGGGGATATAGGAGAAAGAAAAGAAGCGGCAGATCAACTGGTCTAAAAAGGAGGTCTATTTAAAGGCTAGAGTATACAGATGAGTTTTAAGGTGAGACTTAAATGCTTCTACTGAGGTAGCATCTCGAACTGTTACCGGGAGGGCATTCCAGAGTACTGGAGCCCGAACGGAAAACGCTCTATAGCCCGCAGACTTTTTTTGGGCTCTAGGAATCACTAATAAGCCGGAATCTTTTGAACGCAGATTTCTTGCCGGGACATACGGTACAATACAATCGGCAAGATAGGCTGGAGCTAGACCGTGTAGTATTTTATACGTAAGTAGTAAAACCTTAAAGTCACATCTTAAGTGCACAGGAAGCCAGTGCAGGTGAGCCAGTACAGGCGTAATATGATCAAACTTTCTTGTTCTTGTCAAAAGACTAGCAGCCGCATTTTGTACCAACTGTAATCTTTTAATGCTAGACATGGGGAGACCCGAAAATAATACGTTACAGTAATCGAGACGAGACGTAACAAACGCATGGATAATGATCTCGGCGTCTTTAGTGGACAAAATGGAGCGAATTTTAGCAATATTACGGAGATGAAAGATGGGCGTTTTAGTAACGCTTTTAATGTGTGACTCAAAGGAGAGAGTTGGGTCGAAGATAATACCCAGATTTTTTACAGAGTCACCTTGTTTTATTATTTGGTTGTCAAATGTTAAAGTTGTATTATTAAATAGAGGTCGGTGTCTAGCAGGACCGATAATCAGCATTTCCGTTTTTTTGGCATTAAGTTGCAAAAAGTTAGCGGACATCCATTGTTTAATTTCATTAAGACACGCTTCCAACTGACTACAGTCCGGCGTGTTGGTCAGCTTTAGGGGCATGTAGAGTTGGGTGTCATCAGCATAACAGTGAAAGCTAATACCGTATTTGCGTATGACGTCACCCAGCGGCAGCATGTAGATACTGAAGAGTACAGGGCCAAGGACCGAACCCTGGGGAACTCCACACGTTACCTTAACATAGTCCGAGGTCACACTGTTATGGGAGACGCACTGCATCCTATCAGTAAGATAAGAGTTAAACCATGACAGGGCTGAGTCTGACATACCAATTCGTGTTTTGATACGCTCTAATAAAATATTATGATCGACGGTATCGAAAGCAGCGCTAAGATCGAGGAGCAGCAACATAGATGATGCATCAGAGTCCATCGTTAGCAATAGATCATTAGTCAATTTTGCGAGGGCTGTCTCAGTCGAGTGATTTGCCCTGAAACCGGATTGAAAGGTTTCACATAGATTGTTAAACGCTAAGTGTTCATTTAGCTGCTCTGCAACAATTTTTTCGAGGATTTTCGAAATAAAGAGAAGGTGAGACACCGGTCGGTAGTTTACCATGAGGTCAGGATCGAGGTTAGGTCTTTTAAGGCGAGGATGAATAACCGCTTTTTTGAATGCTAGGGGAACAGTGCCCGAGGAAAGTGATAAGTTTATAATATTTAGCAAAGTTTATAATAAGTTTATAATATTTAGCAAAGTGAATTTGTTTTGGGTCGTTATCGTTCTGTTTTAGTCAGGGGAAAATAGGTCGTTGACAGTAACTAAGACGAACATTTTTAGTCAAGAAAATAACACTAGCATGCAGCATTTAACTCTTTTAACTCTGCTGCTGTAAGTTAACCTGCAAATCAGCATCACACACACATAACACGCTGGTAATGAAATTGAGTGGCTGCGTTAGAACCATATCACATTGTAACGACCTAACAGATAGAGTTTATGTGTAGTGTTGGAGTTGTCCGACTGTTTTTGTGGCTGTGAAAGCATCACTAGCTGAGCCATTGTGTGCGTCTTTTGTTTGGAGTTTAGGTAGGATTTCGGATTTGCATTTTGTGCGCTGCATAGATTTTCAGTGCGCAGAGGCCACAGGAGCAGTGCGCAAAATTGCATGCATGCAGTTTAGAGGGAACATTTTTTCAAGAAGGGGATAAGGAGGTCATTGAAATTATTGAAAATAAAATATTGTATGACTTGTGTTTTGTTTTAATTCAGATGAATTTTTATGAATATGTATTAATTCAGTAAATGCAAAATCATTTTGTCATTGAGGCTACTGGGGGTGACATGTGGGCCATAGCAAGCTGTGGGCCCTAAAAATTGTCATCACCTTTCCCCCTATATAGGACGGCCCTGCGCATTAGTATCGGTTATCATTATAAACAGACTGACTACATTGCTCACTTGTGTGCTTAGACTTTTTGGTTCATTTCAAGTAGTGTGTGTATTAAGAAGTATTCTGCTAGCCACCAGACAAAACTATACTGTAGCAATTTTGGGTAGTAAACTTGTACTAAAGTGTGAAAAAATGTATATATTTTGACCTTTATACAGTTCTTTGCCAAAATGTAATAATAATGTTTTTTTCTAGCTTGAACCAGCTCTACAATGTTTCTCTCAGATTGGTAATCTAATTGTGTTGGTAGGGGGCATTACCAGAAGTGTTGTGGGGATGTGGCCAAGTCCAAATAATATTGGTATAATTTGGTTTTTTAAAAAAAAGGCTGTCAAAAATGACCAGGTAACTCATGTGATCAATCACAAAAAAATATTGCATTATTCAGGTATAAATGCAGATTAAACACACACTTTATTTTGACCTTACATGCTCCTTTACCTTAACCGTGGATGGTTGCCTGAGAAGTGTGTGTTGTTATATAATCAGTGCAAAACATGTGTTTGTCCAAAGATGAGTGAGTAGACCCTGACTGTTGTGCTCCTTGGCAAATTAAACTTTAAAATACACCTGCATAGACGAAAGTGTAAGTGAGTTTTGAACAAATAAATGATGTGCATCAAGTAAAACATTTAAAAAAAGTTACTGTATTACATTTTGAGGAAAACACTACATTAGTGTCAAAACACTGGGATTTTTTTTTTAAGTTAATTTAAATCAAGCAAGCGGGTAATAGTTTGTGGTTAGTTATGACTATTCCAAATTTAAGTGTGAATAATCTTATTTAAAAAATAATCATTAGACAGCACTAATTTAAAGACAAATCTTTTTTTTTAAATTATATATCGTTCTATTCAGTTTTTTAACTGTTGCTGCTTATTTTATTACTGCAATGTAATACAGGCTGCACTTTTACACCCATCGTTTATTTACATATACTCCCTGAAAGTTGGACTTTAGTTTAGCAACTAAGTAAACAGTGTCATGTCTGTTCATGTTTTTGTTTAGTTATGTTCTGTTTTGCTTAAGACTCCATTGTTTCTTGTTTTTCCACTTCCTTGTTTGTCTTTTTACCATGCCAACCTATTAGTTTTCACCTAGTCCCCATGTCACGCACCTGTTTTCACCAACCACCATTGTGTTATTTAAGCCACAGTTACCAGGTAGTCTGTCTGGCAACATCACCTCCTTCCCACGTCTACCACCTGTTTTTGTTTATAGTTCATAGGTAATTGCCTTTGTGCTAGTCTTTTGTTTTTCATTAGTCAAGTTTGTTCTCCACCATTGTGCGCACCTTTTGTTTGTTCCTGTTTTTTTTGTAGTTTGTTAGTGTAATAAAGATATGTACTTACATTCACGCCTTGCTTGCGCCAACTTTCCTTTGCCTCCGTAAAACAATCCACGCCCAAGTCCAAGTCATAACAGATGTTGCCAGCAGAAATCGGCAAGCAAATTTGACGAAGCAAGTTGGGAGGTGTTGAGCGCCATGGAGGAGGAAAATCTGCGCTATTCCCCCAGGGAGCGCAGGGATCTCATGTGGAGTCCGACCGGAAAGCTAACCCCTATTAGCTCCATGTGGTCCGGGGACGGCGCCGTGTTTCCGCAGTCCCGGAAGCGCCGCTCTAGACGGAGCACGTTGGGGAAAGCTGCCGCGAGCGGACAGCACGCGTCGCTCCCACATGCCCCTCCCTCCTCCGGGCGTAAATAAACTGCAGCCTGCCTGGCATCCCTAGGACAACGTCACGCCACCGTCAGCGGACAACACCACGGACCTGGATTTTTTTTTAATGCTTTTTCTTTTGATCACCCGCCTCCAGCAAAAGACTCTAGCCCCATAACCATGATCAAGTATTACCAAAAGATGATTTTGAATATTAGGTGGTGTACCCTGCCTTCCGCCCGATTGTAGCTGAGATAGGCGCCAGCGCCCCCCGCGACCCCGAAAGGGAATAAGCGGTAGAAAATGGATGGATGGATCAGTCACAGCCATCTGAATTTCATGCCCCGCCCCCCCAGGAATCAAGCCCCGCCCACATCACAAAATTATTTTTTTTTTCACCCACTCGATCCAAGGCAGAAACAAAAATACTTTTTGGACAATTTAAAGGGGAGGATTCTTCCCCCCTCCTTACCTCCCTCCACCGACCCCAAAAGACAGTTCCAGACCACGGGGAGCGCGTCTGGTATCCGCTCCTTGAAGGGGGGTCTAGGGTTGGGAGCGGTTCAGGTGGGGTCGCTCAGTGCCATGCCGAGCCACAGCCTCTAGCACGGCCGACACCACCAGTTCTTCGGACTGCCAAGCCACAGCCGCCAGCTCGCCCGCTGCCACCGGTCATTTGGCCTGCTAAGCCGCAACCTCCGGTCCGGCCCCCACCACCGGTCTTTCAGCCTGCCAAGCCTCAACCCCCAGCTAGTCCACCGCTACCTGCACCACGGCTAGCTGCACCACGGCTAGCACATGTTGCTACTCCAAGGCTAGCACCACGACCTGCACCACGGCTATCACCAGCTCCACGGCTAGCACTAAGTCCAAGTCCACGTCTAGCACCAAGTCCACGGTTGGCACCAAGTCCAAGTCCACGGCTAGCACCAAGTCCAAGTCCACGGCTAGCACCAAGTCCAAGTCCAAGGCTAGCACCAAGTCCAAGTCCACGGCTAGCACCAAGTCCAAGTCCACGGCTAGCACCAAATCCACGCCGGGCCCCAGTGCCTGCACCATGCCGGGCTCAAGTGCCTGCACCACAACAGGCTCCAGTGCCTGCACCACAACAGGCATCAGTGCCTGCACCACGAAAAGCTCCAGTGTCTGCATCCAATCTTTGTACAACCAAAGCGAGAGTTGTGTCCGGGTGCTTGGACGTGAGTCGGATCCGTTTCCAGTGGGGTTGTTCTACGCCAGGGCTGCGCTCTGTCACCTATCCTGTTTGTGACTTTCATGGACAGGATTTCGAGGCAGAGTCGTCACCATGGCGGAGAGGGTATACGTCCCGGGGTGCTAAAGGCTGCGTCACTTATTTTTGCAGATTATGTGGTCCTGTTGGCACTTTCGGTTTGTGAACTTCAGCTCTCACTGGATCGGTTCGCAGCCGAATGTTCAGCGGCTGGAATGAGGATCAGCAGATCCACATCTGAGGCCATGGTTCTCAGCAGGAAACCGATGGTTTGTACAGTCCAGGTAGAGAACGAGACTCTGTCCCAGGTGGAGGAGTTTAAGTATCTCGGGGTCTTGTTCACGAGTGAAGAAAAGATGGAGAAGGAAATCAGCCGGAGAATCGGAGCAGCTGGGGCAGTATTGCAGTCTCTCTGCCGCACTGTTGTAACCAAACGGGAGCTGAGCCAGAAGGCAAAGCTCTCGGTCTACCGAGCTAGCTACAATCCAACTATCGCCTATGGTCATGAAGTGTGGGTCACGACCGAAAGAGTAAAATCGCGGATGCAAGCGGCCGAAATTAGTTTTCTCAGAAGGGTGGTTGGCATCTCCCTTAGAGATAGGGTGAGAAGTTCAGTCACCCGAGAGAGACTCGGAGAGAGCCGCTGCTCCTCCGCTTGGGAAAGAGCCAGCTTAGGTGGTTCGGGCATATCGTGCGGATGCCTCACGAGCGTCTCCCTAGGTAGGTCCTTATTGCACGTCCCACTGGGAGGAGACCCCGAGGCCGGCCAAGGACCAGATGGAGGGATTACATCTCCTCTCTGGCCTGGGAACGCTTCGGGATCCCCCAGGAGAAAGTTGCTAATGTTGCCCTGGAGAGTGAAGTCTGGGGGTCTCTGCTGGAGCTGTTGTCCCCGCAACCCGATTCCGGATAAGCGGTTGAAGATTGATGGATGGATAATAACGAGCGTCCAGTCAATTAGAAGGTTAGCAGAAGGTCGTATGGGAATCTTTTTGCATGTACGCATTTTGCAACGCAGAGACGTCCCCAACAGATGAAATCAAAGAGCGGACCTATTTATTAAAATGTGAGAGTCCAGTCCATTGGAAGACCAGAAGAGGTTCACAGGGGAATCTTATTGCATGTACAAAAGTCGGCGATGCAGAGACGTCACCGACCGTTGCATAGAAGAGTGGTCCAGCCCGGGTCACTACTTGGAACACCTGGCACCTACTTAAGATCGGTACGTCTCTATGGATCCATTGTCACCTGGTAACCTCTCCAAGCAGGAGAGAGGGGCAAAAAGGAGAAAATAATCTATTTAAAAGCTAGAGTATATAAATGAGTTTTAAAATGGGACTTAAATGCTACTACCGAGGTGGTATCTCTAAATGTCGCTGGTAGGGCATTCCAGAGTACTGAAGCCCGAACAGTAAACGCTCTAGAGCTTGCAGATGTTTTTTGGGCTCAGAGAATTACTAAAAAGCTGGCGTTCATGGAATGTACATTTTATGGACGGAACATAATGTATAATACAATCATCAAGAGAAGATGGTGCTAGATTGTTTAGTATTTTATATGTAAGTAATAAAACCTAAAAATTGCAGTGCAGGCGGGCCAATGCAGGTGTAAATTTATTAAACTTTCTTGCCATGGTCAAAAGTCTAGCAGCCACATTTTATACTAGCTGTAATCTTTTGATGCTGGACATGAGGAGACTGAGACCCGGAAGTAATACATTATAATAATCAAGACGAGACGTAAGAAACACATGTACAATAATCTCTGCATCACTGATTGACAAAATGGGAATGATTTTAGCAATTTTACACAGATGAAAAAAGACTGTTTTTGTAATACTCTTAATGTGTGTAGCTCAAAAGAGAGCGTTGGGTCGAAAATAATGTCCAGATTTTTAATCCAATCGTTTTGTATGATTGTTTGATTGTAAAATATTAATGTGGTGCCCTTAAACAAGTGCCTGAGTATAGCAGGACCGATAATCCACATTTCCATTTTCTTAGCGTTAAGATGCAAAATGTTGCTGGACATATATTGTTTGATATCATTAAGACATATGACTACAATCTGGAATGTTGGTCAGCTTTATGGACATCTAAAGTTGGGTGTCATCAGCATAACAGTAACAGCTGACACCCTATATATGTACGATGTCCCCTAGCAGTAGCATATAGATGCTGACAAGTACAGGGCCAAGAACTGAATCCTGTGGGACTGCGCATGTTACCATAACATACTCCGAGGTCATGTTGTTATGGGATACAAAGTGCATCCTTTCAGCGAAATAGGAGGTAAACCAAGAAAATACTAAGTCTGACATAATGAAAGGTGAATTGATGCTTTCTAATAGAATATTATAATCAACTGTATCGGAAGCAGCTCTGAGATCAAGTAGCAGCAACACATATGAGACATCAGCATCTATAGCAGGCGTGCCCACTATGTCGATTGCTAGCTACCGGTCGATCGTGACGGGTGTCAGTTGATCGCCAGCCAGGCATTAAAAAAAAGTCCTAAAAATTGGCGATCATCAATCTTTTCCATGATGTGACTTTCGTTACTTGATTGACACCCGAAGATCTACTGAGATGACACTAGTTGCAGCGAGCTCAGTATTGAGAGAAAAAAAAGACTGACAGGAAGGCGAGAAACGCTTTTTATTTAACAGACTCTCGCGGCGTACCTGCTGTCAAAACCCTAAAGACCGATCTCACAGTTCCTGTCTTCACAATAAAAGTGCTGCTCTATCCTGCATGCTCTAACAAAATACGAGTCTCAGGAAGCCAAAGCGCACTCAATCTAGCAAGCTACGAAGTTTGGCGTCAATGTAAAAAAAATAATGATCATGAATATGAAGCTGGACAAATAATACGGCCAAAAACTTTTTTTCTCCTCCACAATATAAATTCAAAAATGTGGAAGTTATCAGCTCTACAGTGAATCTTGTCCGATTCCAATCAATGCAATTCATTCAAATCAGGTATTACAACTACTTATATAATTGTCTACATGAAAGAGAGGAATCTATAAATTAGAATAGAATAGAATAGACTTTATTTTCATTATATTTGCATATAACGAGATTAATGACTCCAACTTAAGTGTGGTTGTAGGAACAAATAAGGGGTAAAATAAATAACACAAGAGGTAATAAAGGAAACACTAACAATTGAAACAAACAGACTACTATCCAATTAAACTAACAAGCAATCCTGTACAATTTACAAAACACTATAGAAATACAAAATACTGTACAATATACAGAACAAGAAAGGGGTACCGAAGTAATAAATAACAATCAGTGTCGGACGTATTGCACTCAAAGGGTAGTATTGCACAGTAGGGTATTAGGGCAGGATATTGTATAGGGGTGAATTATTATTATTATAAGTTACGGTTCAACATTGTGACAGCTCTGGGAAAAAAGCTGTCTCTGAGCCTGTTTGTTCTGTCTCTGATGCACCTGTAGCACCTGCCTGATGGTATCAGGTGGAAAAGGTGGAAGCAGGGGGGGTGCTGTCTTTGGTGATGTGTTTTGCTTTCTTGAGGCAACGGGAGTAATGTAAATCCTTCAGGGTGGGCAGGGGGGAGCCGAAGATTTTTTGTGCAGACTTTATGACCCTCTGAATCGCCTGTTTGTCTGCTTCAGTGCAGTTGGCGTACCACACTGTTATGCAGTACGTCAGTATGCTCTCGACAGCCGAGCAATAGAAGGTCACTCTCAGCTGTCTCTCCAGTCTGTTCTGCCTCAGCACCCTCAGGAAGTGGAGTCTCCGGTGGCCTTCCGGATGACTGCAGTTGTATTTTGGGTCCAGGACAGGTCAGCAGATTTGAGGGTGCCGAGGAACTTGAAGGAGCTGACTCTCTCCACCTCCTCGTCGTTGATGTAGAGGGGGGTGGGGTCTGCAGTGTTTTTCCTGAAGTCAAAGATGAGTTCCTTGGTTTTTATGGTGTTCAGTGCCAGATTATTTACTGAACACCACGCTGATAGTTTCAGGACCTCACCATGGTTATAGTTTGAGTTTATTTCGAACATGCATACAGTTACAACATGCTTGTATTTTTATTAAACACCTTTAACAAAACACGTCTGTTTAATAAATAAATAAATATTATTTATAAATATTTACACATATAAATATAATATATATATAATAATATATAATCCATCCATTTTCTACTGCTTGTCCCGCTCGGGTAATATATAAATATATATATATATATATATATATATATATATATATATATATATATATATATATATATATATATATGTCTGTCTCGAACACACCAGCGTAATCTCCAAGATCATCGAGGATGCAAAGAGGAACCACGGAGACCTAGCAGTTCTGTGGCTTGATCTAACAAATGCCTATGGAACGATACCCCACAAGTTAGTGGAGCTGACTTTAAAGACCTACCACATACCAGAGCAATTCCAGAAACTCTTGCGGCAGTACTTTGACGGATTCAACATGCGATTCACCTGCGGAGAATTCACCACCAACTGGCAGAGACTAGAAGTGGGCATTGTCACTGGCTGCACAATTTCAGTGATTTTATTTTCTGCAGCGATGAACCTTCTTATCAAGTCGGCAGAGAAGTTATGTCGAGGCGCAGTCCTTGCAAGCGGAGTCCAGATGCTACCCATTAGAGCGTTCATGGACGACCTTACCATCACAGCAAGATCAGTGCCAGAAGGAAGATGCATTTTGGAGGACCTGATTGAGCTCACTAATTGGGCAAGGATGGAGTTCAAACCTGCAAAGTCCAGAAGCCTAGTTCTGAAGAAAGGGCGTGTTCAGGAACGGTTTCGCTTCAAGATCAGGGAGAACATCATCCCAACTGTCCAAGAGAAGCCTGTGAAGTGCTTGGGGAAGTGGTACAGGGCAGATGTCAAAGACCGACTGAGTGTGAAAGAAATGTTTAGCCAAGCAGAAGCCTGGATGACATCCCTAGAAAAGTGCGGCCTCCCGGGCAAGTATAAGGCCTGGGGTTACCAACATGGGGTTCTCCCCCGTCTGCTCTGGCCACTCCTAGTTTATGAGGTACCTGTATCCACAGTTGAGAGTCTGGAGAGGAAGTTGAACACCTACTTGAGGAGATGGCTGGGTGTCCCAAGAAGCTTCTGTTCCATTGGACTGTACAGCACAGGAAGCAAGCTACAGCTGCCAATAACATCAGTGGTGGAGGAGTACAAGGTGACAAAAACACGCCAGGCTATGATGCTACGAGACAGCAAAGACGAGCGAGTACGACAAGCAGGCATTGTCGTCAGGTCAGGCATAAAGTGGTCAGCTAGCGAAGCGCTGAGGGAGGCGGAGGATCGACTGCATCACGCGGACATTGTGGGATCAGTAGCCCAGGGAAGACTTGGTCTGGGTTGCTCTTCCAGAACAAATTGGAACAAAGCTGACCCAAAGGAGCGGCGAGGCTTGGTGCAGAGGGAGGTCCGAAAGGCTGAAGAGGAAAGCCGGCATGTCAAGGCAGTAACCATGAACAAACAAGGCAGCTGGACTAGATGGGAGAGTGTAAAAGACAGATCTCTAACCTGGAAGGACATCTGGAGCATGGAAGGCCACCGGATTAAGTTCCTGCTGTGTTCTACATATGATGTCCTGCCCACCCCATCAAACCTCCATACTTGGGGAATGGTAGAGAGTCCCAGCTGTACACTCTGTGGAAAGATAGCCAACCTGGAGCATGTCCTCTCCTCTTGTCACTCAAGTTTAGCAGATGGCAAGTTCCGGTGGCGTCATGACCAGATCCTTGCTCAGCTGGCAGAGGGTGTTGAGCAGGCCAGGAAGAGGACAAGGCAGCTCTCTAATGGGCCTCGCTTCATCCACTTCATCAGGGCAGGTGAAAGCGCAGCAGCAGGAGGGAGGAACAAAGGAATCCTGGCCACGGCAAGCGACTGGGAGATGCGGGTCGACCTGAAGAAGCAGCTGAAATTCCCAGAGGAGATAGCCCACACAACCCTGAGACCTGATATTGTTCTGTGGTCTAAAGGAACTAAACAGGTGGTGCTTATCGAGCTGACAGTACCCTGGGAAGAGAGGATAGAGGAGGCGTATGAACGCAAACTCAAAAAATACCAAACCCTCATCCTCAAGAGCCAGCTAAATGGATGGAAGGCCTGGAACTTACCGGTGGAGGTGGGCTGTAGAGGCTTTGCGGGGCGGTCGCTCTGGAGAGCCCTCGGACTGCTGGGGGTCGAGGGGCTGGCTAGGAAGCGGCTGGTAGCCAACACCACTAAAAGGGCAGAAGAAGCATCACGCTGGATTTGGATACAAAGAAAGGTGCGGTGGCAGAGCCGACCTACTGAAGGACTAGGGACATAGAGTTGGGTGGCATTCAGCAGGGGTAGAGCCAGGACGCTGGATCTGCCGTCGAGCCCCTCCGAAGCGTCATGGGCTTAATTCGACGAAACGTTAATGACGGGGGGTGCCCATTTGAGAACCTTCTGATGCCAACCAACTGATGTCCAGTTAAGGTATGCGGTCAAACTTAGTCTTGACTCAGGGAGGAGGACGTCCCTGGACGTCAAGCATGGAGTGATAGTTTAATAACTTATAAACGCATGCTTACCTTAGCTAAAACTAATTATTACTCAAATCTCATCCGCATTAATAAAAACGATCCAAAATTTTTGTTTAGTACAGTAGCATCGCTAACCCAACAAGGGACTCCTTCCAGTAGCTCCACCCATTCGGCAGATGACTTTATGAAGTTCTTTAATAAGAAAATTGAACTTATTAGAAAGGAGATTAAAGACAATGCGTCCCAGCTACAACGGGGTTATAGTAATACAGATACGATTGTATATACGGCGGATACTGCAAATATCCAAAATAGTTTCTCTCGTTTTGATGAAATAACATTAGAAGGATTGTTACAACGTGTAAATGGAATAAAACAAACAACATGTTTACTTGACCCACTTCCTGGGAAACTTATCAAGGAGCTTTTTGTATTATTAGGTCCATCAGTGCTAAATATTATAAACTTATCACTTTCCTCGGGCACTGTTCCCGTTGCATTCAAAAAAGCGGTTATTCATCCTCTCCTTAAAAGACCTAACCTCGATCCAGACCTCATGGTAAACTACCGACCGGTGTCTCACCTTCCCTTTATTTCGAAAATCCTCTAAAAAATTGTTGCAGAGCAGCTAAATGAGCACTTAGCGTTTAACAATCTATGTGAAACCTTTCAATCCGGTTTCAGGGCAAATCACTCGACTGAGACAGCCCTCGCAAAACTGACTAATGATCTATTGCTAACGATGGACTCTGATGCGTCATCTATGTTGCTGCTCCTCGATCTTAGCGCTGCTTTCGATACCGTCGATCATAATATTTTATTAGAGCGTATCAAAATACGAATTGGTATTTCAGACTCAGCCCTGTCATGGTTTAACTCTTATCTTACTGATAGGATGCAGTGCGTCTCCTATAACCATGTGACCTCGGACTATGTTAAGGTAACGTGTGGAGTTCCCCAGGGTTCGGTCCTTGGCCCTGTACTCTTCAGCATCTACATGCTGCCGCTAGGTGACGTCATACGCAAATACGGTATTAGCTTTCACTGTTATGCTGATGACACCCAACTTTACATGCCCCTAAAGCTGACCAACACGCCGGACTGTAGTCAGTTGGAAGCGTGTCTTAATGAAATTAAACAATGGATGTCCGCTAACTTTTTGCAACTTAATGCCAAAAAAACGGAAATGCTGATTATCGGTCCTGCTAGACACCGACCTCTATTTAATAATACAACTTTAACATTTGACAACCAAATAATAAAACAAGGTGACTCTGTAAAAAATCTGGGTATTATCTTCGACCCAACTCTCTCCTTTGAGTCACACATTAAAAGCGTTACTAAAACGGCCTTCTTTCATCTCCGTAATATCGCTAAAATTCGCTCCATTTTGTCCACTAAAGACGCCGAGATCATTATCCATGCGTTTGTTACGTCTCGTCTCGATTACTGTAACGTATTATTTTCGGGTCTCCCAATGTCTAGCATTAAAAGATTACAGTTGGTACAAAATGCGGCTGCTAGACTTTTGACAAGAACAAGAAAGTTTGATCATATTACGCCTGTACTGGCTCACCTGCACTGGCTTCCTGTACACTTAAGATGTGACTTTAAGGTTTTACTACTTACGTATAAAATACTACACGGTCTAGCTCCAGCCTATCTTGCCGATTGTATTGTACCGTATGTCCCGGCAAGAAATCTGCGTTCAAAAGACTCCGGCTTATTAGTGATTCCTAGAGCTCAAAAAAAGTCTGCGGGCTATAGAGCGTTTTCCGTTCGGGCTCCAGTACTCTGGAATGCCCTCCCGGTAACAGTTCGAGATGCTACCTCAGTAGAAGCATTTAAGTCTCATCTTAAAACTCATCTGTATACTCTAGCCTTTAAATAGACCTCCTTTTTAGACCAGTTGATCTGCCGCTTCTTTTCTTTTCTTTCTCCTATGTCCCCCCCTCCCTTGTGGAGGGGGTCCGGTCCGATGACCATGGATGAAGTACTGACTGTCCAGAGTCGAGACCCAGGATGGACCGCTCGTCGGGACCCAGGATGGACCGCTCGCCTGTATCGGTTGGGGACATCTCTACGCTGCTGATCCGCTTGAGATGGTTTCCTGTGGACGGGACTCTCACTGCTGTCTTGGAGCCACTATGGATTGAACTTTCACAGTATCATGTTAGACCCGCTCGACATCCATTGCTTTCGGTCCCCTAGAGGGGGGGGGGTTGCCCACATCTGAGGTCCTCTCCAAGGTTTCTCATAGTCAGCATTGTCGCTGGCGTCCCACTGAATGTGAATTCTCCCTGCCCACTGGGTGTGAGTTTTCCTTGCCCTTTTGTGGGTTTTTCCGAGGATGTTGTAGTCGTAATGATTTGTGCAGTCCTTTGAGACATTTGTGATTTGGGGCTATATAAATAAACATTGATTGATTGATTGATGCAGAGTCCCGATGGTGCCTTGATAGAAGGAGAGATGAAGAGAGCGAGGCCACAGGCTCACAGATGGTGCAGGGGCGAGTACCTGTAAAGGTGAGCCAGTTGCGATACCCTTATCGTATTTTGCATATATCAGAATCAGACATACTTTATAAATCCCGAGGGGAAATTAATGTATATATATATATATATATATATATATATATATATATATATATATATATATATATATATATATATATATATATATATATATATATATATATATATATATATATATATATATCCACACACAGTATATATATGTACAGTTGTACAGTATAAATATATATATATATACATATAGATATACTGCATACACACACATATATACTGTATGTATATATATATATATACACAGATACATTTTTTATTTATTTCAATACATAAATTAATATTAATATGAATATCATCAACTGGCGACCAGCCCAGGGTGTAGTTCAATTTCACTGAAAGGCAGCTGTGATAGGCTTCAGCTACCCAGTACCCCAAACAGAGTAATAAAATTAATGGATGGATGGATGGATGGAGGTCAGTGTATGTTTTGATGATTTCATTTTCTTTTAATGAATAGAAATTGAAAATGAAAAAACGACTAATTTATTTGAATTTAATTTTAAAGTACAAAACCGAAATCAAAAAAATAATTTGTTTCCCTTTTGGTGTCATGCAAAAATTAATCTAAAAAACGGATTGATTTTCATTATATATTTTATATTTAAAAGTGGTTCTCAATCTTTTTTCCACAAAGTACCACCTAAGAAAAAAAACTTGGCTCTCTAGTACCACCATATTGACAAACAGCAAAATACAGTAGCACTGTAGGTATACATATTCAATAAAAACAAGACAGAGGGTTTTTTATTTATTTAAAAAGTACATTTAATTTTTGGCCATTGTAACACTACACACAGTTTGAACAGCAACACTGTGTTTGGATATAAGAAAATAAAATACTGTACTTTAATCAAGTGATTTTTTGGCATACCACTAGATGAATCCCCGCAAAACAGTTTGAGAATCACTGTCATATAACAAAAAACTTAATCCCTAGTAAACAGAAATAAAAAAAACTGAAAAAAATGTTTTTTTTAACATTTCGACACGGGGACCGGAAGTAGAGATTTAGAAACAGCAATAATTTCTGTGGAGGTCTCCAAAAATATTGTAGCCAGAGTCACAGGCACAAATGTTGGTACCGTAGTAATAAGCCTCGCGTTAACTTTGAAAGTAAAAACTTCCAGTGTTGAAATTTACAGTTTACAGTGCATCCGGAAAGTGCTTCACTTTTTCCACATTTTGTTATTATACAGCCATGTTCCAAAATGGAATACATTCATTTTTGTCCTTAAAAAAATCTACCAACAATACACTATATTGACAACATAAAAGATGTTTTATTTTTAATTCATTAAAAATATATTTTTTTTTATCATAAAAAAAAATTTAAAACAAAAAAATAAATCACATATACCTAAGTATTCACAGCCTTTGCTCAATACTTAGTTGATGCACCTTTGGCAGTAATTGCAGTATTTTTGAATACAATGCCACAAGCTATCTTGAGCAGTTTCCCCCATTCATCTTTGCAGCACCTGTCAAACTCCATCAGGTTGGATGAGAAGCATTGGTGTTCATCCAATATGTCTGTCTCTTACATTGCCGCATTCATATTTCTCTCTATCCTGAGTAGTCTCCCAGTTCTTGCCACTGAAAAACATCCCCACAGCTTCACTGTAGAGATGGTATTGGCCTGGTTATGAGCAGTGCCTGGTTTCCTTCAAACATGATGCCTGGCATTTACACCAAAGAATTCAATATTTGTCTCTTTAGACCAGAGAATTTTCTTTCTCATGGTTTGAGAGTCTTCCATGTAGGCCTGGGCCGAAATTTGATTATTCAATTAACCGACGATAAATGAAAATTAAGTCGGTAAGTATTCCAGCGTCGATAAATTCCAATGTGGATGCTTCAAGAGCATTCAAGCTTTTCGTCGCTTTTGGCGGCTAGGCGTGTTTGTGCCTTAGCGGAATGAAAAGAAGGGGGTCAATTATCTTGTCCTCATTAAATGTCTTTGAGTCTTTGTGAGGCGACATGGCCCACTGGCCCACTAGCATCACACACTGCAAAAAGTTAGCATGTAGCAACTAACAGACAAAATGATCACAAAACCAAATTCCACCGCACCAGTGTGGGAATAATTTAGTTCAAACCTTTGGAACAAAACGGCCTATCAACTCCAATGAATTAGTTTGAATGTATAATACAACAAATACAACAAACCTGCACGCCCACTTGAAACACAACCCCCCGACAGACTCACTTTGGTTTGGTGAACAAGCCAGGTCAGTGTAAACAAAACAGTGCAAAATAGTGTGCGCTCACAGAAAGTGTAATTAAATACATTGCCAAAGACATGTTAACATTTAATATTGTAATAAAACTAGCATTTTATTTTTTAAAAGCGCTGTCATTTTGTCATGTCATGTTTGTGTTCCTCACTCGTAATCTGCCAAACTCAATTTTTTTTTTGCGTATGACCTGTTAATATATCTGTTTAAACTGTTGTGTTTATCTTGTTACTTTGCACTTTTGTTTCAAAAGTTCCTAATCCTAACTTGAATGTCAGTTAAGTGATGAACAACTCTATATCTGCCGACATGTTCAAAATTGAAGTGCAACTTTGTCAACACTTTATGGTTGTGTATATTTGAAGCTCCCAAATTCCCTCCTTAAAATATTGTATTGCTTTGGATGAAAATGTATATTTAACTGCAAATTCTTGCTCACAGAAAAAGTATATGTTATTGCTTTATTAAACTTGGAGATTTAAGTTTACATTCCATTTACAATGTTCAAATATAAGAGAAATACAAGTGTATTGCAATTGAAAGTAAATGCGTGCATGCATTATCATTACATCAATGGTAATTTGGTCTCTGAAAAATAATGGTAATGCTATCATTTATCGGCAATCATTTGCAGGTCAATAAGTTGTTAAGCAAAAGTTTTTATCAGTACTACGCCTTCCGCCCGATTGTAGCTGAGATAGGCACCTGTGCCCCACGCGACCCCAAAGGGGAATGAGCGGTAGAAAATGGATGGATGGATGGATATTTTCATTATGTGTGTAATGTAGGGCTGGGCGATATGGCCTTTTATTAATATCTCGATATTTTCAGGCCATGTCACGATACACGATATATATCTCGATATTTTGCCTTAGCCTTGAATGAACACTTGATGCATATAATCATAGCAGTATGATGATTCTGTGTCTTGTCTACATTTAAACATTGTTGTTCATATTTCATTAATATATGCTTATTTTAAACTTTCATGCAGAGAGGGAAATCACCACTAAGTCAATTCACCAAAACTGTATTCATTAAACAGTTATTAAGCAATGGCACAAACATTCATGTCATTTCCAAAACAGAAAGTGCAAGATTGTCAGAGACGTTTTAAAACAAGCTATGAGTGTCCTTTTGTGCATGATGTCACTAAGATGACATATCAAAACAACACTAAATTAAAGTGCACTTTTTGTACAGATCGCCACTACAATAGTTTTAAACAAATAAAGTGCAATTTTGTGCATGATGTCACACAAGATATTTCAATAACTGTCAAATGAAAATTAGCTGCATAATAGGAAATCAAATAATGTATGTGCTTCGCTATGTGGTAGGTTACTGGGGATGTTATCTCCTTCTGTTGTTGACTATTTTTTTCATACAGGGTTGATGTGGAAATGGTTGCTTGGGCATTTTGTTGGTGTGGCACCGAACGGAGATGTTGACATGCGGAGTTTCAAGAACTCTTCATTCTCTAGCGGGTGACTTTTCAAATGATGCTACTTTTTGTAGCAACGTTTTTGGCGCATAATTGTTCAACATCTTCCCGCTTGAAGCCAAACCACCGCCAGATGATGCACCCCGTGTTGTTTTTTTGGGGAATTTATTCTTCCTTCATTCGTTACCAGATATGCACCTTCTTTCTCTCGTATTACCACGCGCACCACTCCGCTAGCATCACAGCTAACGTTACCATGTCACTACCTCTCTGCTCTGCGGGAGAGTGTGACGTTGCCCACGTGACATATGTAAGAAGGTGCACTTGTTTTAAGTCTCTGTGAGAAGGAGAGACAAGGAAGAGTGGGAAACACATGCCGTGTAATGCCCGCAGCTAAAAGTAACTGCGTGAGAACGTATACACGAATATCACGATATAGTGATTTTCTATATCACACAGAGACAAACCCGCGATATATCGACTATATCGATATTTCGCCCAGCTCTAGTGTATAGTGTTGTAGAATGTTAAGGACACCCTTCTATCCATCCATTTTCTACCGATTGTCCCTCTCGAGGTCGCAGGTTGGCTGGATCATATTCCATCTGCATGCAGGAGGAAGGCGGGGTAGACCATAGACCTAACTTGACACCTCCCGGATTTTCCGGGAGACTCACGAAATTCCGCGTCTCTCCCGAAAACCTCCCGGGACAAATTTTCTGCCGAAAATCTCCCAAAATTCAGGCGGAGCTGAAGGCCACGCCCCCTCCAGCTCCATGCGGACCCGAGTGACGTGTCGACAGCCTGTTTTCACGTCCGCTTTCCCACAATATAAACAGAGTGCCTGCCCAATGACGTTATAACTGTAGAATGATCGAGGGCGAGTTCTTAGTTTCTTATGTGGGTTTATTGTTAGGCAGTCTCCTTAACGTCCTCCCAGCGCGGCAAAAACACACAACAACAGCAGTCACGTTTTCGTCTACCGTTAAGCAGTTCGTCTGCCGAAAACAGCAATGTTGTGACACTCTTAAACAGGACAATACTGCCATCTACTGTGCATGCATATGTGACAATAACAAATGTACGGCTTTTAGAACAATGGTTCTTAATTTTTTTTCAGAGATGTACCCCCTGTGAACATTTTTTTAATTCAAGTACCCCCAAATCAGAGCAAAGCATTTTTGGTTGAAAAAAAAAAGATAAAGAAGTAAAATACAGCACTATGTCATCAGTTTCTGATTTATTAAATTGTATAACAGTCTTTCCTGAAATATTTGGAAAAAAAGATATAAAAAAAACGAATAACTTGTTGAAAAATAAACAAGTGATCCAATTATAAATAAAGATTTCCACACATACTGTGATGAGGTGGCAACTGTCCAGGGTGTACGCCGCCTTCCGCCCGATTGATGCTGAGATAGGCACCAGCGCCCCCCGCGACCCCAAAGCGGTAGAAAATGGATGGCTGGATAGCTGTAAATATACTCCTCCCCTCTTAACCATGCCCCCAACAACGCCCCGCCCCCCAATAACGCCCCTCGCCCAACCCCCGACCACGCCCTCCAGCACCCCACCTTCCGAAATCGGAGGTCTCAAGGTTGGCAAGTATGCACTGGACAAGTTGCCACTTCATTGCAGAGTCAACACAGATAGACAGACCTATATTCACACTCACGTTCACACACTGGGGCCAATTTAGTGTTGCCAATCAGCCTATTCCCAGGTGCATGTCTATGGAGATGGGAGGAAGCCGGATTACCCGGAGGAAACTCATGCAGTCACGGGGAGAACATGCAAATTCCACATAGAAAGACCCAAGACCTTTTATTGTGAGGCACCAGCAGTAACCCCTGTTCCACCTTCCTTCCTGTTGAGGACAGAAATTAATTTCTGACATTTTGGAATAGGACTGCAGTTGTAACATAACAAAATGTGAAAAAAATAATGCGCTCTGAATACTTTCCGGATGCACTGTAAAAAAACAGTTGCATTTTCTCTTTGTATGTGTAATGTTCTAACCTGGGATGTGTTTATTTTGTCAGTAGAATGTGACGCAGGGCCAATAAAAATAAGCAGCGGGCCACAAATGGCAGCTAAACCGCACTACAACAATGTAGTAAATAGCTGCAAAAAAACAACAACCCAACAAACACTATCATTTGCAATGTAAAGCTTTGGTATTAGAGGTACTTTAAAAGCATTTTCATTCCAAAATTGCAGACTGCATGTGGAGGAATGACCCAAAAGAAATGAAATATAGAAACCTTTGACAATTTCAAAATTTTAGCCAAAATGTTGTAAACTAATTGCCCATTTTGTTTTACTCCATCAAAAGGACTGCCTTGTGGCTTTTCTGTGCGTGTGTTAAAAAAAAAAAAGAAATGGGTGGGCAATACATGGCACCCGTGCCGCACTTTGGACAGCCTTGCAATCGAACAATGTAGTCAAAAGCTGAAAATAAAAAAAAGCACAGACACTACAATTTGCAATGTAAACCATTGGTATTGAAAGGTACTTTAACAGTATTTTAATTCCAAAATTGCAGACTGCATGTGGAAGGAAAACCCAAAAAACCTTAATTATAGATTCTTTTGACATTTAAAAACCTTAGTCACAACATGTGTTAACTAATTGCACATTTTGTTTTACTCCTTCAAAATAATCAATTGTGGCTTTTTGTGCATTTTTTTCTTTGTATGTGTAATGTTGTAACCTAGGATGCATTTGTCTATAGAATGTGTTGCAGGGCCAATAGAAAATGAGGGGCGAGACATAAATGGCACCCGGGCCGCACTTTGGACAACTGGAACAGTGTAGTAAAAAAGCTGCAAAAAACCCCTTCCTACAGACACTAAATTTGCAGTGGAAACCATTGGTATTAGAGGTAGTTTGAAAGCATGTTAAATCCAAAATTGCAGATTGCATGTGGAAGGAAGACGTAAAAAAAGGAATGATAGTTTTTGACATTTAATGGTCAAAACGTCTGTTAACAAATTGCACATTTTGTTTTTACTCGATCAAAGGACTGCTTTGTGGCTTTTCCTTGCTTGTGTTAAACAAAGACACTTAATTATATAACATTACATAACACATGTCACGTATTACACACTCTGGCCCCGCCCGATTTTGATGTAGTGTGGAAGTGCGTGGAAGTGTGTGGACCCATTCACTGGGAAACAGCAAACAGTTATATACTTTATTTCTGGGAGTGAACCATGAGCTTCTCTCTCACTTTTGACGTGCTGAAATCTTAGCACTTTTCGGACGTCTCCACCTGCGCGTTGAGCATCGACTTTTTGGGGGGGAGTTCCTTAGTTTTTTTTAGTGGTTATATATATATGTATATGTAAATATATATGTATATATATTTACATATATATATATATATATATATATATATATATATATATACATATATGTATAAATATATATAAAGAAAACAGTTTGGGGAAATGAGCCAGAGTAGTAGAAAGTCTTCTGGAGGCACATTCTGGCCAGCGGGGGACAAATTAACAACACGCGACAATGTGCGCCAAAACAGCATATCGACAAAAACGGAAGAAAGTTCCTTTTTGGATAAAACGACAAGAAGAGGCGAATTTAGAGCGAACAATGTGGATTTTTACGCACCGTGTGACACAGAAAAGTGTTGCTGTCATCGAGTCCCTCGCTGCGTCCCAGTGTCCGAGGCAGCCCGGGAACTCTGCAAGGCGGTGTCCGTGTCTCTGGGGCTGCACGCCGACTCCAATGGCGACGTTGAGCCCGCGCTCACCAGGGACGTCCCCCACGACCTAATGTCCGTCGAGTGTTTAGCCACGCCGGGCGCAGCCAGGTACAACAGGTGCCCTTCCGGCCAGGAGAAGCTGAAGCCATTACGTCGGACCTCTTCGGACTTGTTATTAAGTGAGGCGTCTGACATAACCCCGAGTCCCTACGCGTCGCCCACGCCGCTTCTTATGGAGCACCTCCACCGCGTCGTGGAGAGGCCAGGTCGGACCTACAAACCCCGGGAAGTCTCTTCAGACTTCGGGGAGGACGTGTACCAAGTCGAGCCATATGTCAGCATCAAGTCCGAGATTAATGGCGACGCTGGAGAGGGAAAGTGGGTCACTATCGGCTGCACCCCTAACGAGAGGTACAACTGGGGGTCGAGTCAGTGCGTTGCTACGCCGCAGACGAGTGGGGCGAACACGAACTTGATTAGTGATCCCTACCAGAGGAGCAGCGAGCAGTGGTACACCGGTGGAGGGGTCCTGGTGCCGCCTCACTCCAACCCCGACTTCATCAAGAAGGAGGTGGGAGAGTGGCTGGATGTCGCCTACAAAGACTCCTCCAGGTAAACACAACATAATGTAATGTCACACATGATTTGAAAAGTTATAGTGAGATTGATACACTTTTTATGTAAGCTATTCAACTAAATTGTTTTGGGGGCCACATTTCCATGAATCCAGACTTCTCCCTGCACCATCAGTGTTGTTTTGTATATTAATATACAAAATAACACTGATGGTGCAGGGGGAAGTCTGGAGAAGACACTGGTTCTTAGAATTCTAAGAACCAGTGTCTTCTCCAGTGGACATTTAATTGTTGCTCCTTTTATTTTGTCAGTTTTAAAACACTGTGTATAATCATGTATCAAAAATAATAGTGTAATGAAAATCTGCAGATTTGTTGGTAAAAACAAGTTTTTGAAAAAATACTAAAACCCTTTTGGTAAGCTACGGAAAATCCGAGGGTTATCGATGGAGAGCCACCTGATTTCGCATAGCTCACAAAAGGGTCAAATAATATTTTGTATTTGTATTTTTATAACTGTTCTATTCTGCTTTGTAAGTAAAGTACAATTTAAATGCTGCCATGTAGTCATAAATAAAACTCAAACCCGCTCACCTCTCCTTTTTTAATCAGTCGTTCTGAGGATGTTAAACAAGTCTGTAATATATACTATACATGGTGGATGAAATATGACTCATTATTTTTTATATACAACACTTCTAAATTACCAATATGACAACAGATGGTGCAAAAGAAGTCTATCATGCCAAAACTTTGGAAGAATTTAAAACAGGGGTCTCCACTCTTCTGACAGTTACTTTTACAAAGAGAAAATTGCTGCGAGCTACTCCTTTTTGTTGAATTTTATTTTAATAGGTTATTTCAACCTAAGAAAAATTTTATCCATCTACATCTTGTACTTCAGTATGTAATTTTTAATGCAGGCTTTTTAATCACTATTAGACTTATTTGACAAAAAGAAAGGATTGTGTGCTTTATTAATATGACTGGCAACATTTATAATGTCCTTCCAGTAAATGAAGAAACAGATATACACTAAGTTATTGTACTTGTGGTCATCTGGTGTCAAATAGAAGCATCATATCTGAATTGAACACTTACACAAATACTTTGAGTTTTGACACATATTCTTTGACCCTTTGGTGAGCTACTCAAAATCAACTGGCGAACTACCAGTAGCTTACAAACTACTGGTTGGAGACCCTACATCGACATAGAAGTAGAAATATGGAATGTTATTTCCTCCATCGAACAATTGCAAACCTTACGTTTTAGAATAGTTTTACATTGAATAAACAAAAAACAGTATCACTGTTATTGTTACAGTAAAATTCTGGTGACTGGGCTGACATTTTTTGCGTTTATTTAAGGACCTACTGCAAACATAGTCAAAATCATTTTTATGATGGCGCCCTATTGATTTTAGGACTCTGCTTCAAAAATGTTAGCCTCTCACAAGTTTTTTGAACTGAACTCATGGGGCGGTCTGGTGTCATTCCCAGGTGGAATTTGGCCCGCGGGCCACAAGTGGAATGGCACTGATGTACCAATATAAACAATGCAAACTAGTAACTCTTTATTTTATATTGTTACTTGAATACTACTTCTTTCAAGGTAGTGAAATGTTCGATTGGAAATTTCATATGGACTCGAACTCCCTCCACTATAGTCTACTGATTTCAGCACACTCTTGTAGGATGGAGGACATAAGTTTACATATTATACCTTCTAACTCTGGAGCTCCAACCAGAAGCTTGTGATCCCAGCTGATTTTGAGTAGCTCACAAAGGATCAAATAATATATGCCTAAACTATAAGTATTTCCATAAATGTTCAATTTAGACATGATGCTTCTATGTGATAGCAAATTACCACATAGCAGTACAAAGAAAATGACCTCACTGTTTGAGTGGGGATCTGTTTCTTAATTTACTATAGGTACAATTTAAATGTGGGCAGTCACATAGGCAATGCATACAATCGTTTTGTTTTTGTCAAGTAGCTCGATCCATTCATCCATTTTCTGCCGCTTATTCCCTTTGGGGTCGCTGGTGCCTATCTCAGCTATAATCGGGCAGAAGACGGTACATCCTGGACAAGTCGCCACCTCATCGCAGGGCCAAGTAGCTCTATTAGTGATTTAAAAAAACGGCATTTGACAAAAATACAAGACGCAGATAAACACCATTTTTTATTGTTGATTACCAACATTTTGTTAATGTTCTGGCAAAATTTTGCTCGGGTTCAAATATTCTATGAAAAGAAAATAAGCAAAAATTAGTAGATTACTGTGATTTTCATTTTGGAAAAGTTGCTCTTAGAAGAAAAAAATGTTGTAGACCCCTGTTTTTAGTTCTTCCAAAGTCTTAGGTATAGAAAAGAATAGAATAGAAAGTACTTTATTGATACCTGGGGGAAATTCAGCACCACAGTTCACTCACAATAGACAATGATAATAATAAATAATAATAATAAATAATATAATATATTATTTTATATATAATATATGAATAATATAAATATATTCTACATATATTCTACATTTAACTGCAGTCAGGGAACATATGCATTATAGATAACATAATAGACTTCTTCCTTTAGAACACCTTTCGGCATATTTATAATGTACAATTACTGTATTTCAAAATAGGTTGGCATATTGTACCCACACTGTATGGTGTATATTACAGAGTTCTCCAACTTAATCACTGAGAACTACTTTGACTTAAAAAAGGAGAGGAGAGCTGTTTGGTGTTTTATTTATGTTTGCGTGGCAACTTTTAAATTGTACTTTATTTACAAAGCAGAATTGAACAGTTACGGAAATACTAAAAGTGGTTAAACAAACACTATTTGATCCTTTTCAGAGCTACTTACAATTATATAGCTCTCAAGATACCTGATTTGAAATATAATCATTTGATAGCACTGCTGGAATGTTACAAACGTCATGTCCAGCTCAGGTCCCGCCCAATGAATACTGACGATGGTCAAAATAGCTCTGTTTTCAATGGTACTAGGCGCCATTTGGCCTTTCACGAAGAAAAATTTCCTATTCTTAAATCAATCAATCAATGTTTACTTATATAGCCCTAATCACTAGTGTCTCAAAGGCCTGCACAAACCACAACACAAACCACAACGACATCCTCGATAGAGCCCACATAAGGGCAAGGAAAACTATCCCCAGTGGGACATAGGTGACAGTGACAAGGATGACTCTGCTTGTTTTGTTTTCAACTGTATGAAATGTTTAAACCAGGGAAAGGATAAATATTTCTTCAGAGTTCCTCGAAAGGTTATCAAAAAGGGCGTAAAAGTACAAGATTTGTGGAAACGATGCCAAAAAAAGCATGCAGCTCACACTCTCATCCAAGGGAGCACAGTCACTCAAAGAATGCATGAATTTGCAGTGATCACTTTGTTAAAGGTTTGTTTGATATACTTTAACGGTTCATTTGTCCCATTTAAGTATTATCTTGATATCTTGATATAATTTGTATTTAGTATACACGTTTGCTGCCAGTTTTTCGAAAAGCACTAACTCGGCATGACAAAATAAAAGAAAGCAAACGTAAGCAAAATCTAAAAGAGTTAAGCTTTTACCAAAGGCAGCAATCATATATGAAGCTTTCAACACATACACAGTGGTGACATCTATAGTTATATTTTGATAAAGAAGGTAAAAACACGAAACTCGTAAGCAACGCGTGTAACAGCAGCAACACGAAACTCGTGAGCAACGCGTGTAACAGCGGCAAACATGGCATCTTAGACGTGAAATTAAATCATGAAATGCAACCTTACTCGAGCAAAAACTATGCATATAAATCCAGGAAAGTCTTGATATCAATTTCCTTGACCAAGCCACACACAAAGAAGTTGTAGACCCCCGTGCTTTTCCAAGTTTCCATCTTTTTTGTCGTGTAGTATGTCATCTGGAGCACAATCTTTTGATAGGTCTTAGAACGGGACTGACGTTGATATCTTGATATAAGCCTTGATATCACTCAAAAAATCCCTTTTTAATATGAGCTATTCCATTGCATAGTTTGTTTTTTTGCTTGTTTCTGCTATTTGCAGGAAGATTTAAGCCTCTTTTGTACTCAGATAGTTTGCGCGCTGCTTGCTTTACAACAGCCATCTTAGCTTGGTCGACCACCACTGGTTTTCATTTCCGGGAAGAAGTAAAGTGTCGAAATGCCAGCAATAGCACTAGTAAATACTAATTTTCCCCAGGGAATTTTTGTACTCTTGTGTATTTTAAAAATGTTTGGTTATACCTATTTATTCATTTTCTATAGCGCCTGTAGTTAGTGGTGGGCATCAAGCAAAATACACCAGGCACTGGTCACCAGCCAATCACATTTTCACCTCTGGACGATTTAGAGTCTCCATTTAACCTAACATGGATGTTTTTGGGATGTGGGAGCAAGGCAGAGTACCCAGAAAGAAACCCACACACACTGAAGGAGAGAAGAACATGCAAACTCCACACATTTAAATTGTTATGTGACCTGAGAGAAATCACATTGGCCCGCTGGCTGATAGTGCAGCGTTCATGATACTGTGATACAAATATGGTTTCATTCACTATGATGACCTGACTTAAATACTATATTTCTCGGAGTCGGGACCCAAACACAGCATGTTATCTTGTACAACTAGGCTTTTTATACTTAATTTACTCTTACACATTTACCCAATTAGCCACCAACTCTCCCCTTTAAAATCTTCCTTCTTCTTTGAAAGTAATGTTGTTTGTGTAGACATTGTATAAAATTAGGTTTAAAATATATTTTTTTTACAATATAAACAACGTTCTACATGTTTCTTGACAAACAAAATACATAACACCTGTGTAACACAATTTGAAGTCAACTGGTAAAGGCATGTCCTAAAAAACCTGAATGCAACACATCTTAGGTATGCTTTGCAATTATTTTATCGGTGAATTACGGCAAGTGTTCTCTAGTTTTGATGATGATGATGATGTAAGTCCTGCATGTAATAATAATGAACACAAAGTGGATGTGTTGTAGATACACTGTCACAAAGTTGTAGAGACGATGCTTCAATAACGTCATGCTTGCGAGCACTGCCTGGTACTCAAACAGTGATTCTCAAATGGGGGTACGTGAAGGTATGCCAAGGGGTACGTGAATTTTTTTTTTTAAATATTCTAAGAATACCAACAATTCAATCGTCCTTTATAAATACATTTATTGAATAATACTTCAACAAAATATGAATGTATGTTCATAAACTGTGAAAAGAAATGCAACAATGCAATATTCAGTGTTGACAGCTAGATTTTTTGTGGACATGTTCCATAAATATTGATGTTAAAGATTTCTTTTTTTATGAAGAAATGTTTAGAATGAAGTTCATGAATCCAGATGGAGCTCTATTACAATCCTGAAAGAGGGCACTTCAAGTTGATGATTACTTCTATGTGTAGAAATCTTTATTTATAATTGGATCACATGTTTATTTTTCAACAAGTTTTTAGTTATTTTTATATCTTTTTTTTCCAAATAGTTCAAAAAAGACCACTACAAATGAGCAATATTTTGCACTGTTATACAATTTAAAAAATCAGAAACTGCTGACATAGTGCTGTATTTTCATCTCTTTTTTTCAACCAAAAATGCTTTGCTCTGATTAGGGGGTACTTGAATTAAAAAAATGTTCACAGGGGGTACATCACTGAAAAAAGGTTGAGAACCACTCCTCTAAAAGAACACAGTACAGTTGACACCCTACAACAGGCTTCATACACAGTGAACTACTAAACCACATCCATCTTGATCAGGCCAATGGCCAAATTAAGCCTCACAAGAAGAAAGCTGTTGTGGCTGAGCAGAGCTGCAAACTTGTGTGTAAAAACTGCTGGATGTCTCACAATGGTACTTAATCATGAGAATGTCACTCTGCAGGTGTTTGAATTCAGGTGGGATTTTAAATTATACAACTTTAGGACTTTGATTAATTTTTTATACTTATGTGCTGTTTGCATCCCTCATTTTTGCATCCTGTTTTTGCTACAGGCAACAGGTGTGGTAGTTATTATTTTTTTTACAATATATTGAGGTTTCTAATATTTTGACGCTAAATAAGGCAACCATAAGCACATTTTTATACCGTCAAAATAACACCTAATTGAAAATTTCAATCAAAAATGCATTTGATTTCCCTTTGAAGTTTCATTCTGTAGCTATCATTTAATTGGTTAGGAACTTTAGGGAGTTGTTTTGTAGAATAGGGTGTGATCCAATAACTGGCATGACAGAATGCATGTAATTAAAGAGAACAATGGCAAGATGACTTAATGATTTACTACTTTGTTTGATATACCTCATGCCTGCATGATCCTCTGACCGATGAGACTTCATGCTATCAGCCTGGGAAAGAGTCCAAGCATACATTGCTTACTTGAGTCACTTGTATTAATCTGCCAGACACTAAAAAAAATGACTTAAAGTTGAACTGAAATACATTTTCATCCAATTTTTTTTTCTTTTAAGAGGAACAAAATAGCTGTTTGTAATTACATGCACCATACTCCAAATGTGGTGCACAATTATGTGATTCCCTTGTGCTACACAGAAATAAAACTAATGCACCTTACAGGCTTGGAGTGGTACACAAATTTGGCTCTGAACTGAAAAGGCGCTATTTAAAACCCAAGTTATTATTTTCATTAGAAAGCAGAAAAGCTGCTGCCGTGTTAAAAATCAGTACTGTAACATCAAAGAAGTGAAGACTTTGCATATTTTTCCCAAAAACTTTTTGGGGAATATTTCTCCTAAATATAACTTGTACTATTTTTTGATTAAATATACACAAAAGCAACCCCGTCTTCTGAATTTAGTTGTACGGTTTTGAAAAAATAAAATAAAGGTAAAGCAACTATTCATCCATCCATCCATCCATCATCTTCCGCTTATCCGAGGTCGGGTCGCGGGGGCAGCAGCCTAAGCAGGGAAGCCCAGACTTCCCTATCTCCAGCCACTTCGTCTAGCTCTTCCCGGGGGATCCCGAGGCGTTCCCAGGCCAGCCGGGAGACATAGTCTTCCCAACGTGTCCTGGGTCTTCCCCGTGGCCTCCTACCAGCTGGACGTGCCCTAAACACCTCCCTAGGGAGGCGTTCGGGCAACTATTCAATCGGGCTAAATTTATGTAGTTGATTATGGGGACGTAATTTAAAAAATATTTACAGGAATGACCAAACCTCTTTGATTGTTCTGAAGATTGTGAAACAAACATTGATGTTTTTGTCAATATACAAGTGATAGCAGTAAGAACACATTCTCTGACTATTACTATTGACTATTATAAAATAAACACAACCAAGGTTCCCTTGCTGTCTGCTTACTGTTCCACTATTTGCAGATTTTCTCAGTGTACTTTCGTTTATGTTCCAAGGAAGTGAGGCCATGGGTGTGTTGGTGTTTATATACTACATTGCCCAGAAAACGTGGCGCTATAGGGTCTGAGCTACAAGTGTGTCCAAGAGTTATTGTCACGATTACGCATTGCTGCGGTAGTTGTTAGGTTAAAGTTAAAGTACCAATGATTGTCACACACACACACAAGGTGTGGCGAAATTATTCTCTGCATTGTAACCCAAGATGCAGAGACAGGAGAAAGTGTGCAGATAGGAAAAGTATTTAAGGCTCAAAAATACCTAAAAATAGTGCAGCAGGGAAGTGCTGAAAAAGCATAAGGAACAATATATGTACTATGCAGGTACGAAGTATACACAGTAATCACATGTCAAGTAAAGCATAGCAAGTACAATGAACCAGCACTGCTGGCATTTAAAGCACTCAAATGAAGATTGGCAGCAGGTGATTTTCCCAATCACCAAACAGAGACAGGTGTGTCCATCAGGGCTCTATCCTGACTGTGACAATGCAGGGGAAGCGCACAGGAAGAGGAGTAAACAGGGAGGAAGGAGCACGGAGACGAACTAAACTCATAAACACAGGAAAACAATATACCACATCTGACCTGTCCAGGCAGCTCATTACAATAGATGGGTTGCAATCACATGACAGAGAGGCACATCCAAACACTTCTGGGTTTCAGCCGATGGTCTAAGCCCCATTAGGCAACTTTTTAGTTACCTGAATCCATGCAGATTTAGACTTATTTTGAAAGGTTTAGAGGCAAATATAAAAGTGATCATGAAAACATACTTAAGATGGGTTGGAGTGGATTTTTACACTTTTAAGAAAAATATTTTATAAAAAAAGATTTAAACCATTTATCATCACTAAGAGGTTACTGCTAACTCACTTCATTTGACACTCACGGTATGTAGAGAAGAAAAGATTGGAGTCACATCATGTCTTTACATCTGCGGGGTCTACAAATTAAGCATTAATCCGTAAAAAATCAAGTTGGATTTATTCGTGCATCGTTAAGTACATTGACATAACACGTGCGGTGCTGCTGTGATCGTGACGCTAATGAGAAAAATGAGAAGTTTTTATTTGGTTGATTTCCTGCTACAAATATTAGTCTCATCTACACTTCATGTCTCCAGTTGTTTTTATGCTGTAAAGTTCATATTTTGGCTCATTATTTAGCTGTATATATCCCTTTTGTTCAGCAATGTTTGTTAGCAATATCAAGATTCCATATATGCTGTTTATCTTATTTATTCATGTAGTTCAGAGGTCTCCAAACTACGGCCTGCGGGCCCTGATTTTTTATTATTATTTTTTAAGCTATGTCCTTTCTAAGCCATTTTCTACCACTTGTTACGCTCGGTGTCTCCTAACCGCTCAGGCAAATCATATTGTCTAAAAATGCATTTTCCCATCAATAACTTGACATCATCGCAGCAAGTGTGCGCTCTTTCAGTCAATTAGTGCGCGAAGAACATATGTATATATAAATATACAGCCCGGCTCCCTACCAAATTGTTTTAAACCAATGCGGCCCCCAAGTCAGAAAGTTTGGGGACCCCTAATCTAGTTCATTAATACTATTAAGGATATTTTCTTGATGCTAACAAATATCATCAAAGACGCTATAATGTGGTCATATCTGTCGAATAAGGCACTTTGCTTTCCTGCACAACTACATTTTTAGTTTCATTTATGAAAACCGACAACAAAAATGCAGTGACTTGGATCAACAATCACAATATTTGTTAGTAGGAATTAACGTGACCTCAGTTTATTTGCACAACCAGGTCTAAGTAGTTATATTTAGGCCAAGCAACCACAAATGAACAAAAACTAATGTGATCTATTGTCATTTTATCCACATTTAGTTCTGCTCTCTGACACTAATAATATAAATAAATGGTTGTACTTGTATAGCGCTTTTGTACCCCTTTTTAAGGAGCCCAAAGTGCTTTGACAGTATTTCCACATTCACCCATTCACACACACATTCACACACTGATGGCGGGAGCTGCCATGCAAGGCGCTAACCAGAACCCATCAGGAGCAAGGGTGAAGTGTTTTGCCCAAGGACACAACGGACGTGACTAGGATGGTAGAAGGTGGGGATTGCTGGCACGGCCACTGTCCCAACTTCGCCACGCCGTCCCCCATATATATAACTCGATTACATCACGGAAAATTTCTCAAAGAAATCAAATGTTCAAACAAACATTTTACAAAAGTGATCGCTGCAAACACAAGCATGAGAGCAATTTCCTTCGTTGCACTTGTTTTGTCCTGACTTTATTATCTTTATGAACCACTTCTCTCGGCACTATGTAAGAGCTATTACCTGTCTCTCAATTTGAACACAGGAGCCTACACGATCTACAAGAAACTGTCAAATCAGAGCTTGTGAAAGTTGATTCCTGGTTCAAATGCAATAAGCTCTCACGTAATGTAAATAAAACAAATTGTATTCTATTTCGTTCTAATAAAAACCGGACAAATACTGAGCACTGCCATATCAACATTAATGGGCAGGAAATACAGAGAGTATATTCCACAAAATTCCTGGGGGTCATCATTGACGAATACCTCAATTTTAAATGTCACATTAGCCATCTGTTAAACAAATTATCCAAATATGTTGGCCTGTTCTTTCACCTTCGTCATTATCTTCCTCTTTATGCTCTACTTACCTTATACAAAACTCTCTTTGAACCACATCTAAACTACTGTAATATCATCTAGTGTAACACCTTTCCTACCTACCTTCACAAATTAGAATCCATGCAAAATAAAATTATACGGGCCCTGTCATGGTCCAAGTTTAATGCCCCCACTCGTCATCTATTTCATAAATATCATCTCTTAAGACTGACAGAGTTCAATATTTGTCAAAATGATTGTTTAACCTATCAAGTCATTTACAGGCTGAATCTTAGGCTCTGTACCTTGGTTCCTATCTACCATCCCCAGCATGCCCACAACACTCGTAACTTAGATCTGATAACAGGTAAACATCTTTTATTGGCTTGTACCGCTCACAGTGTCGTATGCAGGGGACGAAAGATTTAGAACCATGTAACCTATACGTGCTACAAAGCAATGCACTAAAGATATTTATGGGGTGTTATGGGCTAGGAACAGAAGACTAGTTTCAACTCTTAGAGAGAGGCAGAGCTTGAATTGTAGTTTGGTTGACACCGTGTATTAGAGAATTAGTGATGGACAACACATACTGTATATACACACAATGAGTTGAATGGCCATTCAACATGAAAGTAATTTAAAGAGAAAAACACAAGTACTATATACATGTATACAATTCCATTTAACTATTCAGTGTCTCTGGATCTTGTTTAAATCTCAGTTCAGATAGTTGTTCTTGGGGGGAAAAAAGGACAGCAGTACAGTCCATGTGCCGCAGGTAAAGGGACAATTGTAAAGGGTCGGCTCGAGAGCCTCCTACCAGCCCAGACAGAGCAGGTGGTGAGGTTCCTGGCTGGAATCTTCCAAACTTGATCCTTGGACTAGGTGATTATTTTCCTTAGCTCGCCATCAAAAAGAGAAGCCTGGCCTGTGTAAGAGCCAGAACCATTCTTATATATCCATGTGTACACAAATCTTCATTAAATAACACTAAGTTGCGTTATCTAGTATTCATAATATATTATCCAACAATATGCCATCAAGTATTCATAATATATTATTCAATATTATCTAATTCTTTCCTCAATATTGTACAATATAAATCAATAAACATCAGAATCACAATATGCAATAAAATGCTAAAATAACCATTAGCAGCATAATTATGACCTATACAAAGCAGTCAGTGCACTAAATGTGCTTATGATCTAAACACATAAAAGTACATTCAATACACAAATGTGATCATTAGTTTAAGTCAAACCTTTTATATGGACGATTGAGAATATGCCACAAAGACTGTTGCAATGAAGAAATATTAATGCTTAAAGTGCTATTGTCATGAATATGGATTCACCAATTCAGCTTCTACAGTCAAACACAGCTTAATGACAAAGAATCTGGTGCTGGAAGTCGGCTCTATAAAGTTACAAAATAGGCATGTAGTTTAAAAAAACGTCAGCACAATATTTCAGGTGAAAACAATGTTTAAAGCCTACCTCGAGCAGAAATGCAATTGATCTCTCATGTCCTGTCTCCTGGCTACTTCCTGCTATCGGCTTATAAGCACCACCAATTGGACCGCCGCGGTCACGTGACAAGGAAGGAGTGCGCCGAGTTGCCAAAGATTAACTACAGCAAGAGCATACCAGTCACTTCCGGCTACCGGTATATACCTACAGCTGATTGGACTGTGGCAGTCACGTGACTAGGAAGTGCGGAAAGAGTAAATAGAAAGACAAGAGCATAATAGTCTCCGCAAATGTATTTCACACCTGCGTTACACCCTCCCACCTTAAGATGGTGCACCTCCATGTGCACACTATATAATGTGAACGGGTAGTTCTAAGCTAGAGTTCCCTGCAGGGGGGCTACTAAGTATCTCACTATAGGCATCTGCTAGACTATGGAAAAGCGTCTGAACAACTGAAATAAAAGGATTACCCAACGTGGAATAACCAAATCGCTTAGGTGGTTGTCGCTGTCTTGAAGAATGACGAATAGCATCAGGCGCATCGAGAACTTCAGAGTCAAACACAACCGACTGGGTAAGGGCAGGGTCGCTAGATTCTGGGGATGTTTCTGCTTGGCCACTCTTCTCAGTTTCTCCATCCATTTTATCTTGTTCTCCAATTTCAGGTTCTTTAGCTGAAAAGAGAACAGGCTCATTGGATGCAGGTAAGTATGCATGATCTTCTCTCACAGATGGAGGCGGTGATGTGGCTGGATCCGCAGAGGACTTCCCTGGATCAGGCAAGTAGGGTTTCACAGGTTCCGTAAGTATACACTTTGGAGCATTGTCGAGCGATGGTAGGATGCTTTTTTTTAACAGTTAAGGTTTCAGGTGAAAGGCTTGCAAATAGAGGTAATTGGCAATCATCCTCATCTTCAGAATTGTCATGATTCTCACCAAGCGGTGTCTCTTGCTGCTGGCTTCTGGTCACTGGCCTGCGAGGAGGCGTTGCTTCAGGAGACTTTTGGCAAGTATCACTCTGAAGAGACTCACAGGGCAGTAGAAGATCACGGTGAAGAGTTTGAGTTGGAGCGTTGTCATCCCTTTCTAGTCTCACTGTATATACTGGAAGGTCACCAGCACAGCTGAGAACGACATATACCTCACGCTCCCACTTATCCTCAAGTTTGTGCTTTCCTCGCAGTTTCACATTGCGAACTAAAACACGATCACCAACGTCTAAACTAGATGGGGTAACTCGTTTATCAAATCTTCTTTTATTGTGTTCTGCAGATTTCTCCGCATATCTAGCACCAAGCTCGAAACTTTGCTCAAGCCGTGAACATAAATGCTCAACATACTGGGAATGTGATTTTGACTGCTTTCCTCGAACTGGAAGACTGAAAGCAAGATCAACTGGAAGGCGGGGTGAGCGACCAAACATTAATTCATAGGGCGTGAATCCAGTTACATCATTCTTGGTACAATTGTACGCATGGCAGAGTGGTTTCACGTATTCTTTCCATCGCTTCTTCTGCTTGGGCTCCAAGGTTCCGAGCATACTTAATAGAGTTCGGTTAAAGCGCTCTACAGGGTTCCCTCGTGGATGATATGGAGTAGTTTTTGTCTTAACAATACCAACAATCTCACAGAGTTCTTTTGTGAGCTTAGACTCAAAGTCTGGTCCTTGATCAGTATGCAGTTTCTCAGGTATCCCATAGTAAACTATGAAGTGTTCCCATAAGTAACGTGCAACGGTATGTGGTTTCTGATTAGGGGTAGGTAAAGCCACAGCAAACTTGGTAAAGTGATCCGTTAGAACTAGTATGTCTTTGGTGTTACTCTGGTCAGGTTCTAAAGATAAAAAAATCCATACACACCAACTCAAGTGGCCGAGTGGTGGTAATATTAACCAAGGGTGCGGCTCTCTCTGGTGGGGATTTTCGTCGGACACACCGGTCACAAGTCCTGATTTTGGTTTCAACATCTGTTGACATACGTGGCCAAAAAAATCTAGAGCGTACGAGGTCTAGTGTTTGCTCAACACCTAAGTGTCCCATGTCATTGTGAAGACTTTTCAGAACCAAGGCCCTCAACCCATCAGGTAAAACGAGCTGGAAAAGTTCTTCATCTCTATCTTTCCTTCTTCTGTAGAGGACACCATCCACCAATTCCAGGCGGTTCAATTCTCGAAGAAGCAATGCCAATTCAGGAAGCTCGTGTCTCACTGTATGAGATACATGCTCTCCCGTTTCCAACTGGTGAATGACCTCTCGGATGGATTGATCAGATCTCTGTTTCTCCCTGATTTCCTCAATAGACAAGGCTGGAACGACTAGCAACCCATGCTGATTTTCGTCCAGATAACTCTCAGGGATGGCTTTGACAGAGGTGGTCATGGACTCAACCAGTGTGATGGGAGGGTAATCAGTGGAACTGGTTGAACTCCAGTTTTTCACAAAACGACTTTGGCAAATGGCCGCGACGACTTCTGGGGAAATTTCATATCCGGGTGCACTGCTGTGCCCATCGGTGAACTGACGGATGAGATCTAGATCAGAGGAAGTATCAAGAGATGAATCATGGGGACGGCGTGACAGTGCATCAGCGTCAAGGTTTTGCTTGCCAGTCCGATACTGAAGTGTGAAGTTGTATGTTGAAAGTGCTGCAAGCCAACGGTGACTAGCAGCATCAAGTTTGGCGGATGTCAGGATGTATGTTAATGGGTTGTTGTCTGTAACCACAACAAAGTTAGCACCATACAGATAATCATGAAATTTTGCAGTAATGCTCCATTTCAATGCTAGAAATTCCAGTTTATGAGCAGGGTATCGTGATTCGCTGGTGGATAAACCACGGCTAGCATACGCGATGGCTCCCAAGTGACCATCTTGCTCTTGATAGAGAGCTGCACCAAGACCTATGGCACTAGCATCTGTATGTAAGATGTATGGCTTCTTCGGGTCTGCAAACCCCAGAACGGGTGCAGTAGTTAGGTGCTCAATCAGGTTTTCAAAGGCACTCTGACATTCTGATGACCACCTTTCACCAAAAGGTGTATGTGTCGAGTAGTGTGACTTGGAATTGGATCCTCTCTGTCCAGATCTACAGGGTGGTGTATAGCCCTGTGTCAAGTCATTCAGTGGTTTGGCTATCGCAGAATATCCTCGGATGAACCTTCGGTAATAACCAGCGAATCCTAAAAATGATTTTAACTCTTTCAGGGTGCATGGAATTGGCCAGGTCTTCAGGGTGCATGGAATTGGCCAGGTCTTTAAGGCAGAAATCTTCACTGGATCAGTCTTCACTCACTCCTCAGACACCACATGACCCAGGTACCGTACAGAGGTTTGGAAGAACTTGCACTTCTCCAGAGATAACTTGAGGCCATATTCCTTCAATCTGTTAAGGACTCTTAGCAGGCGCTCTTCATGCTCTTCCAAGGTTTGTGAAAAGACAATCAAATCGTCGAGGAACACAAGAACTTCCTCCAAGTGGAGATCTGTCATGCACTTTTCCATTAGTCGCTGAAAAGTTGAGGGAGCATTGGTAACGCCTTGTGGCATGCGATTAAACTCCCAGAATCCTAACGGAGTAACAAAGGCAGTTTTTGCTTTATCCGCTTCATTCATCTCAATCTGGTAATAACCAGACTTGAGATCTAATACGCTAAACCATCTTGAGCCAGTCAACGCTGAAAATGATTCTTCCAGGCTGGGGAGGGCATAAGCGTCTTTAATGGTTTTGAGGTTCAGCTTTCTGTAGTCAATACACAGACGGACATCACCATTTTTCTTGCGCACGACTACAATAGGTGAGGCAAAGGGAGAATCAGACTCTCTGATTACTCCCGCTTTGAGAAGACCTTGCAGATGTCGTCGAACTGCCTTACATCCTGTGGATGTATTGGCTTTGGACGCTGTTTGAATGGGGTTTCATCATTCAGTTTGATGTGGTGTTTGACTTGTCCAGTTTTGCCAAAATCCAGATCGTGACAAGAGAAGACCTCTGGTATTCCTTTCAGTTTGGTCATAATCCTGTCTTTCCATTCCTTTGGGATGATTGAGTCACCAAAATCAAAATGTAGATTGTGCGAAAGACTTTCAATGAGTTCGGATGAAAGAGAAGTTTGATGTGACAAGATTTGAGGTGCCGTGATAAGATTGGCAATAGTGCTCAGAGATGGTATTGACACTTTTTGTTCCGACTCATTTTTGAGAATGACAGGAACTTTATTGGAGGTATTCTTTGCAATAGTAATGAGACAACTTGTCACACAGAGTCCACCAGCCACTGGAGATGAGGGATGCTCAATGAGTACAGAACAGCCTGCAGGTGGAGTTTTTCCATATATGGAACCTTCAACCACAACCGTGTGGCCAGGGGGAATTGTAACTGATCCTTCACTTGATAGCTTCACAAAACCTTCACTGCCCAACTGTGTTTGTTGGCGCCGCAGTTGGAGCAGTTGCAGGACAGCTCTGTATCTGTGTGTCTTTGGCTGGAAATTGCCTTGATTTCTCTCCACATACTGGTCGTACAATGGCTCAAGGGTATTCATACCAATCAGTACTTGTGATTGAAACTCTGGACGGGAATCCGGAACCACAAGTGCGAGTGTTGCTACTTCTGTGTCTTCACCAACAAAATCTTTAGGGAATGTAACAATCATTTCAATTTAGCCCAGGTAGGGTACAGTTTTGCCGGCTGCCCCTTCAACTTGCAGAAGGTCGGAGAGAGACTTCAAGGGTTCTTGAGAAAAATATTTATTATAAACTGCAACAGGAACACTTGTAACTTGGGACCCAGTATCGAGTAAGCAGGAGCAGACTTGACCAGCGATGCGGACTTCACTTGTACACTTAGATCCAATCAACCCTTTCGGTAGATATGTTTTTGTGATTGGAGAAGGAGTAAGTTTAGTGCAGGTAACAGCTGTAAAATTTTTGGGACATTTTTGAGCCAAAGCAGTTCCAATTCGTCCCGTAACAGGAACTGGGGTCAGTTTAAAGAATGACCTGTGCTTGAATTCTTCCATCTCTGTAGCTTCTCTGCATGTTGTCTTTTCTTGAATGACACCAAAGCAGGATTTGGAGGACTGTCACATGTTGCTTTAATATGCCCTTCTTCACCACATTGGTAGCAATAACCGGGTCTTGGTCCAGACGGTGCAGAACTGGAGTGTCGAGTAGAAGATTTGGCATGTGGGGAACCAGCACCAGTTGGTGTCTTAGCTGGTGAGGCTTGTTTTTTTCCAGATTGGGCGGTGATCAAAGCTGTCAATTGTCTCTGTATATCTGCCAGTTGTTTTGTAAGTTTTTCCAATGTTGTACTTTGATGATCTTCACCACCAGCATAAGCGCATTGTGCTTGAGTTGTGGCTCTTGTTTTGGATGGGCTGAGATGCTACTTCATGCGAAGGGTCTTGGCTGCTTTTCGGTCCTCCTCTGTGCGCAATAGCAGCAATAGTTCAGCAAAGGATGGCGGATTATGCTTACGTTGCCTGAGTTGGAGCTCGGAGATTACGACATTGTCCCAACAGCCTCTACAAAACTGGTTGAGTAAGTGTTTCTTTGTCTCCTCGTGTAGAACTCCCCCTCTCTTGACAGCTAAATTGAGAGCAACTTGCAGCCTCTGAAGGTAGGACGATGCCATTTCATTTGAGTCTTGAAACGTGTCCATGAATTTAGCATAAAGCTCATCTCCGTCTTGCACAGTGCCGTACGCTGAATCCAGAATATGGAGATAGACTGCAGGCTGTGTTTCAGGCTTCAAGTGCTTGACCATGTCGGCTGCGGGAGGCAGAAGACTTTCAAAAATTTTGCGTGATCGCTGCAAATCAGAAATAGAGGAATCATTTACCATTAAATCCACAGTAACACGCCATGTTTCATAATATGTTTCATTTGGAGGCCGGGGCAACCTCCCAGAAAAAACTCTGAGACGCTGGCTGGAGAGATGAAGCATCGCACTGTCCTCGTTTTTAACGATGTGCTCAACCACATAACGTTGGACTTCTGGTGGGTTCAGGGTAGGTGCAGCAATATGTGGGAAAGAGGTTCTGGTTTTGGAATGGGTTTTATGTTCAATGCGATCGGATAGCAATTCCTGACTCTCAGTACTGGCAGTGGGGGTTGACTGGGTTGCTTGAGCAGCAGAAGTTGGCAGAGTTTTAGTTTGGACTGGACCAAGCTGCATAACAGAGTGACCAAGCAGGGACATCACATCGTTGAGGACTTCCGTAAAGTCCTTACCAGTTAGCTTAGCCAACTCTTTTAAATCAGATAAATATGCATTTGTTTTTTGTTTCTCTATGCTAGTAGCGCAAACAGCAGACAGCTCAAATATTTCAGAAATTTTACCATTTTGACTCACAAAAGTATAAGGCAAAATGTGACGCAGTGCGTTAATAGCATCAGCAGAATTATACTCAATAACCCATTCATGCCTAAAATCTGATTCCCAATCATCAATAATTTCACACTGACCAATCGAACCGTATTTAGACAAAAAGGTCATTACCTCTTCATTTTCTTCAGCCGTTGTATCACATTCAATCAACACTGCATTATGTATATTTATGCCATGTTTCTCAATTACGTCCATTGTAAAGTTACATTCTGTCCACACAACATAATTTAAGCTGCGCTCTCTCCTGGCTAGCTCGCCACTAATTTTGTAACCTATGCATGCTACAAAGCAATGCACTAAATATATTTATGGGGTGTTATGGTCTAGGAACAGAAGACTAGTTTCAACTCGTAGAGAGAGGCAGAGCTTGAATTGTAGTTTGGTTGACACCGTGTATTAGAGAATTAGTGATGGACAACACATATATACACACAATGAGTTGAATGGCCATTCAACATGAAAGTAATTTAAAGAGAAAAACACAAGTACTATATACATGTATACAATTCCATTTAACTATTCAGTGTCTCTGGATCTTGTTTAAATCTCAGTTCAGATAGTTGTTCTTGGGGGAAAAAAAGGACGGCAGTACAGTCCATGTGCTGCAGGTAAAGTGACAATTGTAAAGGGTCGGCTCGAGAGCCTCCTACCAGCCCAGACAGAGCAGGTGGTGAGGTTCCTGGCTGGAATCTTCCAAACTTGATCCTTGGACTAGGTGATTATTTTCCTTAGCTCGCCATCAAAAAGAGAAGCCTGGCCTGTGTAAAAGCCAGAACCATTCTTATATATCCATGGGTACACAAATCTTCATCAAATAACACTAAGTTGTGTTATCTAGTATTCATAATATATTATCCAACAATATACCATCAAGTATTCATAATATATTATTCAATAATATATTATCAAGTATTCATAATAAATATTCAATAATTTCTAATTCTTTCCTTAATATTGTACAATATAAATCAATAAACATCAGAATCACAATATGCAATAAAATGCTAAAATAACCATTAGCAGCATAATTATGACCTATACAAAGCAGTCAGTGCACTAAATGTGCTTATGATCTAAACACATAAAAGTACATTCAATACACAAATGTGATCATTAGTTTAAGTCAAAACTTTTATATGGACGATTGAGAATATACCACAAAGACTGTTGCAATTAAGAAATATTAATGCTTAAAGTGCTATTGTCATGAATATGGACTCACCAATTCAGCTTCTACAGTCAAACACAGCTTAATGACAAAGAATCTGGCGCTGGAAGTCGGCTCTATAAAGTTACAAAATAGGCATGTAGTTTAAAAAAACGTCAGCACAATATTTCAGGTGAAAACAATGTTTAAAGCCTACCTCGAGCAGAAATGCAATCGATCTCTCATGTCCTGTCTCCTGGCTACTTCCTGCTATAAGCACCACCAATTGGACCGCGGCGGTCACGTGACAAGGGAGGAGTGCGCAGAGTTGCCAAAGATTAACTACAGCAAGAGCATACCAGTCACTTCCGGCTACCGGTATATACCTACAGCTGATTGGACTGTGGCGGTCACGTGACTAGGAAGTGCGCAAAGAGGAAATAGAAAGACAAGAGCATAATAGTCTCCGCAAATGTATTTGACACCTGCGTTACAACCAGCTTAATGAGAGCCTCAAGATGGTTGAATGAATGTATGTATGTATGTGTATGCTTCCTTTAGTACTATTATCTTGTGTTTATCAAATAGCGTTGTTGTTATTTTGTTTTTGTTTTTTGTTGTTGTGCTTGCTACTATGTTTAACCTTTCCATGTATATATTGTCCTTTGGACCCCCTGTTAAAAGCTTCTTCTAGCTTATTTGGGGGACCCTTTCACGTACCAACATCTTTAAATGATGATATTCACGACTATTATAATTGTTATATGGTATTGTGAATAAACTTGTAAACTTGAAACTTGAACTTAACACCCAAGAACAGAACAGATATGCAGCATTTTCTGATCAAACTTTACACTGACTCTTACTTGTTTTTTAATGCTACGTTTTAGCTGCTTTATCATCGTGTTAATTATGCCAATAACAAGAAAAACGGAAGTGACGTTGCTGATCCTACTTGGTATACACAAGAAAAAAACATAGGTGTTGATGAAATCGTTTGTTCAAGGAAAAATTTGTTTGGTGAAAATTACAATGATTTTCCAAAATCTATGAGAAAGCTATGGGGATTGAACAAAGTTGTGAGGCTTCACACTATTCACAGGAATTGCTTGAATTTGCAGGATCGAAACATCGCAAATTCCTAGATGCTTGGTGCTCCTTTTAGAGAGCAAACTAGAAGAGACTTAATTAGCCAGGAGGGCCTCTGCTGGTTGCAGCCAATTATTGCACTCCATTATCAATTAATCATTTGTTAAGAATGTGCTTCTAATTTAAAAATGTTGGTGTGGAAAGTGTTTTGTTTTTAGAAGTAATATTCACTGTTTAGTGTTCACTACACATCTTACCTCATTGTGGCCCTCGCTTAGTAGTTAATCTTCAGAAAAGCAGTGGAATAGGCTTTTTGCAATTGGGATGACATGCAGCTGCCAAGTTAGTTGACAGGTGCTCTCGGAAGTCTGCTGTAGTGATCTTTCTTATTTATCTGGGCTGGGTCTCATGGTTTGCCTTTTTTACAATTCCTCTCTGTCTTCACCACTGTTGTCTCACTGTAACCCAACAGATATTGTGAAAACAGACTTATTTTTTCACCACTGCGTCTCAAACAATTTTAGGGTAAAATAGTCACCGTTATGTCCAAGTGTTATTATTTTTTTCTCTGCTCAAGGCTAAGGTTGGGCACATTTTGCCTTCTTTCTACCCTGGCCTCTAGGCTACAGTTTTTGCGCCAAAATGTTGCCCACTCAATGCTCAATCATCCCAAAAACACAATGAGGAGCAGTAGGATTTTTTAGCGATGTGAACAAAAAAAATCACATTTTCAGTGCATGCACTCATTGCTAAAGTAAAGGTTCACTACAGTTGCCGCAAACTTAGATTAATGCAATTTAACACCAGACGTCACATTTTATACAAATCTTCATCCTAATGAACTTCAGTTCATGAGTTGTGGTGAAAGCTACACTGAATATTTTGGTGATGGTTGATGTTCCTTCTTTTGAATTGTTTTTCTTCCTCAGTTTTATTTTTTTACATGTCTTCCTTTATTTAGGTTTGTAAGACTGAAAATATAAACATTATAAAGTATAATGTCCTTTGTGTATGTTACATAAATAAAATAGAAGGTTCAGTGCGCCTTATAGTGCATTTGACCTAATAAGTATGTGGGTGGGATCGATTATCAGCGCCAATTTTTGGCATTTTTACATGTATTAACATCTGGTAATAGTTACCCTCTATCATCACCGTTACTATCATTTTAAATGTAACAATCATTAAACAAGCATCTACCCTTTTTTTCATTCGATGGGCGCATTTAAAACTTGTGTTTTTGGCCCAAATGAAGTTGTGCTTTTCTTCTGTCTCCCAACATTGTCTCGCCCACGGTGCCATTTAATTGGCTACGCAAACCACGCATGACTTAGTGGCAGAGCCAATCAGAAGCCAAAGTCTTTTGCAGGCTAGTCAAATTCACGGCGGAGAAAGTCGAGAGTCACTCCGGTGAGTGTACCTGTAAAAACAGAAAACTCCCATTAAATCATAATAAACATTCTAGTCCTCTACATCAGTGATTCTCAAACTGTGGTATGCGTACTTATCACAAGTGGGCTCCATCTTGTGGTACGACTAAGAATCACTTAATTAGAGTACACGGTGTTATTTTCCTATATTCTATATTCTATATTCAAACACAGTGTTACTGTTAAAATGTTTCAACTTTTCAAACGTTTCTCAAGATGGCGGCGCCCTGCGACTGCAGAGGTGTGTGGTAATAATGGAACTTTTGTGGCAAATGTATCAGTATATTCTGTACATTTCAAAGTTAACTTCCAGCGTAGTCACTCCAAAGTAACATACGACTGCCAGACAATTTTAGATGCAGATAAATGGAACAGTTTTAGACCAAAAGATGTGTTTACGCTGGACCTCCTCGGTAGCATGGGAATACTACGCCAGCTACACCCAGCGGCCTGTGAAGCAGCGGTGCCAAGTACCAGCGGGGACCGTCGACGGAGGAGACGTAAGCGGTGTGATCGGAAGCAGAAACGGGGATGCCAAGCGGGGCTAACAACAAAGCTAAAAGCTAGTCCTCAAAGAGCGCTGCTTCCTTCCTTCCTGCTTTCAAATATCCGCTCCCTGGAGAACAAACTGGACTACCTGAAGCTGGATTTAAACACAAGACTGGAGATGAGGGACTGCTGTGCCATATTTCTCACAGAAACGTGACTGAAACCATCCGTTCCAGACGAGGCAGTTAGCATCGAGGGGCTAACAATGTTTCGGTTGGATAGGAGCAGCACTCTCCCCGGTAAATCCAGAGGCGGCTGTGTTTGCTCTTTTCTCTCTGGCACTCATCAAGGGTGGACGCTCCCCTTTCCTCTCCCTTATCTCACCTGCTTGCTTCTTTGTTTTGTCTTATCTTAACGTTCTTGTTGTCTCTTTTTGCACTGCTCTCCAAATCTAAACATTGGAACTATTTAACTGGCCTCAACAAAATTGACACGATCTTGGGTTTGGGGAAACCTGCTGTCGTGACGAAGCGGTTGTTGCTGGACACACGACGGACTCTTGGGAGAAGGAGGGCTGCGTGCTTGGCGACCGTTTTCTGTCGACGACATGAAGATATCCACCAATTCGGAATTATTATCAATAGGACATTTGCTAATTGAAGTAAGCGTTGCTCTGGTTTGTCGACAAATTGGAAGTTGCTGGCAGTCTTCAAAGTATCCCAAAGCTGCCACAAATGATTGGAGGATGCGGGAAGAACTGTGGATTACATTGGACTGTCTACCCTGCAGGTTTGAGGACCAGTCATAGACCATTTGGAGTGAAAAGCAAATTTTATTTTCACTCGCATACAAATCATTCTAACTTGGATTGTTTCCTTGGCTTCGAGACTCTCCCGAAGGTCATTGCAGCAAAGACACAACAAACTCCCTTCTTTTCTCTAATGGACACACACCTGTTGTTGTTGACTTTGGACTAACAACTGCATAATACATCAAGACCGCGAAACAAAGACACACTGCGGGCTTACACACACACACATCCACAAAAAAATATACGCCACACATACACCCCCCGCAAATCCCGTAGGGGTGATGAATGGATGGTCAGCGCCTGTAGAGCTGCGGCCTACCACCATGACCTTGAACTACCTTCCCTCTGTTGCTAGATATGTCAACATGTATGTTGTAATATGTATATGTGCTTTGCTATGGAGGTTTTTTTCCCACTCCAGACTGGGCCCCCTTAGGAGCCCAGTCTAGATTGTATTTTTTTACTCATTCTTCCCCAGCGTTTACTTTTTTCCCATCTTTTACGGGGCGCCTTATGGCGACCCATCAGCGTTGTTATTCTGTAACCCTGTACACTGTTTGTTTGTCTAATCTTGAACAGGTTTGTGCTGAAAACAAAGTTTTGTTGTACTTGTGCAATGACAATAAAGACCTACCCTATCCTATATACACCAACAACAAATGGTGCAACAACGAGAAGATAGTCTCACTGCTCTCCCGATGTAGAACAACTAACTATAAAATGCAGGACATTTTGTTTACCCCGCGGGGTAAATAAAATGGCCTGTGGAAATTCAGTGCTATGATCTTCACAGCAGGGTACATTCCTCCTAGTGCTAACACCAAAGAAGCCCTGAATGCTTTATACTGCTCTATCAACTGCAATCTACACATCCAGAGAGAGTTTTCATCGTGGCAGGGGACTTTAATTAAGCTAACATGAAAACTGTGTACCCCCATTTCTATCAATATGTGAATTGTGCAGCTAGGGGTGGAAGCAAGCTAGACATGATCTACAGCAGGGGTGGGCATTACGTCGATCGCGATCGACAGTCGATCTCAAGCCAGGCATTAAAAAATATACATAAAAATGAGCAATCATCAATCATACCAAGACTTCACTTTCGTCAGTTGTTTGACATTCTCGGCACCCGAGGATCTTGTGAGATGACGCTGGCTGCTGCGAGCTCATATTTAAGAAAAAAATCACTAAAAGGGCGGACGCAGAGAAACACATTTTATTTCTAGAGACTCCGTACCTACTGTCAAAACTCTAAAGACCGACTGCACAGTTCCTGTCTTCACCATAAAAGACCTGTTTCATCCTGCCTGTGCTAACAAAATAAGAGTCTCAGAAAGCTAGCGTGCACAATCTAGCAAGCTACGAAGTTTGATGCCAATGTATTTCTCCCCCGCCCTCAGCGACCGCTTTCTCACTTGCTTGCCCACCCGCACACTCACTGACGTCACTCACCTGCTGCCAGACATTAAAGGGCCACACACATATGCTACTCTCATAACAAAGTGTTTAAAAACGAGTATGCAAGTTGGACAAATGAGATGCCAAATCCAACCACTTTCATGTAGTATTGGACAGAAAGGAGGACTTTTTTTTTCCTCCATTTGAAAATGCGGACGTTCTCAGCACCACTGTCTAATTCCAATCAATGCAAGTCATCAGAATCAAATACACCAACTTATATTCTTGTCTTCATGAAAGAAAGGAATCTATGTGTGTTAAACATGCCTGTATTATCATTAAACACCATTAACTTGTTAACAAAAATGTCTCTTTCATAAATAAATAAATAAATATAAATTATAAATAGGAATGAGGTAGATCTCCTCGACTTGGTCGATTGAAAAGTAGCTCACCTGCAGAAAAAGTGTGAGCGCCCCTGATCTACAGCAACATCAAACAAGCATTAAAAGCTACACCCCGCCCCATTTTGGCTCCTCAGACCGTCTCTCTGTGATGCTAATTCCTGCACATAAGGCCCTTCTGATCAGGAAGAAAGCTACAATGCAGTGCCTCAGACTGGAAGTCAACAACAGAAGGAAATAACGTCCGCAGGAACCTATTATGCAGCTCATTTTTATTTAACGGTTATTGAAAAATCTTGTGAGATATGATGCACAAAAGTGCACTTTATTTGTTTTTAACTATTGTAGTGGCGTTCTGTACAAAAAGTACACTTTAATTTAGTGTTGTTTTGATATGTCATCTTGGTGACGTCATGCACAAAAGTGCACTTATAGCTTGTTTTAAAATGTCTCTGACAATCTTACACTTTCTGTTTTGAAATTACATGAATGTTTGTGCCACTGCTTAATAACTGGTAATGAATACAGTTTTGGTAAATTGACTTAGTTGTGATTTTCCTCTCTGCATGAAAGTAAAAAAAAAATGAGCACATATTAATGCTGTATGAAGAAGAATGTTGTAATGTAGACACATAGAATCATCATACTGGTGTAATTATATGCATCAAGTGTTCATTCAAGGCTAAGACAAAATGTCGAGATATATGTAGTGTATCGTGACATGGCCTAAAAAATATCGAGATATTAAAAAAAGGCCATATTGCCCAGCCCTACTTGAAGCCCTTCTCTTACACTATAAAAAGAGGACACATGTCACGCACCAGCAAATTTTAAGATAGTCCCTGTGTGTTCAGCTGATTGTTGTCTTGATCATACTCTGGGTATTTGGAGGAAGTGGTCAATACAGGGCCCAGATTTGCTGAATGAATGAAAAAATATTGTTAAATTTTCATTTTTCTTAATTGAGACATTTGTTGAATAGGAATACATACACTTTGAAAAGTTATTCATTGAAAGTTTCAGGCTCACTACTGACAGTTTGATCATGTCTGTTTTCCTGTGTTTGGTGTTATAATTCCGGTGAGGTCGTCCACGACGCTACCATGCCTCCCTGCTGGGGTGATCTCATCAGCGACGTCGCTACCAATACTGGCCCAGCAGCTTGATGAGAGGCTGAAAAACGCTTCAATTTGGCCATCAGTGCCAAAATCTTGTCAAGCTGCTTGTCCTTGGGTTTTCGTGGTTGATAAGACTCTGAAGCATTGTGTTGACATCAGGGGCGATGCCTCTGAATTGTCATACAGGGGTGGTGATTCCTCTATTTAAAAAAAGGGGAACCGTATTGTGTGTTCCAATTATCGTGGGATCACATTCCTCAGCCTCCCCGGTAAAGTCTATTCAGGTGTACTGGAGAGGAGCCTACATCAGATAGTCAAACCTCAGATTCAGGAGGAGCAGTGTGTTTTTTTGTCCTGGTCCTGGAACTGTGGACTAACTATATATTCTCGGCAGGATCTTTGAGGGTGCATGGGAGTTCGCCCAACCAGTCTACATTTGTTTTGTGGACATGGAGAAGGCATTCGACCGTGTCCCTCGGGAAGTCCTGTGGAGAGTGCTCAGAGAGTTTGGGGTATCAGACTGTCTGACTGTGGCGGTCCGCTCCCTGTATGATTAGTGTCAGTGTTGTTGATCTCCAGACTTGAATATCTTTGAAAAAGACATTATTGATAGTCTCTGAACCAAAATAGTCCTTGAACTGAACCCAAATTCTGAGTGAGGTTTTCACACTAGGAATTTTCGTAAAAGCGGAAGTAGAAGAATGGATAGGAGTGTGAACCAGAGACCTAAGAGATACTGGTTTAGTTGAGTTAGCCTTCATAACCAGCCATAGCAGAGTCCAATGCTTAATATTGCACCCAAGATTTAAGAATTGTTGGTGGCCCAATTGTAAAACCTAAAGTTTGGCAGTGCTGATCCCCCTGATGATTTACATCTCAGTAAATATTGTTTACATAATCTGTGAGTCTTTCTATTCCAAATAAAGTCTAAAATCTAATTTACGTGAGAAAGACTAAGGGAGAAAAAATAGTATACACCTAAACAAATCTAAAAATCGCGGAAGGACATTCATTTTAACAGCGTTGAGACGGGCCACTGCTGATAAATTAAGGACCAGCTATCAAAATCTCCCTGGATTCTGAACAGTGAAACAAAGTTGGCTTTATAAAGTTCTGCAAACCTATGTGTGGCCTGAACACCCACGTATGTGAAACTTTGTGCGGCAATTTTAAAAGAAAATTGTGCAGAAGAGATTTCTTAGCAGCATAATGTATAAGAAATATTTCACTTTAATCCAAGTTTAATTTGTATCTAGACACATCTGAAGGATTCCAGACTACTTAAGGCAGCCAGGACCAAGACAGAGATGTCCGAGACCTATATATATGGAGGTCATCTGCATAGAGAGAGACTTTCACTTGCACATTGTGTATACATATGCACGTAATAAGCAAGTTGGTACGAAGCACCATTGACAGAGGCTCAATGGCAAAAGCAAAAGGCAATGGGCCTGGCAGGCAGCCCTGCCATGTGTAATGGTTAAGGCGAAAATATTCAAATCAAATACTATTTGTCCTGACCGAGGCCTCTGGAGATGAGTATAGAAGCTTAATCCATGAAATAAAACTGTTACCAAAGCCAAATCTCTCCAAGACATAACATGGATAATTCCACTCCAGTCTGTCATTTGCTTTTTCAGCATCCATAGACATCCCTGCTTCTTCAGTATTAAGAGCGGGGGTTAGGTTATTAGACGGCTCATGTGACAGTGATTCTTCACTTGGCTCCTCTGTACTCAGCAATGCATTAATTTGTGTTAATGTAACCCTGCCTGATTCAGTCCATGCTTTTCTGTTTTGCACAAGATTGGTACATCGGTCGTCTGGCATGAGGCTAGCTACGGAGCTAAAAACCCGAGCTATCAAACCGGTAACCAGCACTGCTCCTGAGGTTGTCAGGGAGTGAGGTTTACCAATGTACACATGGCTCAGCCCCACTGGCTGGCCTTTGTTACACTAAACCCCCTAAACCTCACTCTGATCCGGGTCATGGCACCACTGAAACCCTGTGTGTTTCAGTGTCTGCTTTTTCTGGGTTATAAATTTAAAGTATAGAAAACAATCCAAAGACATCAGTGGTAACTGCACATCACCACATAGATGATGTTAGCACATTAAATTGAATACTTCTTATGATTGTTGTAAGTTGTTGAGTTATTGTAAAGTTTAGAGGTAAAGGCGTGATAATCCTAGCAAGAGCTTTGTCGGCTAACTGTTTTGTTTTGACATTTTTAATGATCTACAGAATGATGGTCTCGGACTGCTTGCCTGCTTGGTCATTGACATGTGTCTATTTAAAATGTTCTGGTCTTTCGTTTTTCTATAATTTGATAGAGGTTTCAGCTGATGTTCTTCTGGTCACATGGACCATAGCAACACAAAGACAACCCGTGCTGCCTTTTGGACTGGGGTCTGCCATGTTTAGAGGGTTACGCAAACTGCCAGAAACACTTCATGGCATGATAAAATGCCCATTTTTTATACTGTTCTTGTGTGGATCTCTTTAGAATATTGGTGTATGGTAGATGGGTGTATAATATGAAGGTATTATGACATCTCCTGTACAAACGGTATATTTCTTTGTACAGGTTTGAGACTGGCAGAGAGCACATGTTCCCCATGGAGTTCTTCTTCCCACCACAGAGGACATGCCTCATCTGTTCAGACGAGGCATCCGGCTGCCATTACGGTGCGCTCACCTGCGGCAGCTGCAAGGTTTTCTTCAAGAGGGCAGCAGAAGGTATATTAAGTGTAAAATGAACATCAATGTTATTTTCATCAAAATGACACATTGTACATTTTGACCTCTAGTTGCTAAACACTACTCTGCTCTTCTCCAAGGCAAGCAAAAATACTTGTGTGCCAGCAAGAACGACTGTACCATTGACAAACTAAGAAGAAAAAACTGTCCATCTTGTCGACTGAAGAAGTGTTTTGAAGCTGGGATGACTCTAGGAGGTAGGATGGACTAATGTCAACCTAAAAAATCTTTAGGGAAGTACCAAATGACAGGTTAATATATAACATGTCCAGATGTGTTAAACTTATTTGTATTTGTTGCTGATTTGATGTATAGCGTGCAATAGGAAAAAAACAAAAAACAACACAGAGGATGTGAATTTGTAAAAGAAATGGTTTCCCGAAGAAAGTACTTTTTAGTCTTTCTCCACTGCACATCTTCAGCAACTTTTCAATTGCAGCATCATTACAATAGGGAATGGTAGTTATAATCAAGCCCCTGACCAAGCTGATATGCAATTTAGACCTATTCCCTCCGCTTCCCTTTCCTGTCAACCAGACCTGCTTGTCATATTAGGCAGTAAAGATTGACATGTAGCAGACTAATTTTAGTCTTGTGTTCAATTTCCACTCTCCCCCATTTTCACAATCTGTTAACAGTGAAAATTGTACACGAGGCACAAAGCTGACATGAGACATGTGAGTTAAAGTGTCAGACATGCTGGTAATTTGGCCACTAGTCTCTGACAAACCCATGGGGCGAAAATGCCTTCTAATGCAGTGATTGTTGGTAAAAAGGCACACCTTTTCTACTTGTGGCTAAAAAGAGCCTCCTTTTTCATATGATCTCAGCATAGATGTGTAATTGACTTGCGGCAGGTCACACCACCACTTATTCTAATTTTTTAGAGCTTCTGAGGCACAAATATACTCCATGTGGCACCATTAATCCAGATATTGCTCTACAAAATATCGGTAAATAATACATCATAGCACAAAGAAGGGTAAGAAGTTTACTCTGTGGAGGCGAATGACCTGTGTCCAGTAAAAAAAAATATATACGGACATGACCTCGATTAATGAATTTCTGCAAAGTAGGCATCATCTACTATAAATACAATATTTTCATAGCTACAACATTAAAAACCTATTTGAGACTTTCCAAATACATTTTTAAACATTATGAGAGCCCATAATACATTTTAGTCACCTTTACAGTTGTTTTATCCAATATCCAATAATGTCTGAGGCTGAAACAATCAGTGATACTGAACAGTGTTCTCTGATAGGTTTTATGTATTGTTATTTGTAGTTTATTTAGCCATGTAGTTCTCTGATTAAAAATGCTTCAGTGAAGACCAAAAAACCTGTAGAATATGCTTGAAAAATAAAAAAATATATTTAAAAAATTGCGATGTGGTGAAGCTGTATTATTTCAAGTGCGATCTCGCATGGGTACAGTACAATATCACAAATTTTGGCAAACAATTGGGAAATATTTGTACATAGTACACAGTTTTCAATTTTTTTCCAAATGTACAAAACACATCTGAGGAATAGAAAATGGATGGATGGATGGATGGAATATCTTTGTAAATTCTAAATACTCACAAATATTGTTTAAAATCCATCCATCCATCCATCCATTTTCTACCGCTTATTCCCTTTCGGGGTCGCGGGGGGCGCTGGCGCCTATCTCAGCTACAATCGGGCGGAAGGCGGGGTACACCCTGGACAAGTCGCCACCTCATCGCAGGGCCAACACAGATAGACAGACAACATTCACACACTAGGGCCAATTTTTAGTGTTGCCAATCAACCTATCCCCAGGTGCATATCTTTGGAAGTGGGAGGAAGCCGGAGTACCCGGAGGGAACCCACGCATTCACGGGGAGAACATGCAAACTCCACACAGAAAGATCCCGAGCCTGGATTTGAACCCAGGACTGCAGGACCTTTAAAATGTTTATTTTTTTTATTTAAAAAAAAAAAATTTTTTGTTCTTATAAAAAAAAACTATTAAAAGGTTTTTCTATTTTTCAAGTGCAAAGAAACAAAAGTTGTATTTTTATTTCACTTGCATTTTTACTTAAAAAATCAAACAAAACAAGAAAAGTCATTTTTGTTTGTCTTCCTGGGGAAAAAAATCACAATACTGGATGACTCGATGTATGCATTTTTTTATTGGTCCAACTCAAAACACTGTAAAAAATTTAGAAGGAAATTTGGTATAAGATGATCAGGAGACATTTATTATTTTTTGATGATGATCAAGATCTGGATCCAGCTCCAGAAGTTTCAAAATAAGAATTGTTCGACATTGGGGGAGGCCATTACTCCACTGAGTAATGTTCTAGTTTATCATGGAAGGGTACATGTACTGTAGTTTGGATCATTTTATCTATAACATTGTTTATTTCTTTGAGTTCTTGAATGTCTTTTTAGAGGCAAACGATGGTTGGGATCTGCTGAAGTATCATTCAAAAGGTTTATTTTTTTATCCAATCAATTCTATATAATTCCTGAAATATTAATTATTTCTATAATCAAATGGTAGCAGCTTTTTCACGATGCTTCTTCCAACATGTCTTCATTCACTGATCATGTTCCCAGAGCTCTTCATCTGCGGAATAAATTGAAAAATGACGGATTAAGCAGCTTTCAACGGTGTAATAAATAGCTCTGTTCTCCCAAACAATTTGTATTTATTCAACAAAATTTTAATGCAGGGATACATGCTTCTAAAATCGCTGGCTATCATTTCACTGCCAGCCAGAGTTGAACTTTTCAAAGTTAATTTTCACATTAGCCCCTAGCCTAATGCACAGTACGTTGCTCTCTGTACTCATTTTGACATCTTGATTAAAGTATGTTATCCGTGAGGGCAGCAAATCCTCACGTTGAACTCCATCCGAAGTCTCACGTTTATGTTGACTTCAAACTCAAAACTGGAGCTGTTAAGGTTAGCGCAACCCAATGTATTTGTAGTGTATGCTGGAAGAATCAAGGCCATGACTGACAATCTTGTGCAGGAGCTTTTAATTTAGCATTTTTATTTGAATGTGTTTGTCATGGGATCAAAATTTAAATATATTTTCCTTGCAAGTGTAACTTCTTATATAATCTGCAATTTGCTTTCACCAGGGTTTTTTTTGAGACAAGCTTTAGTTGTACCTAAAACTGGAAATTTAATATTGATCGAACTGAGCCGGTAAGTCAGGTGGCATTTTTAATAAGAGTCTCTCCACGGAAGCTGCAAGAGGCAATCATTCGATAATTACCAATTACTGTCAGTCAACATGAAGGAAAATGAAGCTCAGAAATGTCTAATTGTGTTTTGACTTCTTTGTGTTCTACAGTTAACAGCTAAAACAGATGCTTTTGGTTCAGTCCAATATGGACTGGACTCTCACATTATTAAACATATCCTCTTTGCATTCATTGCGCGGGATCTGAGCCGAGGATGTTGTTGTGGCTTGTGCAGCCCTTTGAGACATTTGTGATTAAGGGCTATATAAGTAAACTTTGATTGATTGATTGATTGGTCATTTCTAACTAACCAGTATTATTCCTTAAATAGAGGCTTTCACTTGGAAGCCATGCCTCCTGGATTCTTAAGTTTTTCACCAAACCTATAGTATCACTGTATTGATAACTGTTTAACAAAAATGGTTTACAAAAGTTTTTTTCCATATAAACATAGTGCATAACAAAGTAATCAATTTTCCCGTGTGCCATTCCGTTGAATTGATTGCGTAAATGAGGAAGCCCAGACATCGATGACTTTCTCACGCTCTGTTTTTTTATTGAATACAACTGCAAAATAATCCATCGGGGGGCTGAAGAAAGTTGTAATTGCTAGTACTTTAATAAAGAAGGTGAGAAACATTTTATTTCAAGAAATAACTCCTAGCAAAGTACGAATGTAGCTTTTCTCTCTGCCGCCCTCTCCCTTCATCACTGTCTTTGCAATAATCCTAAATAAATGTAAAAGTGATGTTAAAAGTTAACTTATCCATTCCACCCGTTATTTATATATTTTACATGGTCACCTGCATGTAAAATTACAATGATTCCCTATAAAAGTTGTGTGTGGAACTGGAATTGCATTACATTAATTATCATAGCAAATCAGAATCAGAATCAGATATACTTTATTAAACCCCGAGGGGAAATTAAAATGAAAAAACATTGCTTCTGATATTCTGTAAATCAAATCAAATGTATACAGTGCTTTTCATACATGAAACAAATGCAGTACAAAATGCAGTATACACTTACAGACTTATAGACAATGCCCTAGTAATCCACCGCTCCCCATCATCAGTCATATACACTAGTGCAGTGGTTCTCAAACTTTTTTGGACATCCCCCACTTTGGACAAAGGGGAGTTTTCAAGCCCCACCTGCCCTCATCGCCCTAACAGATCGCTAATGCCAAGTTTAACATTTTCAAAATTATTGAACATCAAGTAACATCAAGTTGTATACATTCCAACTCAATAACATAAAATAAAATCAAGTTCAATAACAAAATAAAATAACTGTGCAGCTGTGGTATAACTTGCATCAAGTTCAATAATAAATCAAATAACTTGCATCAAGTTCAATAATAAATAAAACAAAAGTGTTATAACTTGCATCAACTCTAATAATAAATCAAATAAAAGTGTTATAACTTGTATCAAGTTCAATAATAAATCAAATAACTTGCATCAAGTTCAATAATAAATCAAATAACTTGCATCAACTTCAATATAAAATCAAATAACTTGCATCAAGTTCAATAATAAATAAAACAAAAGTGTTATAAATTGCATCAATTCCAATAATAAATCAAATAAAAGTGTTATAACTTGCATCAAGTTCAATAATAAATCAAATAACTTGCATCAATTTCAATAATAAATCAAATAACTTGCATCAAGTTCAATAATAAATCAAATAACTTGCATCAAGTTCAATATCAAATAAATTAAAAGTGCCACTTTTTCGTGTTTTGATCAAATTTACCGCGCTCACAACATCTGTTAAAACCTCATTGAGTTCGGGGCTGAGCTGCCTTAATGCGAGTGCTTCCCGGTGAATGACGCAGTGTGACCAATGCGCATTTGGCGCAACCCGCTTTATTAGAGCCTGCTGCCCGTTTCTTGACCCTGCCATGGTCTGTGCGCCATCGGAGCAAAAGTCCACACAGTTTTCCCATTTAAGGTTGTGTTCTTTGAGGAAACTGTCCATTATCTTGAACAGCTCATCAGCAGTGGCTCTATTTTTTACGTATTTGCAAAACAGTAAATCCTCGCACAGTGACTTGCCATTCACAAAGCGGACGTATGTGATGAACAGGCAGTCTGTATTGCTGTCAGTAGCTTCGTCCACTTGTAAAGCAAAACGACTTTATTTGAATTTGTCTACGACAGGGGTCGGCAACCTTTACCACTCAAAGAGCCATTTAGACCTGTTTCACAAATTAAAGAAAACAATGGGAGCCACAAAACTCTTTTGAAATTTAAAATGAAATAACACTGTCTAATCCCCCTCTGATCCCCACAATTTCCCCCTTTGTCTTCCTTTTTTTCTCTTTCTATCCCTTGCTGCTCCAGCCCGGCTGCACAAAATGATAATATAAATACATTTAATAAAGTCAAATTTAAATAAGGCAACAAGAGAAGTATCCTACACTTCTCTTCTGTAAAGTAAATGTGAACAGCCGATATGGGCATCTACATCAACTATATGATTTGCCTGAGAAGCTGGACAGGAAAAAAAATTAAAATATAAAATAAAATTAAAAATTAAAAAAATAAATAACACTGCATATAAAGTTTTCTTTTTGCTTTGGGCTATGTATAAACAAACTATAATGGGTTACGTTTATGAAATCAATGAACGACTGCAGAAAAAATGAAATAAAATTTCTGCATGCAACAAAACGTTTTTAACTCCGAAAAAGACGTGGGGTTGAAGGTTAAGTAAAATACTTAATGTCCATTTAATTATTCCTTGTAGTAATGAAAAAACAAAACGCCAAACTTAAATTATTCACTGGCAGAAAACCAAAAATGCCGTCCTCTCTCTCTGTGTCGTCATCCTTTTACTGGCGCCGTGCATCAGCTGCCAACCTAAATGATAAAATGTCTATTTCGCTGATCAATTAAAAAATATGAATGTATGCAAAATTATAGGAAATTAAAATATGTATCATACGTGGTCAATGTGATTTCTGCTCCTGAACTGCAGCGCACAGCGTCCCCACATAGGGGCTGTATGACGTCACCTTTATCCTCACACAGGAATGTAAACTCTCATCTGTGAGGCGTGTGCCATGTTTGTTTTTAATAAAGTTCATGTGTTGGCCCTGCGATGAGATGGCGACTTGTCCAGGGTGTACCCCGCCTTCCGCCCGATTGTAGCTGAGATAGGCGCCAGCGCCCCCCGCGACCCCAAAAGGGAATAAGCGGTAGAAAATGGATGGATGGATGTTGGAGAACACCTGCTCACATGAAAACGTGGATCCAAAGATCGACAGGACTCCAAGTGCATACTTTTTCATGTTCACATAAAAGTCAGGGATAGCGTTCCAAGTTTCGAACACAAGTTTGTCTGCCTTGGGGAGGTTTTCAATATCACACTATTTGTGATTCTGAGCAAAAACGTCCTTCGGGCGTGAAACATCTTCAAGGTCCGCTGTCAGGCGTTTTAACTTGAACACCCACATGTCTTTGTCCGCTGCTGCAGGACGGAGACGCGCGCGGCCGTGGGCGTGTCCCGAGGTTTGACAAGCAGGATGACAAGCTTAGCTGGCCGTGACAAGCTGAGCCGCATCAGAGTGATCAAAGAGCCACATGCGGCTCCGGAGCCGCCGGTTGCCAAACCCTGGTCTACGAGTTGTTCCTAAAGATCACTTGCATTGTCGCATATACGTCTCGCAACTGTGGGACAGCTTTTAATTTTGCTGCGCTTGTCTCGTCAAGCATGACTGACACCATGTCTATTGCAGTGGGGAGAATCAGCTGTTCAGCAAATGTGTGTGTTTTTTGCATAGAGCAATTCTGTATGCAACTCTATATGAAGCCAATTCATCCATTTTGTGTAATTGTGGTCCACACATTGGCCTGCTACCCATCCGCGCGAAAGTTTGTTCCGCTTAGCCCCGCCCCCATTAGTTACTGTTGCGTCTGTCAAACTTTCGCTCCTACCTAGAAATTTAAAGTCTACAGGAAAAATACGTAATTTACATTAATTTATATATCGGATTTCACAGACAGAATCACAAAGTGATTTACAGTTTGTATAGAAAATGGGGTTGTAAAAAAAAAAAATCTAAGAATTAAAAAAAAAAAAAAAAAAAGTTAAATTTCCTCCCGTTCCTCGCGCCCCACCTGTCATGTCTCTATTCCCCACCAGTGGGGCGCGCCCCACACTTTGAGAAACGCTGCACTAGTGTAATGGAGGCCAGCCAGCGTTTCTGGTTACTGCGTTGATAACAGATAACACGCTTGTCGCTCATGCCGGACGACCAAGGTTTGAGTCCCGGGCGGAACAGAAAAAGTAGACACTGAAACACATGGGTTTCAGTGGTGCCATGACCCGGATGAGAGTGAGGTTTAGAGGGGTTAGTGTAGCAAAGGCCAGCCAGTTGGGCTGGGCCATGTGTACGTTGGTAAACCTCACTCCCTGACAACCTCAAGAGCAGTGCTGGTTACCAGTTTGATAGCTCGGGTTTTTAGCTCGATAGCTAGCCTCATGCCAGATGACCCATGTTCGAGTCTTGCGCAAAACAGAAAAGCATGGACTGAACCAGGTGGGGTTACATTAACACTAATAATGCATTGCTGAGTACAAAGGTGCCAAGTGAGGGATCACTATCACATGAGCCCTGTCTACAGCAGGAGTCCACCTTTTGAAACGGAGGACCAACAAAAAAAAACAAGTACTACTGTACTTTTGAGCATTGTGTTGCAGCTGTGTTGCAGCTGTGCAGCAAGCGCTAACCCACTAATTACAGAAAGGCGCGTCTTTAAACAAGCATTTGCCCGATTTAACGCCTGCCATCGTCTTCCATTAAATAAAATACAAGATTGAGTACAAACAAGGGGTGTGGGAAAAAATCGATTCGAATACAAATCGAATCGAATACATTGTGCAATTCAGAATTGATTCTGATTTTTAAAAAATAGATTTTTTTTTAATTAATTTTTTTTTTTTTTTTTTTTATCAATCCAACAAGCCACTACACAGCAATACCATAACAATGCAATCCAATTCCAGAACCAAACCTGATCCAGCAACACTCAGAACTTCATCATAAACAGAGCAATTGAGAAGACACAAACACGACACAGAACAAACCAAAAGTAGTGAAGCAAAAATTAATATTATCAACAACAGTATCAATCCATCCATCCATCTTATTCCCTTTTGGGGTCGCGGGGGGTGGTGGCGCCTATCTCAGCTACAATCAGGCGGAAGGCGGTGTACACCATGGACAAGTCACCATCTCATCGCACCTCAATATTAGTTATAATTTCAGCATAGCAGTGATTGAAAATCCTTCATTGACATTATCATTGGACATTTATAAAAATACAAATAAAGAACAATAATGTCACAGTGGCTTACAGTTGCATTGCATCTCATAAGCTTGACAACACACTGTGTCCAATATTTTCACAAAAATCAAATACCGGTAAGGTATATTTTTGGTTCGTTTAATAGTTAAAACAAATTTACATTATTGCAATCAGTTGATAAAACATTGTCCTCTACAATTATAAAAGCTTTTTTTTTTTTTTTTAAATCTACTACTCTGCTTGCATGTCAGCAGACTGGGGTAGATCCTGCTGAAATCCTATGTATTGAATGAATACAAAATTGTTTTGAATCGGAAATATATCGTTTTTGAATCGAGAATCGAATTGAATCGTGGGACACCCAAAGATTCGCAGCCCTAGTAAATACACATAAGTAAATAAATAAACAAGTGTCTCCTCTTCAATGCATTAACTTAGTATTGCTGAGGCATCAGTCAAAAGTTGAGCGATAAAGCCTAAGCGTTACGAGCATTGTCTACCACCACTTACTTCTCGGATCAGATAGCTAAACCAAAGTCTGTGCCGATTTTTTCTTTAAGTGCATGTTGTCAGATTGCAGCAGCTGCACTCAGGTCAGCAAGGAGCTGTGTCTCTGCTAAAGATGGGAGTGCTTTTCTGCTCCTCGCGAGCTCTGAATTTTACTCAGCTTTTTAGTGGCGAAAGAAACCAATATGTCATGCAAATGGCTGTGATTTACTCAGTTGTGTGCATCAAAGATGTCTTTGCAATGCTGCAAAATCTTGCAGGTAGGACAGATTGGAAAAAAGAGGACGAGAAGAAGAAAAAAAAGCACTTCTCAATCACCAGCTAGGCTTCGTACATTACGACCGCAGACATTTCCACCAGATGAGACTCATCTGTTCAGTATGACTCAATGGCTTTAGAGCAGGGGTGTCCATTTGCGGCCCGCAACTAATCGTTTAACGGCCTGCCACACATTCTGCAAAAATTGCAAAATTGATTGTATTGCAAAAATAAAAAAATAAACCTTTAAAAAAAGTGGAATGAGGTGAAATCTAATGAGAAAAAGTGCCAATGTTTACACAAAGCTGCCAGGCAGGCAGTTTTTTTGTTCCTTTTGTCTTTATTTTCTTTTTTTTTTCCATTGCTCAAAAAAAAAAGGACAAAAAAAATCTATGTTATAATGAATTATTACTTAAAAATAATCACTTTAAACTGTTTTATGTGGAAAAAATATTGCATATGTTGTGTGGTTGCCAAATAAAAACATCAAAGTTTTGACAAAAGAGCATAAAACAAACAAAATAATAGTTCAAACTTAAAATCGACAGATATATCGGAAGTTGATCTTGAAATGTAAGTGTTAAAAGTAAAAAAAAAAAACTAATAAAAATGTATCACTTTATGAGTGGGGAACCTTTCGGATCTCAAATATATTTAGTAGGATTTTATTAAATTTTTCACTGTGGTTACTCAAAAATATAAAATAATTAAAATCAATGGTGTCCTGCATTATTGATCATTGAGGGCTTTAATTGCTAAATAAAAGAAACTCTCCTGAAGGAATCAATAAGGTACTATCTATCTATCTATCTATCTATCTATCTATCTATCTATCTATCTATCTATCTATCTATGTAAATACTGCATATTTCAGTATTACTATAAAAAACAAAGTTGTCTTTGACAGAAAAGGCATACAATCTTATTTGTTTTACTTTATATCAACCTCAAGTTGATATAGAGATTTACTGTAAGCATTAAATAAATAAATACAATAATAATCTGACTTATTTTTAACATTTTAATGACTGAGACCCTCTATGCTCCCAGGAGCCCAAAGGATAAAAAAACAAACAAACATATATTTTGTTATGGTTTGAAAATGAAAAATATCAAAATGGCCCCCAAATGCTTAATTTTTTTCCGTGTGCGGCCCTCTGTGGAAAAAGTTTGGACACCCTTGCTTTAGAGCTATTACAAGATTAGTCTTGATGTTGTTGGCTAAAATTGTTGTTTTTTTATTCAGAGCTGGGTGAGCAATTTTCAAATTGATTGAGAAAGTGAAATGACTTAAATTTTCTGAATCTTTTCTATGTATCCATTTTTGGCTGCTTAGTATCTTGTTCAGCAGGCGGACTACAATTTGGACAGGTTATCAGCCAATCACAGGGTACATTTAATGTAGACCAAGGGTGCCAAAGAGTGGCTTACCAAATTTAAAATATATTTTTATTGACCTCTATTTCGCTCTCAAAAACTAACTAAAATAAAATAAATAAATGGGTTGTACTTGTATAGCGCTTTTCTACCTTCAAGGTACTCAAAGCGCTTTGACACTACTTCCACATTTACCCATTCACACACACATTCACACACTGATGGAGGGAGCTGCCATGCAAGGCGCCAACCAGCACCCATCAGGAGCAAGGGTGAAGTGTCTTGCTCAGGACACAACGGACGTCACGAGGTTGGTACTAGGTGGGATTTGAACCAGGGACCCTCGGTAGCGCACGGCCACTCTTCCACTGCGCCACGCCGTCCCCAACTAGTTGCCCTCTATCAAACTGCTGATTTTCACTTTCTTATATATGATGGCATGGGTCTAAATTCCTCACTTACAGTGATGTGCTATCCCAAAAATCACTTTGTTTCGTCGCGGCCCATTGGCACAGTTTCACATTGGTTCCTAGAGGCAAAGGGTTTAGACACCCCTGCTGTAGACCATTTACACTAATGTCAATGAGCAGGAGTCGATCCAACACAGGGTGCACCAAAGTCAGTGTAGCACTACACTATGCCGTCCTGAAAAGACAAATTATTATTGACACAACATTTGTTTTTGCATTTATAGCACGTAAACTAAAGAAGATTGGACAACCAAAAAACCCCAAAGAGGATAATCCTGTTCAGGATTCCGCTGAGGTTATCCATCATGTCTCCCCTAAATCAAGTGTGAACATCAACTCCCAGACGGTCTTCCTTGATATTCTGCAGTCCATTGAGCCTGAGATTGTGAACGCGGGCCACGATTACGCCCAGCCAGACTCAGCGGACAATCTGCTTACCAGCCTCAACGAGCTTGGAGAGAGACAACTGGTCAACATGGTCAAGTGGGCAAAGGGACTACCAGGTAAGACTAGTATAGATAAGGTTTTTTAAACGTTGTTCATGAACTAATTACACAATAAAGGGACTCATGCCAGAGGGAGCATCATCAATGTCCTAAACATTTGAGGCAACAATCCAGTTGATGCAAGAACATGAAGTGCTTTAAAAACAAGTTGGGTATTTTTTTAAATGGAAACTGATACAAATGATTTTTACGTATGCTGTTTGAACAAACCATAACCTATTTATGATTCTCATTATTTTTGGGGGGCTGTAGATCACATAGGCTGTAATCACAATTCTTGCCTGGAGAAAAAAATAATGCTTTAGTCTTCATGAGTTGTTTGGATCGAGAAATCCTTTCCTCGCTCTCCTGTTTTAAGTTAGAAAAATATTAATTTCCTACAAAAGCAAAAAAGGATCCAAAATGCATTTTAGAATGAGATAAGTAGTAGCCCTAACTTTAATTTCCTATGACAGCAAAAATTATCCAAAAGGCATTTTAGAATGAGATAAATAGTTGCCCTAACATTGATTTTTGGGGAACCCAGAGGCTATTTTATTGTGGAGAATGGTGACACAATTGTTATTATTCCAGTTAGTCAAACAAGTAAACTCACTTATTCAACAAATTTAATAACACTATAACATACTGTACATGTTCTGTGTGTAGGTTTTAGGAGTCTGCATGTGGACGACCAAATGACTGTCATCCAACATTCGTGGATGGGCGTAATGGTGTTCGCCATGGGTTGGCGATCACATAAGACCGTCAACAGCAGGATGCTGTACTTTGCACCCGATCTCGTCTTCAACGAGTATGTAATTTCTGTGAATTTTTTTAATTGTATTAACTAATCTGCTATACTACATCAGTTTCTTTATCCCCCATCTTTTACACCTAGTTCTCCTGTGATGGAAAATCATACAAAATACTTTTAATATATTTTTCTAATGTAGGAATGGTCGCGAGCTTTTCGGCACCAGTTTCTGCCTTGCTTGTTGTTTTGTTACCATAAGATTAAAGTGAGGAATATTATTTCTTCTTCACGGTGGCAGAGGGGTTAGTGCGTCTGCCTCACAATACGAAGGTCCTGCAGTCCTGGGTTCAAATCCAGGCTCGGGATCTTTCTGTGTGGAGTTTGCATGTTCTCCCCGTGAATGCGTGGGTTCCCTCCGGGTACTCCGGCTTCCTCCCACTTTCAAAGACATGCACCTGGGGATAGGTTGATTGGCAACACTAAATTGGCCCTAGTGTGTGAATGTGAGTGTGAATGTTGTTTGTCTATCTGTGTTGGCCCTGCGATGAGATGGCGAATTGTCCAGGGTGTACCCTGCCTTCCGCCCGATTGTAGCTGAGATAGGCGCCAGCGCCCCCCGCGACCCCGAAAGGGAATAAGCGGTAGAAAATGGATGGATGGATCATTCAAAATCTGAATGCTCCGTGTAGTGAAAATGATTCAGATCAGGATATTGTTTATTACACATGGCAGCAGTAGGGAGGCCAGTGTAAGGAATATGAAGACATCCAATAACTACAATTGTATTCATTTATGGAAAAAACTTTTTCCACATTATAGTAAGGTTAGAAATGTAATCCAATTGACAAATCAAAATGTGTCTTTAAAATAACAGAATTTTCAATACTAATGACAAATGTTTTTCTATATAAATATATATGGGTAATATGTGTCCCAGGAAATAAAATGTATGGAATGCATGATAAAATTATCTTTGTATATTATTATTTATTATGTTTGAGGTTTATTGTATTAATATTTAAAAAAACGAAATGACACTTTAGTTGTTCTTCTACCCTGACACATTACCCTCTCTAAAAAATATGGAATATTCAATAAGTCACATGGTCTACTAATGTCTACCTGAATAATTCAGGTGCTTCTCAGACCATGGGAAGGCCAAAATCAAGTTCACTCAATTATTTTTCTGTATATTTAACAACACCTAAGCTGTGACTGAGGAGTAAATAACATCTTAGCAAGTCCTGTTCCCTTTTTCTTTGTTTTTTTGTTATTTTTTAAACAAATTGTTGGTTGGTCACCATATTGTGATTAGTGTAAACATAATATTCATCCATCCATCCATTTTCTACCGCTTGGGGTGTTGGAGCTTATCTCAGCTGCATTTGGGCGGAAAGCGGTGTACACCCTGGACAAGTTGCCACCTCATTACAGGGCCAACACAGATAGACAGATAACATTCACACTCACATTCACACACTAGGGCCAATTTAGTGTTGCCAATCAACCTATCTACAGATGTTTTTGGCGGTGGGAGGAAGCCGGAGTACCCGGAGGGAACCCACGCAGTCACGGGGAGGACATGCAAACTCCACACAAAAAGATCCCGAGCCCAGGTTGGAACCCAGGAGTACTCAGGACCTTCGTATTGTCAGGCACATGCACTTACCCCTTTTTTCCACCGTGCTGCCCAACATAATATTCATGTATTTGCTAATCTACGCTAATAGCTAAGTTGCGTTATCTTCAGTTCTGTTACTCAAAAAAATCGGCTCTGGAACCTTGTACGAAAACAAAATTAAATAGCCAAATATGGCCCAGTATGCATTTTGAGTAATGTCCCTGACAAAAATTATGTTGCTGCCTTCCTACTACAGTGCATTGAGAGAGTATTCACAGCGCTTCATTTTTCCACATTTTATTATGTTACTTATTCCAAAATGGAAAACATTAATTTTTGTTCTTAAAACAAAAAATAACTTGACCTTCAGTTGATCATTTGAAATCAGAAATAGCTTGTATTAAAGGCAAAAGCCTCTTTATTATGCTTAACATATACAAATTAAGTTTTGTATCATTCATTGAGATTTATCATTTATTTAGGACAGAAAGGTCAGCTTGTACTTGGACAAGGGGTGGTAGTTTAGGGGGAAACCATTTTTTTATTTTTTTTTTCTTTGTCATGAAAAAGGGACGTTTTTGTCATGAAAAAGGGAGGTTTTTGTGGTTGGTGCACTAATTGTAAGTGTATATTGTGTTTTTTACGTTGATTTAATAAAAAAGAATAACAAATTCTTCTGCGGCCCGGTACCAATCGGGCCACGGCTCGGTGGTTGGGGACCACTGCTTCACATGATAGTCTGGTGTACTTAGGTTCTTTTTATAAACAGTTGGGATTATATTCAAGGAGAATTTGTCACTGGTGAAGTTAATATCTGTGATTGGTTGAACCGTTTAATGACATGACAACACTTGTACTTGCAAAAACAGATGCTGTGGGCTTTATAGTAGAACTGGACTTTTTTGGAATTTAACCTATCATTCACAATACCTTTATAAAACAAACACACAAGCACACATACGTTTTTCTTTTTTTATGCATTCTATCATGTAAATAAATGTTAGCAAATGTCTGCTTACAATGGAACCTATGGGAGACTCTCTTTCTGCCTATAAAGCGCTTAAAAAACATCCAAACATTTCCATCAATATTTTATACACATGCTGTAATTATAGATGTAATGTAGTAACTTGCACATTCATAACAAGATTGCAATATTTACATAATTTGCTAATTTTAAGCATACGGCAGCACATTGATTTATTAATCAAAACGTTATCTTTTCTCTTCAACAATAACTACATGAAAGCCAACAAACCTGATAAACTATCACTAACCGTACAATTTCTGCTCTCACTAGGATGACAACTAATAGGGTGTTTATATGTTCCCGTTTATATGAAGAATGATCATAATCCTTGCGAAGAAAAAAGGTGGGTGGAACCAAGCATCTTTTTGGATATTTATTGCCATTTCTGGATCCAAGTTGGCTGTTAAAGTTTACCAACTTCTCAGTTTATGGCTGCAGCCTTGTACATACTATCAAGGTGAGAGGGATAATTTATAATCTAGATTTAATGTTCACGAGGTCAGAGGTGAGACAGCAGCTCACCAGCTCATGTCAATACAGCAGCATAAGGTAGTTTAACTCACTTGATCAATGCGCTGCTAAATATAGTTAACATAAGTGCTTATGATAACAATATCGCTAATACATGGTTAATATTCAGGTCACAAAATGTAAACGGAACATATGTATTTTTTATTGGGTTTTATGGTTGGAATACAAAACCCAAAACCAGTTAAGTTGGCACGTTGTGTAATTCGTAAATATAAACAGAATACAATGATTTGCAAATCCTTTTTTAACTTATATTCAATTGAATATACTGCAAAGACAATACATTTAATGTTTGAACTGAGAAAATATATTTTTTTTTTAATTAATCATTAACTTAGAATTTAATGGCAGCAACACAGTCCAAAAAGTTGGCAAGGGGCGTTTTTACCACTGTGTTACATGGCCTTTCCTTTTAACAACACTCAGTGAACGTTTGGGAACTGAGACCAATTTTTGAAGCTTTTCAGGTGGAATTTTTTCCCATTCTTGCTTGATGTACAGTTTAAGTTGTTCAACAGTCTGGGGTCTCCCTTGTGGTATTTTACACTTCATAATGCGCCATACATTTTCAATAGGGGACAGGTCTGGACGACAGGCAGGCCAGTCTAGCACCCGTACTCTTTTAATATGAAGCCAAGCTGTTGTAACACGTGGCTTGGCATTGTCTTGCTAAAATAAGCTGGGGCCTTCCATGATAACATTGCTTGGATGGCAACATATGTTGCTCCAAAACCTTTATGTACCTTTCAGCATTAATGGTGCCTTCATAGATGTGAACGTTACCCATACCTTGGGCACTGATACACCCCCATACCATCACAGATGCTGGCTTTTGAAGTTTGCGCCTAGAACAATCTGGAGGACACAACGTCCACAGTTTCCAAAAACAAATTGAAATGTGGACTCGTCAGACCACAGAACACTTTTACATTTTGCATTTTGCATCAGTCCATTTTAGATGAACTCTGGCCCAGCAAAGCCGGCGGTGTATTTCTTGGTGTTGTTGATAAACGGCATTCGCTTTGCAGAGTATAGTTTTAACTTGCACTTAAAGATGTAGCGACAAACTGTAGTTACTGATAGTGGTTTTCTGAAGTGTTCCTGAGCCCATGTGGTGATATCCTTTACACGCGTTTTTGATGCAGTACCTATCGCCTGAGGGATCCAAGGTCACGGGCATTCAATGTTATGTGCAGTGATTTCTCCAGATTATCTGAACCTTTTGATGATATTACAGACCTTAGATGGTGAAATCCTTAAATTCCTTGCAATAGCTCGTTGACAAAATTTTGTTCTTAAACTGTTGGACAATTTGCTCACGCATTTGTTCACTTCCTTGTTTGTGAATAACTGAGCATTTCATGTATGCTGCTTTTATACCCAATCATGGCACCAACTTGTTCCCACTTGTTTGCCACATGTGCCAGTTTTTTCAAACATGCTCCAGGGAATATCCAATGAACTAATATTTTCAAAAAATAACTAAGTTTTCCAATTCGAACGTTAAGTATCTTGTCTTTGCAGTCTATTTAATTCAATATAGGTTGAAAAGGATTTGCATATAATTGTGTTCTGTTTTTATTTACGATTTACACAACTTGCCAACTTCACTGGTTTTGGGTTTTGTAGACACAATGGCGTCTTGACTTCATAGCTCCCATAAGCTCCATTGTAAGTGGACTTTTATTTATGTTTGTTCACGAGTTAAAATGCATTAAAAAGGTATGTATGCTTGTCTCTCAAAGGTATTGTAAATCATAGGCAACATTAAAAAAAGTGCAGTTGCCGCTTTAATAAGACGTAAACATCAGGACACTTTTCGACGGTTTCATTTTGCACCGAGTTAATAGTGCGAAAGCCCTCGATATTAATAGGAATTGTTTGCAATTCAAAGCAATTGATTGATCAGATATAAAGTTAAAAGCCTTTAGTCTTCGACTGTCGTTCATTATGTACATTTTCGGATATAGGCTTGAAAAAAGTAAATTTCATTTTATTTTGGTGAAAACATTGGGTGGCTCCCAGGTGTTCTGCATGCACAATGCAAAGGTGAGGAAAAAACATAGTTTATTAATGGCCAATAATATGTTTATGTATTTATTTATTAATCAAATAGTTTTCAAACGGGATGGCACTTCTCTTCTATATGTCAAAACAAAAGAAGATAAAAACTATGTAAAATGTAGCTGTTGCATAATTGTTATTAATGGCCAATAATATGTTTATGTATTTATTTATTAATCAAATAGTTTTCAAATGGGATGGCACTTCTCTTCTATATGTCAATACAAAAGAAGATAAAAACTATGTAAAATGTAGCTGTTGCATGATTGTATCGCTTCTGTGTGGTCCACTTAAGCTCAACTTTCACATGATAATTATGAGCGGTCCATTAGTCTGCTTTTTTCCTTTCTTTTTTTCCTGTTTGTACTGTTCTTGAACGTGACACCACGCTGCCATTATGCAAAGCAGCCACAAAGGGTTTGACAAATACAAATAGAGTGTATCGATGCGCTTTGGAGCTGACAGGTATGCAACAACATTATAAACGGCAACACATGCAAAGGTCCTGCTGACATGACTCTGTGAGTTGTGAAATTAAAATGGTTTTAGCTTATACTTTTTTTTACACTAATGTGCTCCCTGTAATTTACTCCCCTGATAATAGCAAGGTTAATTGTGTTGGTTGGACATAAATCAGGTGTGAGGTATAGTGTAACTACAAGAAATGCAGCCTTCTGTATTTAGCGTCACGGCCATTGTCACACTATATCTAATAGACACTATTGTATATTTTAATCTGTTAAAAACTTCAACATCACAATATTTTTACAATTATCCTTTTTGATGATACTGCATCCCAAGCCACTTAATTAAAATATATTTAATAGTACATTTCAATATTTAAAAAAAGTTTGGGCACCTCTTATGAAAACTGTTTGAATCCATTTCAACCCATTTTCTGTGATTACTTTATGCCCCACTTAAACAGTTACAAGTTGTTAAAACTGCATTTTAGAGCCATCTGAGGGTCTTTTATATGCAGACGTGAGATAAAGTGCTGCCACCAAGTTCTACATCTGGATAGAAGCCCGATTACTGAGTTGTTCTTCAAGGTGTGGTGGATTAGCAGCTCCAATTTTGCTGGTGGAGTCTGGGTAATTTGAGCTATTTGAAAGAAATGTGAGCGGGAAGTGTTAATGGACTTAAGTGCTCACCGTCACTTGGCTGCTCACTGTCTCCTGCCAAGCCAAGGCTGTCCTTTAAGAAAGGGACAAAAACCCTGGCACAATCATTGCAATGAGACGCGAAATTTAGCAGTGATTAAATAACTGTTGCGCTTTTTCGTCGAAAGGAACATACCTCACCGGCATAAAACCTCATCATAGTCACACCGGATATTTAGGGGTATGTTTTTCGGCTGCGCTCTAATTGTTGCAGAGAGGTCGGATTGCACATGAAAGAAGAGCTATTAGAGGAAGATTAGATCTGAGAAATGAATTAATTAGAGTGGCAGCCTCTTCGTAAAAACGTTCTTCCATTTGTCGCTTCAATGTCACTAAATACCGTATTTCCTTAAATAGTGGTATCACCTCCTAACTGATGCCGTAATCATGGGTACATCACCCACCGTGTGTGGGTGATGTGATGTTTTGGGCGTATTTAGCACAACACACACCACGAAAGAACAAGAAAATGTACTTCTTTATTGCGGCATGTAGCAATTTAGAGTGAACTCTGCTAAACTTTAATTCTGATAAAGTGACCCACGTCTCAAAAGGTGGACGACCGAAAGTTAGTGAAGTTGGACAATGATTTTTAAAGTTAATCTATTATTTCAAGTGTCATTTTCTGTCAAATGCATTAAACGTGTAATATTAAAATTGCTTTTGCAAAAATAAAGGTGACACATTTATTAATGTGTGGTTTTCGCTGAAGTTGAGTGAAAACACCACTAAAGTTGGTCAAAAGTTTAGTCATGAATCTGTCCAGTTGATTTTTTATTGCCTTTTTTTTTTTAAGTGATGGAAGATGTTCCGCTCCATTGCCATCCTCCTTTTCCACTCACAACTGATGAAATATGATTTTTCCCTTTTGGCTTTGGCTTTACAAGACATATTAGAAACCTGCTTCTTTCCACATTGTTAATAAAAACTGTACAGAAGAAAAAATGAGTTCAACTTCTGCCTTCCCGCCCTCGTTTGGAGAAATCAGAGCAGGAAAGACCCAATTTCAGATTTTCCTGACTTAGTATTATGTGGTACCTATTACAACTCTAATACATTTGACTTTAACCTCTGACCTTATCTTCTCTGCAGCCCATCACAGAACAAAAAGTCCAGCGTCTTAAGCAATTTATCGACCTCACCGCTCACCATGTGCCCTTTCTGAACTTGCGCAGGCATCGGATGCAGATCTCCACCATGTACGAGCACTGTATCCGCATGAAGCGTCTGTCACAGGAGTTTGCAATGTTGCAGATAACGCAGGAGGAGTTTCTCTGCATGAAGGCCCTGCTCCTCTTCAGCATTCGTAAGTTTTGACATTAATCAACCAAGTTGGCTTGTAAAACACAAATTATATGGGAATACATTTGTGCTGGAGTATTTTACAGTAAACTATCTTAATCTTGATAAAGTCATCTAGCTTTACAATGCATCCGGAAATTATTCACAGTGTTTCTGCTACACTTTTTTCCACATTTTAGAGGAATGGGCAAAACTGCCCAAAGACAGGTGAGCATCGTATTCAAATTAAATTAAGGCTTTAATTGCTGCCAAAAATGTATGAGCAAAGGCTGTAAATACTTTAGTACATGTGATTTATTTGTTGTTGTTTTTTTGGTTTTTAAAAAGAGAAAAATATGTTAAAATTTTTAAAGATATGTTCACATTGTCATTATGGGGTGTAGTCTGTATAATTTTGAGGACAAAATTTATTTATTCCATTTTGGAACATGGCTCTGACATAATAAAATGTGGACAAAGATTAAACACTATAAATCATTTTTAGATGCACTGTAGTAGGGATGTAGTTGAAAAATACTACTTCCTGGTGGGCTACACCTCATTTATTGTGCATTGCCATTTCCTGCAACCTACAAAAGAAGTATTGAAGCTGTTATGTGTATGAAAAATTTTAATATAATTCAAAAGTAAAACATTTTAATAGGAGATTTGTTTTTCTTCTTATAGGAATACCATTCCAAGAGTAAAGATTTTTGTTTTACTTAACATTTGATAATTGACAACCGTGTAGTTCATGAATTCAGATATTTTATGACAAATAAAAACTGTAATCATATTAGTTAAGAGCCAGAATGCAGCTGAGATAGGCTCCAGCACTCCCCGCGACACCTAAAGGGACAAGCGGTAGGAAATGGATTGATGAAGAGAAAACAAGCAGTTTACTTTGATGTAATACTGTGAAGCAAAAACTACATCTAGATGTGGGTGGGAAAGGGCACTCTACTTCTTTCTACACTGTGGTATTCCAAATCATTTACATTTATAGTGTGAAGGAAACGTTTGTTTCTATCCATTTTTTTTACGTTAACAAAACTCTTGTTCTCATTCTCCTACATTGTTGCTTTTCACCGTGGTCCAAATGTCTGTCTGTATGTGTATTGTACTTGTATAATTAGGGTTGTCAACTGTCCCTTGAAAAATGAAATAGTCCCATATTAAGAAACATAAGTATTGATCTAAAAAGGTAGCCACTTTGTCGGAATAAAAAATAGTCGATAGCCCGTATACCGACAAGTGAATTATTCCTAGAAGTGAAAACCAGTGATGGTTAACTAAGCTAAGATGACTGTTGCACAGCATGCAGCGCCCGAACTATCGGAGTACCAAAGAGACTTAAATCTTCCTTCAAAAAGCAGATACGAGCAAATAATCTAACTATGCAATGGAATTAATCCCTATACTGGGACTTAATTAAAAAAAGATTTGTCAAGTGATTTCAAGGATTACGTCGGTCGCGTTCCCAGACATACATTATCAACGATTGTGCTCCAGACGCCATTCTACACGACAAAACTTGGAAAAGAATGGAGGTCTACAACTTCTTTGTGTGTGACTGGGTCAAGAAATTGGTATCAGGCTCTCATGGCTAAATATGCATTGATTTTTCCATGTTTGTTGCTGTTGCACGCGCCATTTATGATTAGTGTGTTTTTCCCCATTTTATCAAAACATAACTACAGATATCAACATTGTGCATGTGCTAAAAGCTTAATTTATGATTACTGCCTTTGGTAAAAGCTTAACTCTCATAGGTTTTGCTCACATTTGCTTTCTCTTATCTAAACACGCCAAGTTGGTGCTTTTGAAAACACTTGTAGCGCACTTGTTTAAGAAATACAAATAAAATCAAGATTATAATTAAATGGGACATTTTGACCTTTAAAACTATATCAAACAAACCTTTAAACCTTTTTCAAAGTCATACATTCTTCGAATCTGCTCGGTTGTCCTGTGGAGTGTGAGCTGCATGATTTTATCATCGACGTTTCCACAAATCTTGGACTTTCCGCCCTTTTTGATGACCTCTTGAGGAACTCTGGAGGTCTCCAAACATTTTTTTTCACGCAATTTAAACGGCTTGTACAGCCGAAAAAAACAGAAGCATAGGGTATTTTGTCTTCGAGAAAGGCTAAATGGTGCACAGTACACATTGAAAACAGATCTTGACTAACACTAGTATTCATTGGACAGGGCGCGACGTCAGTCACATCCCAACAATAGTCTATAGATTCCACTGAACAGCTTTACTTTGAAATAGCCTAACCCAGGCTGAGCCGATCAATACTCATTTCAGATCCCTCACCTGATTTTTCTGGTAACTTGCTTTTCCCTACTTTGCATTAGCTGTCACGCTGCCTTAGCTTGGCAGCAGCCAACTAGTGTTGTACACTTAGCTTTTGGTCTAAATTCCAAATGTGACTTTTTATCACAGCATTATTATGTTTCTTAATACATGTCGTCGGTAGTTTAGAGCTCGTTTTTGTCCGACAGGAAAGGTGTAAGTGGCTATCACATCCACAAGTATGTAATAAGTTAGCATTAGTATTACTGCTAGCTTACTTTTTTAGTGAGTGTCATGAACAACTCTGCCCTGGTTGTCATTGTAATAGTTATGTCTTGTCCTTAAAACACTAGTTGTGTGTCTAAGTGGTTCAATTAACAGAAACGCATAGAGCCTGATTTACTAAGATCAAAATACCTTGTGCTCAACAGCATGTGCAATCTATAACACAGCGTATACTATAAGTGTGTGTGTTGCGTGCGAGTTCCTACCACTGCATGTGCAGTTGAAATGTCTTATTTTAATGACGATTTTGCGTTTACTATATGGGGCATCACCACAGAGGTACTCTCATTCACTGCACATTCATGTTATCATGCTTTTACCAGCGGCGTTTTGCTATATTTTCAAACATGCAGGAGACATGTACCACTTTTTGTGGGCATTTTAGAAGTAGTGCATTTACAATTAAAACACTTTTTTTTTTTACTGCCAAAAGAGGGCTCATCGGAAAGAGGCAGCATTTACTCCGCTCAAGACGCAAAAAATGCATACTTAAAGGGTTTTACATATAAAAAATATTTTTGTGATATATATTCTGTGTGGAAAAAACAAACGCAATTTTAAAAAATACTTATGGACACACATTAATTGAATTTGTTTTAATCAACTCTTTAAGTCCTCTAGCAGTTATGATAAATGGTGTTTGCTGAATAGACGATATGTCAAATATTTTTTATTTCTGACTGTCAAAAATGATTGACACACACGTAGGACGAAGACGTCTGTCCGTCTGTGCTGCGAAAGCACTGATGTTGCAGCCGTGTGTGGAACTGTCAGCTTGCACAAGCTTTTGACACATGCTAAATAAAATGAAAAATAGTGCTCCCAAAACAATGATGAGTGTTGATAAATCACGTTGCAAGTGCTAAATAGTATTTGCACTTTCTCCTCCCAGAATTGTGGGTGTTTTGATGATCACCATACATTTAGCAAATTAATCAAGACACAGACACAAAAAGGATTTAATCCCTTATTCTGTTCACTTAAGAGACGCAATCCACTTTGCATACGTTTAGTGCAGGGGTCGGCAACCTTTACCACTCAAAGAGCCATTTTGACCCGTTTCACGAAATAAAGAAAACAATGGAAGCCACAAGACTCTTTTGAAATTTAAAATGAAATAACTCAGCGTACAAATTTTTTTTTTGCTTTGTGCTACTGTATGTATTAAAGGCCTACTGAAATGAGATTTTCTTATTTAAACGGAGATAGCAGGTACATTCTATGTGTCATACTTGATCATTTCGCGACATTGCCATATTTTTGATAAAAGGATTTAGTAAAAACATCGACGATAAAGTTCGCAACTTTTGGTCACTAATAAAAAAGCCTCGCCTTTACCGGAGGTAGCAGCCGATGACGTCACCGGTGTGAGGGCTCCTCACATCCTCACATTATTTATGATGTGAGCCTCCAGCAGCAAGAGCTATTTGGACCAAGAAAGAGACAATTTCCCCATTAATTTGAGCGAGGATGAAAGATTTGTGGATGAGGAAATTTAGAGTGAAGGACTAGAAGAAGAAAAAAATTAAGTTAAAAAAAAGGCGATTGCATTGGGAGCGATTCAGATGTTTTTAGACACATTTACTAGGATAATTCTGGGAAATCCCTTATCTTTTTATTCTGTTGCTAGTGTTTTAGTGAGTTAAATAATACCTGATAGTATGAGGGGTGTGTCCACGGGTGTGTTGACGCCAGTCTCTGAGAGAAGTCACGAAGCTGCAGCAGGACAGAAGCTCCGCTGATCTCCGGTAAGAGGCGACTTTTTACCACAATTTTCTCACCGAAACCTGCCGCTTGACAAGTGGTCGGGAACCATGTTCGCTTGACCACTCTCATCCATAGTAAAGCTTCACCTCCGGGAATTTTAAACAAGGAAACATCGTGTGTTTGTGTGGCTAAAGGCTAAAGCTTCCCACCTCCATCTTTCTACTTTGACTTCTCCATTATTAATTGAACAATTTGCAAAGGATTCACTAACACAGATGTCCAAAATACTGTGTAATTGCGCGATTAAAAGAGACGACTTTTAGCCGCAAGTGGTGCTGGGCTAATATGTCCCCTCCAACCAATAACGTCACAAACACGCGTCATCATACGCGTCATCATTCTGCGACATTTTCAACAGGAAACTCCGCGGGAAATTTAAAATTGTAATTTAGTAAACTAAACCGGCCGTATTGGCATGTGTTGCAATGTTAATATTTCATCATTGATATATAAACTATCAGACGGCGTGGTCGGTAGTAGTGGGTTTCAGTAGGACTTTAACCAGGGGTCTCAGACACGCGGTCCGCACCTTAATATGAAAATTTAATATTAGTGCGGCCCGCGAGTATTATTTTAATGCCGCTTGACAACATCACATTTGCCAACCATCTCAATTTTTCCGGGAGACCACCGAGTTTTAGAGCAATCATTCTCTCGACTGCTTGCTGGTTGTCACCCAAACGACAATAATAAGGACGTGCTATGATGACAATGCGTTTAGCGCCCTTTACAACCGTAACAAACAGCTTTCCAGCTCATTCACACGTTGTATGCGGCTTCTGCAGACACACATAAGCGACTGCAAGGCATACTTTGTCAACAGCCATTCAGGTTACACTGAGGGTTGTGATATAAACAACTTTAGCACTCTTACTAATATGCGCCACACTGGGAAACCACACCAAACAAGAATGACAAACACATTCCGGGAGAACATCCGCACTGTAACACAACATAAACACAACAGAACAAATACCCAGAATCCCATGTATCCCAAACCCTTCCGGGCTACATTTTACACCTCCGCTACCACCAAACCCCGCCCCAACACAGCCCACCTCAACCGACGCACGGAGGGGGGGGGGTATATAATGTAGCTTGGAAGAGTTAATGCCATCACGGCACGCCCTCAATATTGTTGACCAGGTGAATATCTGAGAATGTTATCCTGGGTAGATTTCTGGGAGATGCACTAAAATCCAGAAAACCTCCCGGAAAAATGGGGGGGTCGGCAAGTATGCAGCTGAGCTGCATACTTGCCGACCAAGAGCCGAATGCGGCTCGGGAGTCGCAGGTTGCCGACCCCTGGTTTAGTAGATCTGCTTTGCGTGTGCTATCAAGTTTGCATGTGTTTTAGTACACGCAAACCTTTACTAAATTAGATCCGTAGTGTGTTCCGCCTTATGATAGTAACACTATCATAAATACACTGATATTATACTGTTATTTAAAGAGGATGGAGGTCTGTTGAAGATATTTATTTTTATTTCGGTTAAATTAAGCAGGAGATTTCTATTTCAGAAAGATAATTATATTATGTTGTAATTTTGCGCTAAAAATATTTGTCTCCCATATATTCCATCCATCCATTTATCCATCCATCCATCCATTTTCTACCGCTTGTCCCTTTCGGGGTCGCAAGGGTTGTCCATTTACTCCAAAACATTCATCAACTTTAATTAAATTCAAAGTTGGAGTTACATAGTATAAATATTATTTTACACAAATTAAAAAAAGACAACAAGGGGTCTCATCAATGTTCCCTCTTAATTGTTCATGTGTACGAGCAAATGCAAAAACACCTTGAGCATTCAATGGAGCACCTGTGAGCAACATCAGACGTGCACACTATGTCCACACCAGCAGCACCTGTTCCAAAGCTGACTTAATAACAAGATACATGTTTTATTTTTTAACAATCAAATGACAGCAGTCTTTTTCATAATTTTTTATGATATTTTTTTTCCTATTATAAGTGATTTGGCCCGTTTAAATGAAAATAGCAAATACAATCTTGTTTTTCAGGAGCTGTGTGCTATAGTGTTTTATGTCTAGGTGGGGGTCCAGCTTTGGAAATAATTGGTACCCTTTCAGAGATCACAATTATTTCCACCTAATATTTATTTTTTATTAGCATTTCTGTAATTTAGTGACAGCATTCCATTATTAATATTCATACGATAAATTTAAGTTATTGATCAATTAAAGTAGATTAAGCACATCTGTTTGGAGAGTCATAGAGTAACAATCTGGAATTGAAAGTTTGTGTGGTGTTGGAGTTATCCCACTTTTTGTGTGGCCGTAAATGCATCACTAACGAAGTGCCGTGAGTGCTTGCATTGGTGCAAGTAAGAGAGAGAGAATGGCTGCAGTGGTTATGACAGATGACAAAGATGTGGCTTAAGCCTCGTTTGTACGACAGACAATGCCCGGTTTTGCGGATTATTCGATTTTTTTACTATTTTTTTGTTGTGGTCGCGGCCGACAAACAGTATTGCTCAATAAAGTGATGGATAGAATTCCTACCTCTTTAAATCGTCTCTACAGGCGTAATAATTTAACAGTGTTAACGAACAGTGTTTTCTCTGTTGTGGCCGCTTGTGAGAAACCTGTTACTCACAGTTGCTTTGCAAAATCCTACAGAACAAATTGTTATGTTTATTTTGTTTATAGTTCAGATGGGATTTAAATCTGTGCACAGCATAGATTTGCTGTGCGCAGGGGGCGTGTGAGCAATGAGCAATTGCGCAGGCGCGCACCTTACAGGTAACGTTGGGTCTCATGTATTTTTCAGGTGAATGGCAACACTATGTATATACTGCGCATCCGGAAAGTATTTCATACGCTTCGCTTTTTTCACATTTTGTTATATTACAGTCTTATTCCAAAATAAAATACATTACTTTTTGTCCGTAAAATTCTACAAACAAAAACCTATAACGACAATGTGAAAAAAAAAATCCTTAGAGATTTTTTTTTTAAATATTAGAAAAAAAACAAAAAAGTAAGGAATCACATGTACATAAAAGTATTCACAGCCTTTGCCATGAAACTCAAAAGTGAGTTCAGTTGCATTCTGTTTCAATTGATCATCCTTCTGATGTTCCTAAAGCTTAATTGGAGTCTACCTGTGGTAAATTTATTTGATTGGACATCATTTGCAAAGGCACACACTACAAATAAAGGTCCCACACTTGACAGTGCATGGCAGAGCACAAACCAAGCATGAAGCCAAAGGAATTGTCTGTAGACCTCTGAACCAGGATTGTCTCGAGGAAAAAGTCTGGGTAAGGGTACAGAAAATATCTGCTGCCTTAAAGGTCCCAATGAGCACATTGGTCTCCATTATCCATGAATGAAAGAAGTTTGGAACCACCAGGACTCCTCCTAGACCTGGCCGGGGATCTAAACTGAGTGATCGGAGCAGAAGGGCCCTAGTCAGTGTGGAGGATAGAACCTTCCAAAAGAACAACCATCTCTGCTGGAATCAACCAAGCAAGTCTGTATGGTAGAGTAGCCAGACAGAAGCAATTCCTTAGTCAAAAGCAGATGGCAGCCTGCCTGGAGTTTGCCTAAATACACCCGAAATACTCTCACACCATGAGAAACAATTCTCTGGTCTGATGAGACAAGGATTTATTTATTTGGAATGAATGCCAAGCATCATGTTTGAAGGAAACTAGGCACCACTCATCACCCTACAGTTAAGTATGGTGGTGGCGGCATCATGCTGTGGGAATGTTTTCTAGCACCAGGAACTGGATACTAGTCTGGATAGAGGGAAATATGAATGCAACAATGTACAGAGACACCCTGGATGAAAACCTGCTCCAGAGCACTCTTGAACTCCAACTGAGGCGAAAGTGCATCTTTGAGCCGGGCAACAACCAAGACATCAAAGAAATAGCTTTAGGACAACTCTGTAAATGTCCTTGATTGGCCCATCGGATTTAACATCTGGAAAGATCTAAAAAAGGCTGTGCACCAACACTTCCCATCCAACCTGATGGAGCTCGATAAGTGCTGCAAAGAGTAATGGACGAAACTGGCTGAAATAAGTGTGCCAGGCTTTTAGCATCATATTAAAAAAAAACTTCAGTCTGTAATTGCTGCCCAAAGTGCATCAACAAAGTAAGGCTGTGAATACTTAAGTAAATGGGATTTTTTTTTTTTTAACTTTTTTTAATATATTTGCAGAAAGCTCTAAAAAAAACATGTTCACCTTGTCATTATGGGGTAGTGTGTTTAAAATTTTGAGGACAACATTTTTTTTTAATGCTATTTTATAATAAGGCTGTAACATAAAAAATGTAGAAAAGTAAAGTGCTGTGAATACCTCCTACATGCACTGTAATTGAGCTTTGTAAAGGAGGCAGCTTATATTTTGTCATGTAAAATGGATTTTCTTCCCAAATTTACCTGCTTAACTTCCTATGAAACATTTACACACATTTCCCAGCCTACTACCCATTCACAATTAGGGAAGTAAATATTATAAACATTCATCCCAAACAACAACATATTTTCTGCAGTACCAGTGGAGGGTCTGAAAAGCCAGAAGAACTTTGACGACCTGCGCCACACCTACATCAGCGAACTCAACCGCCTTGTGAACTATCACATAACATCCAATTGTTCTCAGAGGTTCTACCAAATCACCCGACTGCTGGACTCCCTCCAGATGGTGAGATGAGCTGCATGCTAGCATTCAGCTTTGTGGACGCTTGTTTAAGCTCTCAGCCGAGTTGTGTCCATGTGCCATGTATCATGCATGAAAAGAAGGAAGGTACCAATTTGTAAAACAAAACACATTAAACAGAAAGAAACTCCATCAAATGGCATTAATCATATGTACTTAGATACTTAAAGCTTTAAATTACTGTATGTGTCTTATAGCGCAAGGGACCATCATTAATTTTCCATCCATTTTTTACCGCTTGTCCCTCTCAGGGTTGCGAGAGGTGCTGGAGCCTATCCCAGCTGCAACTGGGCGGAAGGCGGGGTACACAATTTTGTTGTCTAAATTATGTACCTCCGCGGTTAGGATATAATCAAACAAAAAGAGAAAACAAATATTTACTATCACGTAGCATTAATAATCATACCAGTATTATCTATAAAGACTAAGTCACAGTGGTGTATTTATTAAATAAAATTAAACAACTTGAATGACGAGAAAGTGTGATTACACTGTGTCTCGTTAGTTTATTCCATTATATTAGCATCATACAGTTACTCAACGGCAGAGTGCGTTATTAGGTTTGGGGCATTAACTATGTTGTTTATCTTAACTTTTACAACAGTTATGTTTTAAGTTTAACGTTTTTCTTGTACAGTTAAATATAATTTGTAGTATGATATGATCATAGATATAGGATGATTATTCCACCCATCCATCCATTTTCTACCGCTTATTCCCTTTTGGGGTCGCGGGGGGCGCTGGTGCCCATCTCAGCTACAATCGGGCGGAAGGCGGTGTACACCCTGGACAAGTCGCCACCTCATCGCAGGGCCAACACAGATAGACAGACAACATTCACACTCACATTCACACACTAGGGCCGATTTAGTGTTGCCAATCAACCTATCCCCAGGTGCATGTCTTTGGAAGTGGGAAGAAGCCAGAGTACCCGGAGGGAACCCACGCATTTACGGGAGGGGATGATTATTCATTTATTGTAAATCCTTTCTCAATTGAACAAATATTTTCAACATTTGTTCTTTTATAGTATTTATTGGCCAGTTATCAGTGCTCGCAAAATGTTTGTGAAAACGAAAATACGAAACATTGCGGTACCACTGCAGTTAATTAATTTGATATATTTTAGAATAAGGAGATACTTACCCACTGTGATGAGGTGGTGACTTGTCCAGGGTGGCCTTTCACCCAAATGCAGCTGAGATAAGCTCCAGCACCCCCATGACCCTGAAAGGGACAAGCGATAGAAAATGGATGGAAGGAGATACTTACCAAATCGCACTGTTAATACGAAACAAAGTCATACTAAAAGGAAGTAATGCTGCTATGGCATGACAATGAAATGACAGCATGTCATTTGTTTTGTGTTTCAGACTGTAAAGAAGCTGCACCAGTTTACATTTGACCTGTTTCTCCAAGCTCAGTCATGCAACTGCAAGGTCACCTTCCCAGAGATGATGGGAGAGATTATCTCAGTGCATGTACCAAAGATGCTGGCAGGTTTGACAAAACCCATCTTGTTTCATGAGTAAAACAACTCGTTTCCTTTTGTCTTAATTTTTTTTATTCTACCAATGTGGCTTTGTACTGTTTATTACATAGTTTATTTCATAGCCTTGTTCTCAAGCCATTTATCTTCTCCCTCTACTTTTAAGCCATAGCGACATTGTTTTGTTACAACGGCTCATGTTTTCTGTTTTGTTTTCAGCCCGAGCAGAAATGCTTGTGTGAAAAAACACACACACATTCACTCTGTAAATCATTATTACACCTACCGGCAGGGTGAAAAACACGTTTTGACATCATTAAACAGACACTTCAAGTACTTCTGACCAATCTAAAGAGAAACAATAGGATACTCGTTTTTACTTTATTTACACTATTGGAAACAATATCTATTTTTCTACTTGTATTCCTCTCAGTATATTACAGTGCAAATCAACACCACTGCACACTACAACGACAAAAACACTGATATAAACTGAGCATTATGAGAATATTAATAGAGCCCTTACGGTTCTCATTAGATTGTGAAGGTTTACCTACTGTACTGTAATGTATCGTCTGGTAAAGATAAACCGAGTGTTAAGTGTGAAATCTTCCTTCTTTTTTTTTAAGACGGCCAAAAATGCAAGTTAGATGCCAACAGCTGGCTCTTATCAATGTAAAGGAGCAGCAGCTCTACTCTGAGCTCCTCTCGGATGAAATGACCGAGCACCTCCCTGTATTTACCACCCTTTTTGGGTGAGTCCAACCACCCTTCGGAGGGATTTTATTTTGGCCTCTTGTATCTATGATCTTGCTCTTGTAATCACTAACCAACACTTGTGACCAAAGGTGAGGGTAGGAACGTCACTTTAATAGAAAACTTTGCCTTGTGGCTCAGCTCTCAACCACCATCGTTTATTAGAGCGACCGTGTTATACTGCAGACGCTTGCCAATTTCCCAGTTGATCTCAAGCGCCAGCTTCCACTCACTCATGACAAGATCCCAAATACACTTGAACTTCTCCATTTGAGGAAAGACCTCACTCTCAATCCATGCTTTTCCCTACAAAAAACATGTCCTCACACATGTAGAGTATTTTCCAATAAGATAACACTGAGCTCTGAACCCCTTCAGTAAATGCTAAAGGTCATAGACTAATGGGGCCATCGGGACCACATCATCCGCAAATAACCGCAACCAGACCCTAAGGCCCTTAATTAAGACACTCTCAACCGGCTGTACGGAGACCAAATACTACGTACACAAATCCTGTATTTACGGTGTGCCCCCGGTCTGCCAATCCAATACTACTGTTCCCAGCTTCCCGGTAATGTTGAAGGGATGTGTCAACAAAGCCAGTTCCATAACATCTAAAGCATTAGGAATTCAGGGTGAATCTCATCCAACCTTTGGGGTTTTGTCACTGAGGTTTTTTCTTACTACCTCAAATACCTCAGGCCCGGCGATGGGTATGTCCACGTTTGTGTCCTCAGCTTCTGAAGGATTCCTTGCTCTGCTTGAGGTTGAGGTTAGAAGACCTCTGTTCCCAATGTTAGTGTGGACCAGACACTCTTTCCCCTTTCTAAGTTGTTGAACAGTAAATTATTGACTCTTGCTTTTGTACATCTGTGATAATGAAAATGCTGTTACATTTGAATTCCAAATGACTGTTTTTGATACACAGTAGCATTTGTAAAGGCAACTCTTACATTGAACGTCATTCTGCATTAAGTATCAAGCTCCATTCCAATTTGAGTTGACATAAAAAGACAGAAGAATAAGTTGTACCCACTACCTTCTGGAAGGCACCAAACTTATTTGAGAGAATGTGATCCTCATTGCCAGATATCTTATTAGGCGAGGGTAGAAATGTTCCAACAGGACAACAAATAGATACAACAGCCAACTCAGAACTGGAAGCATGTTCGATGGCAGGATGATGAATGAGAAGAGGCCTGAGTTGGTTGGTGGTGCCAAGGAAAACTGTGCTGTGCCTTCAAGATAACAAGTTAGAAAGGTGAAATTGAGCCAACTGTGGAACCTCCAAATTTGAAAACCCTTTCTAAGTTGTACAGTTTGAATTAAAACTAAAATGCTTTGAAAAAGGATATATTAAAGTAAAACCAAACACAATGAACAATGGACACAATATAATTGCATGAGATCTTTATTGAAGACTCAAAAGATTAGTGTAGTGTAGTGTAGTTCGCATTAATAAGGCCTACTGAAACTCACAACTACCCACCACGCAGTCTGATAGTTTATATATCAATGATGAAATATTAACATTGCAACACATGCCAATACGGCCTTTTTAATTTACTAAATTGCAATTTAAAATTTCCCGGGACTTTTTTCTTGAAAACGTCGCGTAATGATGACGTGTACGCGTGACGTCACGGGCTGTTATGAATATGAGCGCTGCGTACACACACAGCTAAAAGTCGTCTGATTAACGGCATAATTACACAGTATTTTGGACATCTGTGTTGCTGAATCTTTTGCAATTTGTTCAATTAATCAAAATTCACGGAGGTGAAACTTTACTATGGATCACAGCGGACATGGATCCCGACTACATGTCAACCAGCGGGTTTCGGTGAGAAAATTGTGGTTAAAAAGTCGCCTCTTACCGGATATCAGCTGAGCTTGTGCCGTCCATACAGCTGCCGTCGACTTCCCCGAGACACTGCGCGTCAACACCCGACCGTGGACGTACACTTCCGACTATCAGGTAATGTTAAACTCACTAAAACACTAGCAACACAATAGAAAGATAAGGGATTTCCCAGAATTATCATAGTAAATGTCTCTAAAAACATATGAATCCGTCTCAATGCAATGCGATTGCAATCGCGTTTTTTTTTTAACTAGTTTTTTTTTCTTTTTTCTTTTTTTTTCTAGTCCGTCGCTATCAATATCCTCAAACACAAATCTTTTATCCTCGCTCAAATTAATGGGGAAATTGTCGTTTTCTCGGTCAGAATAGCTGTTTTTGTTGGAGGCTCCCATTAAAATCAATGTGAATATATGAGGAGCCATCAACATGTGACGTCATCGTCTGCGACTTCCGGTAGAGGCAGGCCTTTTCTCCAGTTGTGAACTTTATCGTGGATGTTCTCTACTAAATCTTTTCAGCAAAAATATGGCAATATCGCAAAATGATCAAGTATGACACATAGAATGGACCTGCTATCCCCGTTTAAATAAGAAAATCTAATTTCAGTAGGCCTTTAATATGTTTTTGTAATGTCACCACAGCATAATACAAGTGATGGCAAAGAGGAAAATGTGATGGTAATCATGGAACAGGAAAAGGACAAGGAAAAGTTGTACACACGACAGTCATTCTGGACACTGTACAATATGACTAATAAAGTACAGGTGGTTTCTCGTGTTACGAACAATTTGCGTTCTTAGTCAAGTTTTAGTGAAAGTGAGAACGTATATTTAGAAGGACTTATAAAATACCGTAATAAACATATGAAAAACAAGAATTAAATGAAACGGTAATAGAATTACATTTATCTACATATACTGTAAGGTAAATATATACATTTCCTGTGGTTGTCTTTCACATTGAAAAGGGTGTTGCAAGGGAGGCAGAGACAAGAAGTGTCAAGATAAAGAGACCACTATTCTGCCTAGTTGAGAGTAGAAGACCTTTCACATGTTCAAAGATACTATCTTCATCCTTGATGATTGTTTCTGGATTTGTTCGGCTACCATCCTGCATGCAACCAATGTTAGCATTTTACGTTGTCTGATTTTACTTCACTTATCACTTCCTTCCATCCATTTCTACCGCTTGTCCCTTTTGGGGTCGCGGGGGGTCGCTGGAGCCTATCTCAGCTGCCTTCGCACGCGCCAGAAGAGTCTGCCTCCTATTTTAGAGTCATGATGAAGGTTTAAGTTAAAAAGATCACTCATTCTGTGGAGTCTAGCTCGCCATGCATCAAAGACCAATCCTCTGTTAATAGACAGCGACACGTGGGGACGCATGCGCAACCAATGCTCGGTGTGTTTCCTTGTCTCACTAGCAGGACTAACGGGTAGCCATCTTGCCAAACAGTCTGGAGACACTTTTAGGTAGAGTGCAAATACTTTTTGTCGGCCGAAAGAGAGGGTGTCCAATTGATGATGCGCAGGCAACCCTGTTTTTTTATGGCCTGCAAAAAAACTTAGGAGAGTTTTGCCCTGGTTGATGCAAAAACACTTGGTCAAGTTTTCTCCCTAGTAAAACTAACAACCTGCCTTTTAGTGTGGGATACTTCTCTTGTTGCCTTATTAGTATTTGACTTTATTAAATTGATTTATATTACTATTTGGAGCAGCCAGGCCGGACCAGTAGGGGATAGAAAGAGAAAAAAAGGAAGACAGAGGGGGAAATTGTGGGGACAAGAAGGGGATTAGACAGAGAGACAACAACAACAGCAAACACAATAACAATAACAATAGAACAACGTCAACAAATATGATGGTGAACGTGATAGCAAAGAAGCAGTTAGTAAAATAAATAATAATACAGAAATGACATGAACATTATTACACTACAAATACCAATAGAAATAGCGCTATTGATAATTAATAATACCAATAATTATCAACAATATAATTGCTCAAATGCAACAATACATATCTGTAATGATAACTTGAAATACAAAAGAAAGCAGATAAATGGAGGGGAAGAAAGAGAAGCCAACTATAATAACCTTGTAGATTGTTATTGTAACAATATGTTAAGCTTTGTCAGTGTGCCATGTGTTACCCAGTTTCCGCTGGGGCAACAACGTTAATATATGTTTGATGCAACACTAAATTGGCCCTAGTGTGTGAATGTGAGTGTGAATGTTGTCTATCTGTGTGTGCCCTGCGATGAGTTGGCGACTTGTCCAGGGTGTACCCCGCCTTCCGCCCGATTGTAGATGAGATAGGCGCCAGCGCCCCCCGCGACCCCAAAAAGGAATAAGAGGTAGAAAATGGATGGATGGATGAAACATGATTATATGCATGAGTGTATGTATGTATGTGTATATGTACAATATGTGTTTATGTATGTTTGTACAGTGAATGTGTGTGTGTGGATGTAAGAACTTTGAGTGTGTAGGTATGTACTGTATTTGTGTATGCATGTGGGAGCGTATGTATGTATGCATGTATGAATAACTGTGTGTATGTGAGTATATATGCGTATTTGTATGTACAATATATTTGACTCCCTGTTTGTGCGGGAACCCGACCACGGCCCTAGCCACCCAGAAAGCCCAACCCAAAACAGCAGGTGTGGTGCCCAGGGAACAAGGGACCACCGGCCCCACGCAGCCAGGCCAGCCAGCGACAGGAACTCCATAGGAGCCAGCAGCAGGCTGTAAACAGACGCGGCCGATGGAGGACAAGCCACAGGAGAAGCTGGGGACAGCAATCCCCCAAGCCAGTGAGAGACCACACCCCACACAGGCAGAAAGGCAGGACGTCCTGCCCAAGGGGCGCAGAGACTCCCCGCAACTGTACGGGAAGACCGCACCCGCCCCACCTGCAACCAGGCCCCTACGAGCCCAACCCTCACGGCGGGGTCCGCTCCAGGCCACTCCACCCTAGTCGGCCACCGCAGGACCACCCAGCACAGCAAAACCACTCACCCCACCTGCAGGGACCCCAAAGATGGAGATGGAACAACCAGCAACTGCCCTGTTGATTCCTCCTCCTGAGAGACGGGAAAACATTGAAATAATAATAAAATAAAAATAAATAAATAAGAATAATAATAATAATTAAAAAAAGAATAATAATAATAAATAAATTAAAAATATATATATCACAGACACTCTGACACACAAGGTTACTACCCCAGCAGCTGACACACAAGGTTACTACCCCAGCAGCTGACCGACTTGCAGCACCACGGAATACCTTGCAGTGCACCGGACTAGACCCAACAGGCTGCAACCAAGACAAGCACCCGGAAGGGATGGACGGTGGTACCCAGGAGCTCCAGACACGAAGCCCGGATGCAGTAGCCTGAGGCGCTCACCCCCACCTGACAAGCAGGCTCCGAGCGTACCCCCATTAATTTGAGCGAGGATGAAAGATTTGTGGATGAGGATAGTGAGAGTAAAGGACTAGAGAAAAAAAGACGAGGGCGGTGGGAGCGATTCAGATGTTATTAGACACATTTACTAGGATAATTCTGGAAAATCCCTTATCTGCTTATTGTGCTACTAGTGTTTTAGTGAGATTATATGGTCGTACCTGAGAGTCGGAGGGGTGTGGCCACAGGTGTGGTGACCGCCAGTGTCTCTGAGGGAAGGCACGTTTCTTAACGAGGCTAAGCAAAGGCAGCCGTTGGGGCCAGGGTGAGTTTTTTCCCCCCTCCACGGTGGAAGCATCTCACGTTCGGGGGCGACTGGTCTGAGGAGGCAAGAGAGTACGCAGCTGCCTCTTTGACAGGTGCACGAGGAACGACGCAAGCTCCGCTCATGTCTACGGTAAGAGCCGACTTATAACCACCATTTTCTCATCGAAACCTGCCGGTTGACATGTGGTAGGGAACCATGTTCGCTTGACCGCTCGGTTCCATAGTAAAGCTTCACCGTCATCTTTCGGGAATGGAAACAAGGAAACACCGGCGGTGTTTGTGTTGCTAAAGGCAGCCGCAATACACCACTTCCCACCTACATATTTCTTCTTTTACGTCTCCTTTATTAATTGAACAAATTGCAAAAGATTCAGCAACACAGATGTCCAGAATACTGTGTAATTATGCGATTAAAGCAGATGACTTATAGCTGGAATCGGGCTGGAACAAAATTTCCGCTACAATCCGTGACGTCATGCGCACGTGTCATCACACCGCGACATTTTCAACAGGATACTTCGCGCAAAATTTAAAATTGCAATTTAGTAAACTAAATAGGCCGTATTGGCATGTGTTGCAATGTTAGTTATCAGACTGTGTGGTCGGTAGTAGTGGGTTTCAGTAGGCGTTTAACAAAGTGCAATTGCAAGAAATTTAGGGTTTTCAGCATCTACGGTCCATAATATCATCAAATGGTTCAGAGAATCTGGAGAAATCACTCCACGTAAGCGGCATGGCCGGAAACCAACATTGAATGACCGTGAGCTTCGATCCCTCAGACGGCACTGTTTCAAAAACCGACATCAATCTCTAAAGGATATCACCACATGGGCTCAGGAACACTTCAGAAAACCACTGTCACTATATACAGTTTGTCGCTACATCTGTTAGTGCAAGTTAAAGCTCTACTATGCAAAGTGAAAGACATTTATCAACAACATCCAGAAACGCTGCCGGCTTCTCTGGGCCCGAGATCATCTAAGATGGACTGATGCAAAGTGGAAAAGTGTTCTGTGGTCTGACAAATCCACATTTCAAATTGTTTTTGGAAATATTTGACATCGTGTCATCCGGACCAAAGGGGAAGCGAACCACCCAGACTGTTATTGATGCAAAAGCCAGCATCTCTGATAGTATGGGGGTGCATTAGTGCCAAAAGGCATGGGTAACTAAAACATCTGTGAAGGCACCATTAATGCTGAAAGATACCTACAGGTTTTGGAACAACATTTGCTGCCATCTAAGCGCCGTCTTTTTCATGGAAGCCACTGCTTATTTCAGCAAGACAATGCCAAGCCACATTCAGCACGTGTTTCAACAGCGTGGCTTCATAAAAAAAGAGTGCGGGTACTTTCCTGGCCCGCCTGCAGTCCAGACCTGTCTCCCATCGAAAATGTGTGGTGCATTATGAAGCGTAAAATACGACAGCGGAGACCCCGGACTGTTGAACGACTGAAGCTCTACATAAAACAAGAATGGGAAAGAATTCCACTTTCAAAGCTTCAACAATTAGTTTCCTCAGTTCCCAAACATTTATTGAGTGTTGTTAAAAGAAAAAGTGATGTAACACAGTGGTGAACATGCCCTTTCCCAACTACTTTGGCACGTGTTGTCAGCCATTAAATTTTAAGTTAATTATTATTTGCAAAAACAAAATAAAGCTTATGAGTTTGAACATCAAATATCTTGTCTTTGTAGTGCATTCAATTGAATATGTGTTGAAAAGGATTTGCAAATCATTGTATTCCGTTTATATTTACATCTAAAACAATTTCCCAGCTCATATGGAAACGCGGTTTGTATGATTGGCAACAGTAAATTGGCCCTAGTGTGTGAATGTGAGTGTGAATCTTGTCTGTCTATCGGTGTGTGCCTGCGATGAGGTGGCGACTTGTCCAGGGTGTACCCCGCCTTACGCCTGATTGTAGCTGAGATAGGCACCAGCGCCCCCCGCGACCCCGCCAGGACAGCGATCAAGCCCCGGCACCCACTGCCCACTGAGAACCAGCCCATCACCTCCCTCAAGCCCCACAGGTCTGGCCGTGCACCCCCAGGGACAAGCCCGTCCCAGACGACGGCACGACACCAGGCTTGAAGGGGGGCGCAGCAGAGCGCAAGGGCAATCCCAAGCCGACACCCGACAAGCCAACCAACACGACAATAAACGAAAATGAAGCCGGCAAGTTTGCCAGCCCCGAGAACCACCACAACACAACCACAACATCAGGCACCCCGCACTGGACCCAGCAGCCACGGGTGCCCACACCACAAACATACGGCAGCAGAAAGAACAGCTGCAAAACCCCCAGGCGGCCAGCACCACTCGATCAAATCAAAGTGATGGAAAAACCGCGACCTGCAACCACACGCCAACAGGATCATGGAGACCAGCCAGCCCAAATGCCAACATGCAAACAAGAGACATCAACACCTCCCCCACCATCAGAAACCGCCCCCCCAACCCAAACCCGCACAAACACACCACCGCCCAAACAACCAAGACACAGCACCCAGACAAGGGGGCAACGCTGCCACCGCATAAAGTCACCAACACAGACCCCACAGCGCAAGACCGGACCACACAGGCACGGACACCACCCAACAGGAAGCGAAACCCGCTCAATACCACACAAAAATAAATAAATACATTTAAAAGATAATAATAATAATAATTGATTGGAGCTGTGGCCGCAAGGTTGTTGGTGCCTGTCGTGGCGGTAATCCCAGAACCCGTTGGTGGGCACCAGCAGTGAGGGATGCCGTCAAGCTGAAGAAGGAATCCTATCGGGTTCTTTTGGCTCATAGGACTCCGGAGGCAGTGGACGGGTACCGACGGGCCAAGCGGTGTGCAGCTTTAGCGGTCGCGGAGGCAAAAACTCGGACATGGGAAGAGTTCGGGGAAGCCATGGAAAACGACTTCCGGACGGCTTCGAAGCGATTCTGGACCACCATACGGCGCCTCAGGAAGGGGAAGCAGTGCACTATCAACACCGTGTATGGTGCGGATGGTGTTCTGCTGACTTCGACTGCGGATGTTGTGGATCGGTGGAGGGAATACTTCGAAGACCTCCTCAATCCCACCAACACGTCTTTCTTTGAGGAAGCGGTGCCTGGGGAATCTGTAGTGGACTCTCCTATTTCTTGGGCTGAGGTCGCTGAGGTAGTTAAAAAGCTCCTCGGCGGCAAGGCCCCGGGGGTGGATGAAAACCGCCCGGAGTTCCTTAAGGCTCTGGATGCTGTGGGGCTGTCTTGGTTGACAAGACTCTGCAGCATCGCGTGGACATCGGGGGCGGTACCTCTGGATTGGCAGACCGGGGTGGTGGTCCCTCTCTTTAAGAAGGGGGACCGGAGGGTGTGTTCCAACTATCGTGGGATCACACTCCTCAGCCTTCCCGGTAAGGTTTATTCAGGTGTACTGGAGAGGAGGCTTCGCCGGATAGTCGAACCTCGGATTCAAGAGGAACAGTGTGGTTTTCGTCCTGGTCGTGGAACTGTGGACCAGCTCTATACTCTCGGCAGGGTTCTTGAGGGTGCATGGGAGTTTGCCCAACCAGTCTACATGTGCTTTGTGGACTTGGAGAAGGCATTCGACCGTGTCCCTCGGGAAGTCCTGTGGGGAGTGCTCAGAGAGTATGGGGTATCAGACTGTCTTATTGTGGCAGTACGCTCCCTGTATGATCAGTGTCAGAGCTTGGTCCGCATTGCTGGCAGTAAGTCGGACACGTTTCCAGTGAGGGTTGGACTCCGCCAAGGCTGCCCTTTGTCACCGATTCTGTTCATAACTTTTATGGACAGAATTTCTAGGCGCAGCCAAGGCGTTGAGGGGTTCCGGTTTGGTGGCCACGGGATTAGGTCTCTGCTTTTTGCAGATGATGTAGTCCTGATGGCTTCATCTGGCCGGGATCTTCAGCTTTCACTGGATCGGTTCGCAGCCGAGTGTGAAGCGACCAGAATGAGAATCAGCACCTCCAAGTCCGAGTCCATGGTTCTCGCCCGGAATAGGGTGGAGTGCCATCTCCGGGTTGGGGAGGAGACCCTGCCCCAAGTGGAGGAGTTCAAGTACCTAGGAGTCTTGTTCACGAGTGGGGGAAGAGTGGATTGTGAGATCGACAGGCGGATCGGTGCGGCGTCTTCAGTAATGCGGACATTGTATCGATCCGTTGTGGTGAAGAAGGAGCTGAGCCGGAAGGCAAAGCTCTCAATTTACCGGTCGATCTACGTTCCCATCCTCACCTATGGTCATGAGCTTTGGGTCATGACCGAAAGGATAAGATCACGGATACAAGCGGCCGAAATGAGTTTCCTCCGCCGGGTGGCGGGGCTCTCCCTTAGAGATAGGGTGAGAAGCTCTGCCATCCGGGAGGAGCTCAATGTAAAGCCGCTGCTCCTCCACATCGAGAGGAGCCAGATGAGGTGGTTCGGGCATCTGGTCAGGATGCCACCCGAACGCCTCCCTAGGGAGGTGTTTAGGGCACGTCCAGCTGGTAGGAGGCCACGGGGAAGACCCAGGACACGTTGGGAAGACTATGTCTCCCGGCTGGCCTGGGAACGCCTCGGGATTTCCCGGGAAGAGCTAGACGAAGTGGCTGGAGATAGGGAAGTCTGGGCTTCCCTGCTTAGGCTGCTGCCCCCGCGACCCGACCTCGGATAAGCGGAAGATGATGGATGGATGGATGGATGGATAATAATACATTAATTAATTAAAATACAAATGAAAAATAATAAATTGATAAAAGCTTCGCACCTTCAGCAAGGTCTCTGCCCGGGAAAGGCAGGCCATCAGACCGCAGTTGCCGCAACCCGTATCGGCCGAGGAGGCAATGAGGGGCGCGCCATACTCCCGAACCCCAACATGCATGTGTATGAGGCCTCCAGATTATCTACTGTGTAGTTAAAATCAGGAGGTCAGCCGTTACAGCCGACTTCCAGTCCCTATTTTTGTGTGTACTGTGGCCTGAGTGAGATATGTATGCTTGTGGGAACTAATGCGATTAAAATTGGGGGATATCAAGGTCATGGTGGGTCCCAACCAAGCCGAGCCCCCCAAACTCTAAGTGTCTAATATGCAGATAATATTTAGGGGTGGACGAGCAGGGGACAAGACAGGAGGACTGGCACCTCATAGGAGGGATCCTCATCCTCGCGCCATGCCTCAGTTATTCACATTCTTCAATGACAACTTTGATGTGTTCTGGGAGAGATGACATCTCTTTAGGCTAGACGGGCTCCCTTTAGACAGAACTGGTACGCGCACAGAAATCCCCCGAAACACCAATAATCCGCCTTTTCACAAAACAGGTTACCTGACACCATCAACATGGCACTTTTTAACATTCGCTCCCTTTAAAACAGAACTATTTATTGACTGGTGTGTATTTAGTCAAGTTAGACAGTCTTCTTTTAACGAGACATGGCTTGACGCAGCTGTTTCTCTCACTGAGGCATCCTTATTACATTTAACCCTTATTTCCTACTAAAAGAGGAAGAATAGAAGGGACTGCATCAATTTTAAATAACTCACTGGCTTCAAAATGAATGTTTTTTTAACAAAAAAATACACATCATTTGAACACCACACCTTGATTTTTTAGGACAACCCTACCCCACGCTCACGCTCACCCATTCCCTGTGCAACTGTTTATAGACCACCCAGCATTGTATCTCTTTTATCATTGAATTTTCTGAACTTTTATCACTCTTTCATACCTCCTACAGCGATATTTTAATAACTGGGCATTTTAATTTATGTGTTGATGACATCTCAGATTCAATATCCAGATAGTTTTCAAATGTTTTTAATAGCTTTGATTTTAAACAGCACGTCACATAGCCGATTTAGAACAGGGGACACACCCTGGACTTGGTTATAAGTCATGGCCTTTCCATTGGTGTGTCGTCTGCAGACCTGGCTGTGTCTAAACACTACTGTGTTTTTTTTAATCACCAGACTCGACCAGCAGGGAACCCCAGTGAAAACAGTGAAGAAACGCAAATATTATCAAGATTTTACAGAATGCTCTTGCTGAAATTTTACCTGCCCTTTGTGCACTCATCGTTGACAATTTTACCTGTAAACCTAAGTCAACCCTGGACTCAGCAGCTCCACTTTGAACAAAAACAATCAAAACAAAACCTACCCATGAAGAAACAAGGAATTACATAAACTGGAAATACATTGCAGAACTGCCAAAAGATAAAGGAAATCAAAATGAACCATTTATTCTCAGATTTTTCGTTAACGGACAATTACACAGTTAAACAGGCTGGTATTTATCATTACTCACAACTCACCAGAGACCTTAAAAACCACCCCCGGTTCCTCTTCTCCACTAATGGGTACACGTTTTAACAAAGCTTTTAAAACACCATCTGACGTTTTTTGCGAAGACTTTGCAGACCACTTCAGAACCAAGATCAGGGAGATCAGATTTAAAATAATGTTGGTTCTGCTAATCTAAGGGCATGACACATGATACAGTAGACCAGTCCTTCTCCCCAGTGGTGAGCACGTTGCGATGCTCAGGGGCGGCGACGTGTGATATCAAGGAAGATGCTTTTTTTGCTGTACTAGAATATGATGAAGCTTATGTAGCACTTGGCTTCACTGTAACCATGGTGGGAGACGATGAATGACCGGTGTATTGTTTCCTTCAATATCATTCAGAGGTATAGTTATAACATTTGTATAGACAATTTATACAATATTTATATTTACTGTGGAGATTGGGGGGTGGGCGAAATATTTTCTTCTTCCTTTGGAGGGGCGCAACAGAAAATATTTGAGAAGCACTTGCAATAGACCATTACATTTTATCAAATTGACTTAGACACCTGGTCAACATCTCTGGTACTGTAATAACGGTTTAAAAAAAATAAAAATAACAGTTACAGCCACCTATCTTTTCCCTTCTTTAGTTCACTGTGTGGCATCATGTCTTTCCGTCGTGTGGTCATGTGACCAAACAGGACAGATCACCACCTTATATAACCTGTAAGAGTCTGCCATGCGAGCGGGGCATGAGCGTGCGAAAGTTGCTGAAAAAGAAGGCAATAATTCTATACTCAGCCACATAGTTTAGGGGGCCAAAAATAAATGATTTTACAATTAATCACGATCACGACAATTCTATAACTCTCCTCCCACCTCTTAAATAAAAAAGACTCGCAACAGATCCAGCATCTATTTCTGGTGTTACTAGCGACTGTACTCGTGTTTAGAGACTGTTAAGATTCTGTAGCGCCATGTCCGTGATGAGAAGCAAGCTACATTGAGCCTGACGCCACACTCACTTCGCGTTGCTGGGAGCCATTCTCTCATTAAAAGCCGGTAGTGTCATCTTAAATTGTGTAGATTGATGTCCGCGGATATATCTTGAATATATTAAAGTACATCCACAGCGTTTAGCTCACACCATCGGTTTAGGGAACACTGTTCCAATGATTAAAGTTCGCCTTTTTATGTCCAAATTTTCTTTGGAACATTAGTCAATAATGTGCAAATAAACTATATATAACCATTCACCTGCTAGTGCTGATGTGTATGTTAGTGTGTTATGATGGTCATTTTTTCCCATGGTCTGTGAACACACGGTGTCGGTGGAGAATGAACAAGTGTTGTGTGTCTAGAAGTGAAGCAGGGAGGCATACGTGTGTGTACACGGAGGAAATACTTGTTGGAATTGGGTTCGTTGTTAGCATAAAATTGGCAATAAAAGACTTTGTTTTCTTCTGGCCGCTACAATACATTACATGACTATTTTTTAATGTGTGCCGGCTGATGTGAAGCCGTACATTAAGTGAAGTGAAGTGAATTATATTTATATAGCGCTTTTTCTCTAGTGACTCAAAGCGCTTTACATAGTGGAACCCAATATCTAATTTTTACATTCAAACCAGTGTAGTTGGCATTGGGAGTAGGTGGGTAAAGTGTCTTGCCCAAGGACACAACGGCAGTGACTAGGATGGCGGAAGCGGGGATCGAACCTGCAACCCTCAAGTTGCTGGCACGGCCGCTCTACCAACAGAGCTATACCGGTTGGTAAAACCCTAAATGTAGTTAAACCGGATCTGGAGTGGGGCTTTTATTTTGAAGCTGGAAAAGTAGGTGATTGTTTTGAGAAAGTGTCTTGACATGGTTTAATGTCGGATCAAATGTTACAATAAAAAAAGTCTCCCTTCGACATTCTCCCGGCGGTCTTTCATTTCTGTTGAGCATTTATATAATCTATCATAACAGTTACAAAACTAATGTTATCACTGCCCCTTAATCGTAATCTGAACACGGAAGTGAAGCACTACCCACCTCTGAACGACAAATGCAGCAGGCGTTTGCTGCAGGGATGTCGCCTTTTCTCACGGCGGGCGGTGTTTGGTGCCAGCAGTTGTTTGGACGGTGTAGCCGGGAGTCATGGTTGCATTGCATTGTGGGTGGGTGTTGTGTTGCGTCTGTGCTGTGTTGCAGGGCGTATGTTCTCCAGAAGTGTGTTTGTCATTGTTTAATGTGGGTTCGCGGAGCGGAGTGTGGCACGTGTTGGTGGGAGTTTTGAAGTTGTTTTGTATCGCAACCATTAGTGTGATCTGTGTGGCTGTGGAACAAGACTCCTGGTTTACACACAGCAAAAGCAAAAATAAAAATCTCCTCTGCTGTTTTGAGATGACGGTAGGGGAAAAGTCATTTGCGAAGTCACAAATTTGACCCGGCGGTAATAGTAAGCATGCACTTACTACTTAGGGGAACGAGATGTACCTGGCCATAATTCAAGGCGGGCAGGTGCATTTGACATGCCCGGCGGCTATTCAAGGACATATGGTGCATATATATATTCAGTATATATATAGACCTTTTATGAAAAAGACGTTTCGAGGATCCAGATTTCCCTCGCCCGGATGCGGGTCACCGGGGCCACCCTCTGGAGCCAGGCCCGGAGGTGGGGCACGATGGCGAGCGCCTGGTGGCCGGGCCTTTTCCCACGGGGCCCGGCCGGGCACAGCCCGAAGAGGCAACGGGTATCCCCCCTCCAATGGGCTCACCACCGGAGCTCACCACCCACAGCAGGGGCAGTAGAGATCGGGTGCGATCTCTATTGCCCCTGCAATAGAGAGATCAGGACCACATCATGATGGCTTCATCTGGCCGGGATCTTCAGCTCTCACTGAATCGGTTCGCAGCAGAGTGTGAAGCGACCAGAATGAGAATCAGCACCTCCAAGTCCGAGTCCATGGTTCTTTCCCGGAAAAGGGTGGCGTGCCATCTCCGGGTTGGGGAGGAGACCCTGCCCCAAGTGGAGGAGTGAATGCGTGGGTTCCCTCCATGTACTCCGGCTTCCTCCCACTTCCAAAGACATGCACCTGGGGATAGGTTGATTGGCAACACTAAATTGGCCCTACTGTATGAATGTGAGTGTGAATGTTGTCTGTTTATCTGTGTTGGCCCTGCGATGAGGTGGTGACTTGTCCAGGGTGTACCCCGCATTCCTCCCGATTGTAGCTGAGATAGGCACAAGCGCCCCCGCGACCTTTAAGGGAATAAGCGGTAGAAAATGGATGGGATGGCTGGATAATTGGCTGGCTTGCCAAGGATGTGTAGCATGTATATGATACGTAATAATAATATTAATGGAGCACTGGTATAGAAACATTTGGACTAGTTTTAATCAGAACAATTAGCTCCGAGAGCAAGTGAGGGACAGATATTTAGTACAGGAATATAAGAATTTATTTGCAACACGAGGACCACCTGTAATGAAATGTACAAAACAAAACCTTACACATCCATCAATGAAATGTGTCACGCAGTACAGTCAGCCATGTCCTGGCTGCTCAGTACAAGATAACTAACTCAACCATTTGTCAACAGTATTATGTGAGCATGCTTATCACTCTGGTGAACCCTTTTGATGTTTACTACTATACGAAGTGGTTAACGACACGTGTTTAGGATGTTACTTTAAAAGCGCCTGCAAAGTTGACATAGCGTTTATGATGGTGACGGTTTTGCCCCTTACCTGGATTATTTGAGCTTTACTGTAATAAAACAATTAAAAAAAAAAAGTAGACCAGCTGTAGACTAAGTAGACTGTTCAACTTTGGAGGTTCCATTATGTACTTGTGTTATAAAATAAAAAAATGACAAAAAGAAAATTTTTTTTTTACACTATACACTTACAAAAAAAATATCTGACTTTGTATATTTACGCTATTTACTTTCAAAGCTTATTGGTGTCACGTGTCGTGTAGTAGCTGCCTTTGGCTGTATTAGTTCCTAGTATAGTGAATTCAGTTGTTGAAGTGTACAGTTCTAGCCGCTAATTTGTGATATCTAGCGCATTGTTTAAACGGTTGCCCGCTTTAGTGAATATCTTTAACATGCTTTGATATAATAGGTGAAACCGCAAAAAGGGACTATTTGACATACTTTCTACATGCCTTTTCCTAATGACACTGCTATGAGGTTGCCATTTTAATTACCTTTTCTGGAACAACTGTTTTGCTGTCACAAGGGAAAATGTCAAGGACGCACACCGTAAGTGTAGTAACCCGCTGTTTGTATGTCTTGTATGTGCCCAGTCTACCCAACATGAAACTGGCTTATTGTATAATAGTTACTATTGATGCTCTGAAATTTGTATGTTCAATCTTGTTAGAATTGTAGCATTTGTGAACAGTGTGTTTTTAACTGTTTTCAAAAAGTGTAACTAAAGACAAATAAAACTGAAGTTTTATCGTGTAGTTTTTGTGCAGTTTTTCGCCTTAGATAAATTGTCATTTCATTATAAACACACTTTCTTTCATACAGCACTCTCCTCCCACCTCCAGTCAGGAGTATTGCACTAGGATGTGTAGAGTATGAATGCAGCAAACTGCTGGGCAGCATGTCAGTGAAAAAAGGTCCAAGTGTTTAGACGACGACGACGAGCAGCGAGCGAGAACTCTTGTCTGGCACTGGAGGCTGGAATGTGGTGGGAGGAGCGCATGGGAAAATATGATGTGAGTATAAACAGGTTCTCACAAATGTGTATTCATAAGCGGCTAAAAAGGAATGAAGACTTTTTATTTAATTAGTTTGTCGTAGAAGATTCTTTCAAAGCTGCACCAAACCAAACTCAGTTTCTAAATAGAAGACGTTTTGTTGGCTTCTGATTTCCTCCGCTCCACTTTTCGTATGATTTGGTTTTGCATGCAGGCTGATATCAGAGGCCGTTTGTTTGTGTACACGTTGGCGACTCGGTCTGTGTTGTTTTTTGAGTAAAACTGCAAAATAAACATCTTATTTTGCATCCATTTTTACTCCTACTTGTCAACAAGTTTCTTTGTGTGGATGAGACTTGTGAAGGAAACATGCTGGTTCCTGTCACCAACAAAGCTGGCTGTCACATGACTGTTAAAAACCCTGTTTACTCAAAGCACAACGTAAGAAAAACAAGTAGTTTTGCATGTTGAAGGGGCCGTTTTCAACTTGCTCATATTTACATTTTTCAAAGCAAACAATATAACACCACCACCATTGGCTAGCTTATGCTACCATAAGTGGTTTAATAATAATAGATTCAATTTGTAAAAGCACTTAACATTGAACAAACAATCTCAAAGTGCTACAGTGCATTTAAAAAAAACAAAAACAAAGCCAGAACAACACATAGCTTCCCCCAACAAGTAAAATAAATAGTACAATTAAATAAAAACTAGAACAGCCTAATTTTTTAGAACTACTACACATAAATCTATCAAAAGGCTTTTTTAAAAAGAAGGGTTTTTAAGCCTTTTTTAAAAGTATCCACAGTCTGAGGTGCCCAGAGGTGGTCAGGGAGAGCGTTCCACAGACCGGGGGCAGAACATATTGTATAGTTTTAAATCCATAAACGAACCAAACTCCAAGAATGTTTTTTGTGACAAACAAGTATGTTTTCCAATCACTCTATCACAAAAAAATAAGAGTTGTAGAATTTATTGGAAACTCAAGACAGCCACTCGACCTGGTCATTTGAAAAGTAGCTCTTGCCTGCTGGAAAAGTGTGGGCACCCCTGCAGTAAACAGTTGGTAATATTTGACTAATAAATCAAATGTTATTTATTTACGTCTTAATCACAAGGACTTCACCAACCACAAGGACATTCCCTGATCTGAACCAACATCCGGGCAAGGAAAAACTCCAAAAGCCCGAGCTGGGAAAAAGAAGTAACCTTGGGAAGATCTCGCAGATCTGAGGGCCCCACTTCTGGGTGATCAGCTCCAATGGATGCTGAATGGTTCCAATTATTGAGTTTTTCCATTAATAGATCATGTGAAAGTCCAGTCCATTGGAAAGCCAGCGCAGGGCTGTAGGGGATCTTGTTGCAGGTAGTGTAGACAAGCCGCCAAGGCAGAAACTAACAACTGGCGCCTCTTCCAGACTGGTACCTCTCCATAAATTATCCATGACAACCTGGTATCCTCTCCACGCAAGAGTGGGAGGACAGAGCAAAAAAGAAAAGCGGCATGTCAACTGGCCTTAACAGGATCTATCCAAAAGCTAGTGTATACAAATGAGTTTCCAGGTAGGACTTAAATACTTCTACCTAACTGGCATCTCTAACTTGCCAGTGGGGTATTCCAGAGTGATGCAACCTTAAAATGGTACCCTAAGTCAGTGCATTTGAGCCGGTATAGGTTTTATATGATCAAACGTTCTTGTTCTAGTCCAAAATCATGCAGCTACGTTTTGTATTGTAATCTTTTAATGCTGGCCATCGGGAAACTCGAAAATAATACGTTAAAGTAATCCAGACAAGACGTAACAAATGCATATCAGTGTCACTGGTTAAAAAAATACGAGATTTTAGCGATATTGCAGAGATGAAGGAAGGCTGTTTTAGTAACATTCTTTAACGTGCAGCTGAAAAGAGAGAGTTGTGTTGAAAATAATGCCAACATTTTTCACAGGCGCTTTGTACAATTTTTTTATTGTCAAAATTCTGGGTGGTGTCTGTAAGCAGGTGCCTTTGTCTCCGTTTTCTTGGCATTAAGATGCAAAAAGTTGCTAGACATCCATGGTTTGATTTCATTTCGACATGCCTCCAATCTGGCGCGTTGGTCAGCTTTAGGGGCATCAGCATAACAATGAAAGCTAAAACTGTATTTGCGAATGATGACACCTAATGCTGAAAAGTGCAGAGTCAAGAACCGAACCCTGTGGCACTCTGCACTCCCCTAGGGTAACATTATGTTTGATGAAATATGACTATAGGCATGAGTGTATGTATGCATATGTGCTTGTATATGTACAGTATCTGTATATCTTTGTTTGTACAGTGAACCTGCGTGTGCATGCATGTACTGCGAGTGTATGTACTGCATTTGTGTATGTATGTGGGAGCGTAAGTACCAATATGTGGGTAAGCACCAATGTGTGCATGTATGTATGTACCTATGTGTGTATGAATGTATGAATAATTGTGTGTATGTGAATTTGTATGTACAGTGTATTTGTCTTCCAGTGTGTGTGGGAGCCAAAGTACGGCCCCAGCCACCCAGAGAGCCCAACCCTAAAACAGCAGGTGTGATGCCCAGGGAACAAGGGACCACCGGCCTCACGTAGCCACGCCGGCTAGCGACAGGAACCCAAGAGCCGGGACCTCCTTGCCACCCGGCAGGGCCAGTGGTAGGCCATAGAAGGACGCGCCCAGCAGAGGACAAGGCACGGGAGAAGCAGGGGATAGCCAGCCCTCAAACCAGCGAGACCGCACCCCAGGTAGGACTCCCCGCTGCCGGACAACTTCGCGAGCCCCCACGAGCCTGTAAAACAATATGCTAGCGCACCTAGGACCTGATTCCTAATTCCCTACACCTGTGCTTACATGACCAATTTTATATTGCCACCTGTATACGCCTGATGTAATGATATAAACATAAATAGAAGACTGTTTATGGATGTTCTCATTTAACCTGGTCATTGTATTCTCAGGCCATTGAATCCATCGCAACTGAACTGTTTGGTTTGTCTTAGAAAACGTTTCGCTGCTCATCTAAGTGTGTTTCATCAGTTCATGTTCATAGATTCAGATTGGTAACATCTAGTCTTGCATCTCAACAGCTGTTTTTTCTCACTATAATAGAGTGGAACCATCCTTGCCCAGGCATACCCTCCTTTGTGTTGGGAGTATAAATTGTTGGGGTTTTGGCACCAGCTGCTAGACTAGATCTGACCAATCTAAGTCTATAAGCAGAAACTGATAGTCTACTTAGATGAAAGGCAAAACGTGTAAGACAAACCAAACAGTCCAGTTGCAATCGATTGAATGCCCTCAGAAAAAAAAAATGGAATGCGGCTCCTACGCACCTGCCCCTAATTGTGATACTGTAACAATTACAAAAGAAAGAATAGAAATCACAAAACAAATAATCAGTCCAACATTTGTCTCAATGTTGCGTCAGGACATTTATGCTTCTTCCAGGAGCAAAAAGATCTTGAAAATGCACCGTCCAAATGTCATGACTTTGTCTTCAGTTGTTCTGCACGTGCAAGTTGTTCAGGTAAGTCTTTGGTATTCTTTCATAATCTATGAACCATGAAAAGCTGTTTGACCATACTTGCCAACCTTGAGACCTCCGTTTTCGTGAGGTGGGGGTTGGGGGGCGTGGTTAAGAGGGGAGGAGTATATTAATAGCTGTTGTGTGCGCAGTTATGGACTGCACTTTCTAAAAGCCGTAGATGTTATTGTCACATATGCACGATTGATTGATTGATTGATTGAAACTTCCATCCATCCATCCATTTTCTACCGCTTAATCCCTTTCGGGGTTGCGGGGGGCGCTGGCGCCTATCTCAGCTACAATCGGGCGGAAGGCAGGGTACACCCTGGACAAGTCGCCACTTCATCGCAGGGCCAACACAGATAGACAGACAACATTCACACTCACATTCACACACTAGGGCCAATTTAGTTTTGCCAATCAACCTATCCCCAGGTGCATGTCTTTGGAGGTGGGAGGAAGCCGGAGTACCCGGAGGGAACCCACGCATTCACGGGGAGAACATGCAAACTCCACACAGAAAGATCCCGAGCCTGGATTTGAACCCAGGACTGCTGGAACTTCGTATTGTGAGGCAGACGCACTAACCCCTCTTCCACCGTGAAGCCCATTGATTGAAACTTTTATTAGTAGATTGCACAGTACAGTACATATTCCATCCATTTGACCACTAAATGGTAACACCGCAATAAGTTTTTCAACTTGTTTAAGTCGGGGTCCACGTTAATCAATTCACGGTACAAATATAAACTATCAGCATAATACAGTCATCACACAAGTTAATCATAATAGTATATACATTGAATTATTTACAATCCGGGGGGTGGGATGAGGAGCTTTGGTTGATATCAGTACTTCAGTCATCAACAATTGCATCAACAGAGAAATGGACATTGAAACAGTGTAGGTCTTACTTAGTAGGATATGTACAGCAAGCAGAGAACACAGTGAGTTCAGATAGCATAAGAACAAGTATATACATTAGAAATACATTTGATTATTTACATTAGGTTATTTACAATCCGGGGAGATGGGATGTGAATGGAGGATGATTAGTAAAGGGTTGAAGTTGCCTGGAGGTGTTGTGGTGCGTGTACAGTAGATGGCAGTATTGTCCTGTTTAAGAGTGGCACGTGCTGTTTACGGCAGACGAACTGCCTTACGGTAGACGTAAACGTGACTGCTGTTGTTGTGTGTTGTTACTGCGCTGGGAGGACGTTAATGAAACTGCCTAACAATAAACCCACATAAGAAACCAAGAACTCGCCCTCGATAATTATACAGTTATAACGTCATTGGGTAGACACGCTCTTTATACACATCACTCAGGTCCGTACGGAGCTGGAGGGGGCGTGGCCTCTGGCTCTGCCTGAATTTCAGGAGAAAATTTGTCCCGGGAGGTTTTCGGGAGAGGCGCTGAATTTCGCTAGTCTCCCGGAAAATCCGGGAGGGTTGGCAAGTATGTGTTTGACAGACGACAACAAAAATTTCTCCAACCATGAAACTTCTGAGGTTTTGTCCACTTTTGTATTCCCTTATCCACTTCCTCCAAAACAGATCTGAAAAGGTATTGATCATTCTTTTGAAATAGACCAGAAGCAAGAGCGGGTTTACGTTTAACTAATGTAACACGATTTTTAAATTATAGCTTCAAACTCATTGACATCAATGATCTTGGTTAGGGGCGGCATTCCTTAAGAATAGCCTGCCCTTCCACAGGATGGTATTAAGTTAAAAGTTAAAGTACCAATGATTGTCACACACACACTAGGTGTGGGGAAATTTGTCCTCTGCATTTGACCCATACCCTTGATCACCCCCTGGGATGTGAGGGGAGCAGTGGGCAGCAGCGGTGCCGCGCCCAGGAATCCTTTATGGTGATTAAACCCCCAATTCCAACCCTTGATGCTGAGTGCCAAGCAGGGTGGCAATGGGTCCCATTGTTTTATAGTCTTTGGTATGACTCGGCCGTGGTTTGAAATCCCAACCTACCAATCTCAGGGCGGACACCCTAACCACTAGGCCACTAAGTAGGTATGCAGGCTTTCAACATCCGAGGATTGTTAGGATATAAAAGAAACCAACATCTTTTTGACCATCCTGGTGAGTTGCTCGCACACACCGTCATGATGGGACGGAGGGTGTTAAACATCCAGTAAATGCCCTTTGGCAGGAATGTAACTTGAATCTTACTTTAGGCCATGGGAGCTAAGGCTTTTCTTAAGTCTCGCTCTGCTCCAACAAGGTTTGTGCCATTCTCTTGAAATTCAAAATGGTCACTGGTCACAGGTTTTCTTACCACTTGAGCCACTCTCCAGTGATTTGATTTCTTCCATGAAAAAAGCCGGCTGACTGGAGCCAATGATGGTAGATTCTATTTTGGAGAAGTCACTATAGAGTGACTGGCTTTTAATAGAGTTTCTAACCTTTACATCTCTTCAATTGATTGTGTGGATGAGCTGGATCCAATCCACTCCTGCCTTTTTCTCTTCAGCTCCCAGAGAATAGTTTTGAGCTGAAGAAACCAGGCAACTGAGGTCTTGAGATTATAGTCCATCCAGAAAAATTTAGGATAAGTTTCGTGGTGGCATTCTAAGATCCAAAAATGATTACATTTTCCTCTAAATTGCTTTGATGTCTGGTTTCTCCGTAGAAATAGGCTGTGTGGCAAATGTTTGTCTTCTGTCTTTTAAAGAAAGTCTGGATCCTCAATAATCGTTTACATGACAAGAATTTAACCACAGACAGACCTCTGGATGCTTCATCTGCAGGATTGGTCTTTGAGCTGACATACCTCCCGTGATCCACTTTCGTAGCCAACCCGTTTGCAACAAAGGTGTGAAAACCTTTGGTCTCAATCCCGAAGTACTTTAACACAGTCTGACTGACTCTGTTTCAATGCACAACATTAGTCTGATGGTTCAAGTAGTTCAGCTCTAATGAAGCATCCTACAACCCATGGAATCACCTTTATCTGATTGTTTGACTTTTGAGAAACCGGACTAACATACCTAAGTTATGTGATTGGAAACCAGATCTCTCGGGTGGGTGTGTGGTGCTGGAGGGGACCCTTCGCATTGTGCATGCGCCAGTCTGAACACGTAGGTTATAACGCAAATCGCATTAAATCATAACAGACCACAACTGAAATGAGGAGGAGACTATTTATTTGTTTAAAAAATTAAAAGAACGTAACATTTTGAAGTGCATCGATGGGAGGAAAAAAATAACTTAGAGATTTATTTAAGAAGGCAGCTAAAGAAATGGAGAATGTCGGCTTAATTCGTACTCCCGAACGAAATACAAGTGAGATAGAAGAGAATGAAGCAGGAATATTATTATAAGGCAAAGAAGAAAGCATACACAAACCTTTTCATGCTGTATTGGTGTACTCCAAACTGATTAGCAATAACTCCTTATTCTACATGACTGGCAAGCTTGTCCAGGACGATAGCAACCCTCATCTGGATCAGTAACAGTCATTTCCTTCGGGTTTAATACTCATTCTGTCAATGAACTCCGACACATTCAAAAGTTTTATTTCCGTGTATCGGAGTCTGAAAATTCCTTCAAAATAACGTCCCTCCTACCAGTCTTTGCTTTAGACCAACATCCGCTCTAAAACATTCTTGGTAGTAGTGTCATGTTCGTAGAACAATCTAAGAACATTTCTTGATGCCGTCTACTATTTAACATTAGCATAGCCATTAAAAATATACAATTTATAATCTGTGCCAATATCACAGCAGACATCAGGTACAACAAAACTAGGCTGTTGACTTGTAGGGAACTTCAGATGGCTTGTTTTGGTGTGAAGTCATTAGTCCACCGGAAAAGCAATACATTAATCCGCGTTAAAAGAATATAAGAACCCCCCAGTGTACAAGACCCACATGGCGTATGACCAATAGTCGCAATAGAGAGTGTCCATGATCACTAAGACTTCACATGTTGGTGTGAAAATTGAAAAAAACTTACTATATTTGAGAAATCAGAGGAATTTATTGCATGGAAACATAGTGACTGTCCGTCAAGCAAAACTGGTGATTATTTCTTGAACATGTTGTCGACTCCAATGCAAGCACAGCAGCAGTAAGTCCAAGACAAAATCCTGCTGTTCCTTTATTTACATTATTTTCTCTTCTTGTGCCTTTTTCCAGCAACAATGCTTTCTCAGCTTTCTTCAAGTGTGCAGATGACGCACTGGATGTAGATGAGCTAGAAGAGTTTCTCCTGCTTGACCTTTTACTTGTCACATTACACACTTTCCCCCGGATCACCATCGTCATGACACTCAGATTTTGCATTTTTATTAACACCATCGTCATTTTTATAAATTTTTTGTTAATTTTGATAAAAATATCACTCATTTAGTTTTCTTTCAACCATGTTAAATGTCCATCCATCCATTTTCTACCGCTTATTCCCTTTTGGGGTCGCTGGCGCCTATGTCAGCTACAATCGGGCGGAAGGCGGGGTACACCCTGGACAAGTCTCCAATTCATCGCAGGGCCAACACAGATAGACAGACAACATTCACACACTAGGGCCAATTTAGTGTTGCCAATCAACCTATCCCCAGGTGCATGTCTTTGGTAGTGGGAGGAAGCCGGAGTACCCGGAGGGAACCCACGCGTTCACGGGGACAACATGCAAACTCCACACAGAAAGATCCCGAGCCTGGATTTGAACCCAGGACTGCAGGAACTTCGTATTGTGAGGCAGACGCACAAACCCCTCTTCCACCGTGAAGCCCAAATTTTGATAAAAATACTCATTTATTTTTCTTTCAACCATGTTAAATGTGACATATGTAATACAAGGTACTGCCACTGGTAAAGTTGCTAAACATGTCAGAGCTTAGTAAATCTAAAAGGCGTTGTTACGATTCTCAACTTATTCATGACAAAGCCAGGAAAAAAACAAAGATTTGTATCAGGGATGCCTTTGAAAGATGGAGACGATTGAAGGCGGAGAAGATTTTTTTCATCTGACGCCAAAATTGTAATAAATGGAAATGGACATTTCATATGTATACTATATTGTCCAATACAGTCTCTGACCTTGTCTAACAAAGCTTGTATGTTTGTGCCACAAATGCTTAGCATGCTAGCCCGGTCAATGTCACATCGACATACAGGCTAACGGGGGAAATATACGACTGTTAGCATGTGTGTCGATGTGTCATCCAACTGACAGGGCAAAATATATTTTCAACAAATAAAAGCTATGTGGATATGGGTAGTGTCAGTGCCTATTTTGTTCTAATTGTGGTTTCTGGTATTGTATGAGCATCAGGCACATATGGGGTGGTATTTGTTTGGCACAATATAATTCTTTACATGTAATGATTTTTTTACTTTGTATTGATGGACATGGTAGTAGGCTATATGATTTATGCGTAATGTGGGTTTGCTCACTATGGAGTTATGCTGAACGAAATATGGCGGTAATTTTACTGTTGGCCTTGGCTTGCAATCAAATTAGGCCTATGTGATATGTAATATAACAAATATTATTATATAAAACTTTCGATGGTGATCTTTGCTGTCAAACTAGACATTTTAGCAGGGTAATGCCAACAATCTGTCCTGACTAAAATATTGCTGCGTAACTTTACAAATACATTTGGCTAATTGACATCAGATGTGGCGTAAATCTTGCAAGAAGCATAAACAAGAGAAACCTACAGCGTAGGACTCGTGGATTGCTATTTGAAGTTCCTTGACCGAGCTTGCAGTGCCATTTCTGGCCACATTTCTACATATGGGACTTTTAATATTTCTTTAATATTTCACATCATTGTTAGACCTTTTAGAATAAAATGTTTCCTGTCTTCTCTGCTCCTCACTTTTTTTTTGATTATGTGGAACAGCAGATACATTTTCTTTAGACACCAAAAGAGATGTTTTTCTTTATTTTCTTGCCTGTGCAATAATGTCTATTTTTTCTTTTGGAGTTGTTCAATCAAAAACATGATTATTTTAAAAGGCTCATATCATGATGTTTTCCCTATTTTTAAAACAATTCATTTTGGTCTACTATATATAATGTAAAGATGGTTCTTTGGTCAAAATGTTACATAGATTTTGGTGTGAAGACCTTTCTTTCTTTTGGCCACTTTTTGACGGACGCAAAATAGGTCTGTTTTGGGAGGTGGAGTTGTTGATGCGAATAAAGCCCTCTTCACCACGCTGACTAGCCTTCCGTCCCCGCCTCGGCAGCCTTGTTTACTACATTAGTTTATATGTTATTTTGCGAAGGCCGCATGAAATATTGACACCATATCACAACATTCCTGATGATATAGCGAGATCAGCGGCTCACCGTGGTTTGTTGTTGGCTCAAAGAGGAGACGATGCGCAGGACACATATTGGCACCCAGCATCAAGGGTGGGAATTGGGGGTTAAATTACCAAATATTATTCCCGGGCGCGGCCACCGCTGCTGCCCACTGCTCCCCTCACCTCCCAGGGGGTGATCAAGAATGATGGGTCAAATGCAGAGAATACTTTTGCCACACCTAGTGGGTGTGTGACAATCTTTGGTACTTTAACTTTAACTTAACATAAAAAGGAAGCCAGGCTGCAAATGTTGTACTATATGCTGGCTATGGTAAAACTTGAAGTGAAGTGAATTATATTTACATCACACTTTTCTCTAGAGACTAAAAGCGCTTTTACAAAGTGAAACCCAATATCTAAGTTACATTTAAAGCAGTGTGGGAGGCCCTTGGAGCAGGTGGGTAAAGTGTCTTGCCCAAGGACACAACAGCAGTGACTAGGATGGAAGAGAGGATCGAACCTGGAACCCTCCAGTTGCTGGCACGGCTGCTCTACCAACCGAGCTATAACGCCTTGTACCAAGTCTTTCTCTCTCAATCTGCGTGTATTGACAATGAAATTATTTTATTTTCTATAATCATGTTAGTACTTTAACTGCACTGCTGCTTTGATCACTTGAACACAATAGAGGCTTGAGCCGGTTATACAGAAAGCAGCGCAACGAGTTACATCACGGACGTAATAATGAATTACATTACTAACTGCTCTGATCATTGCCAAACAATGTAGACACTAGTTCAATTAAAAGTAGTTATTAGGAAAATCAGTCTTTATTTTCCCGGAGAAAAGTGACAAAATTGTTACAGTAAAAGGCTAAGCTAGCTACACAACAAATCGACGTATTGTTCACATATTTTCAAGACGACTGTTATTAGTAATACTTACTGTTTCATTATCTCCTCCATTACCATAAATCGCAGAAACCGAGCTTGCCATTAAAAGTAGTTTTTAGGAAAATCCATTATTTTTTGAAGGTCAGTGGTTGAAGCACTCGTAGCGACTTCTTCACAGATGAAGGCACACTGCCACAAATTACACAAGTTAAAAGTAAGGCACTTTTTACTCAGATGAGGCTGAAAGTTTGTGTAGTGACCTGTGCTGGTTAAATGTCCCTTGTGGATCAATAAAGTTTGTCTAAGTCTAAAGCAGCCTACAACAGAGCATGTTCTTTATTGGGTTTCATCGCGGATATGATATGGTTGTGGGTCCGATGTAAATTAAAAAATGTCGGACTCGGGCAAGGATGTTTGGGTAAATCTCTTCGTCACAGGTTGGAAAACGTCAGAAGTCAGAGCAAATTCCAAACGGACCGTTTGGTGGAAGTATGGAACAAGGCAAGATTGTTTTACAAATATCGCCGGTGATGCTTCCATAGTTTGATTACAAATTTTCTGGATTTATGCAGATCCCAAATACACATAAGCAAGTGCCAAAAGGTGAGAAAAGTTGGTTTTGAATGATAGGGTCCTTTCAAGAGTAGGTTTAAAAAAACAACAAAACAAAAAAAACACCTCCAACACAGTGGAGTCGGTCTCACATCAACACATTGCATGTCATTAATTGTAACAGCTGTACTGTCACTGTCAGAGAAACCACGTCACTGCAATGTCTTTTTAACAGCTGTTACGTGCAGCAAGGGCCAGGGTTCTGTCAAAATGAGCTGCCTTGTCAAACAAAGCTACCAGTTGTTATTCTGTAAACAACAGTGATGAAAAGTCAAACGTAGTCTACCATTGTTTGCCTTAATGTGATCTTTTTCAAGCCGTGTATAAATGCTTACTGGTCAGAAGACACAATGAAAGAAACACAATTTAAAATAATGACTTGGATTTTAATTTGTTCTGAAGAGAACTTAAGCATTGATTCGCTGCGTGCGCATGACAAAACAGCTCATGTTGACAAAGATTGGTCTTTAGGTCATTTGACACCCCAGGCAGTAGTACTGTAAGGATTGCTCTCACCTGAAATGTTTCCTGATCTCACTTTCGAAGACATCGATGGCTGGTGGACGTGTTGCTCTGTGGGCTGTCATGCAGGTTGTCAGATGCAGGCGTGGCGCGCCAACTTTCCCAATGACTTGCCCAAAATGTGTCCTTAACACCATGATTTATCATTTTCCACGAAACGTCTACTTGTGTGTCCTTTTCCCCATAAATCTAGGCTGGAGTTTACTTTTTCCAAAATATCAGGAGTTTTTACTGCTGCTGGAAAACAAGAGGCAGTGTTGGCCGTCCCACTTTTTTGTAACTGTTTTGAAAACAAATGTTACATGTATGCATTATCCTATTATAGCTCACATTCTGTATTGTGTTTTGGAAAAAAGGTTGTCATGAACGTTACTTAATTCATTGAAAATATGATACAAAAGACAAAACATTTTTATGCATACGTATTTATTCAGTTATAAACTTTAATTCACTTTCTTCTTTCCTTCATGGATCTACACTTTACCGCTGCCGGTAGTTTTTTCTGTTTTTATTGTAATATTTTCAGAATGTGTGTGTTCTATTTTTGGACAAATAAAAATAAAACAATCTAAAGTTGTGTTCATGTTTTAGTTTTAATGCCATTATTTTAATAGTCCGGCCCGCGTTTACACAGATTTTCCTCCATGCGGCCCCTGAGCTGAAATGAGTTTGACACCTCTGGTGTACACGGACCCTGAAAAAATTATCTATGAAATGCATTTTCATGCATCACCCCTAAAATCAGAATACTTTACTTTGACATGCGCAGAACATAACATAAACGGAAAGGTCTGTTATTATTTCTGCTATGGCGCCACTATTTGGACAAGTTCGCTCACTGCAGGTGCTGAAAAAACATACTTTCAGTGTGAACAGACAAGGTTTTGTGCATTTTTGTTTGTTCGATGTTATCACTATTTATTTACCTTTTTTTTTTTCTGTTCACTACTTTTGTTTTACCTCTCTTTTTGAAATTGAGCTGTTCTGTGCCATTTATGTCGCAATCTGTACAAGTTGCCACACATCTTCATGTAACGACATTCTATGTACATGCACAAGGCTAGCAGTTAGCACTTGGATTAGCGGTAAAGTCGTGAATACAACAGCTCATTAAGACGACAACTGGACCCTTTCTTTTATCGTTACGACACAACACTCCATACCACTCTTTTGTTTTCGCTAGTCTCATTTTAAAGCAACAAACTCAACAGTATATAATGATACTTCTGTACATGTTGAATGGGGCAGACAGCAGCAGGACAATCGCTTCATTCCAAGACTATTACATTTAGTCTCGCTCCACCACCAAAGTATTTCTGACATCAAAGACATGGGCAGAAAGGATAACTCCAACCCGAATGTTGGAAGATGTGTTTTCATGCGCTACATTCTGAATGACGATTGGCATATCCCACACGTCTCGATCGGAATTAAATTTTGATTCAAACGTTTGTGATAAAGTCAGAATATTCCTAATGCATGTTTACATAAAACATTTTTAGTGCGGTTAGGATCTTAATTGTTGCGATCCGCTGCACGGATCGTTTGTCGTTTGGATTTTTGAGTTTGTGTGTGCACTTCCTGATTTGTTTCTGTCGCCATAGTTGCATATTTGTTTCACCTGTTCCTTGTTTCCGGACTCTCACCTGCTTGTTGATTACCATCCTTATTTAAGCCTGCATTTTCTGTGACTCGTTCTCGGATCCTAGCCTTGTTTCCCTCAACAAGTGACGACGCTAACTCCCGACATTGGTAAACCTGTTTTTGTACTTGTTAGCTTATATGCTATTACTGTGTCTAGTTCCCTAGCTTAATGCTAGCGCTTTTGGTTTGTCTTTTCTACATAGCACCAGTGTTTCTGTTCTTAGTCTGTTTTTAGTTAATAAACCAACATTTCTTACCTTTATGCTGTGTCCAAGCCTGAACTGCATCCTGGAAGAAGCACCTTAACCACCATGCCTAGCAGACGTCACATTAATCCTATTAAATGTGTCCATGTACACATAGCTAGTGTTTTTTGTTTCCCCAAATATGGAACATATACCGTTGTACATTGAATTGGTTTTGGCATCTTTAATGTGGAAAATGTATGAATTTGTCCCCCGCATTCTTTCATTTTTCTGTATTTGGTACTCTGTAAAAATAGATTGGACACACCCAATCTATTTCATACTTCTTTAATTTGTTTGTTTTATAGAATGTTAATAAGATTACAATGTTATGCAGAGGTGTACTTACAACTATTTCATAGACAAATTATACTATTTATAGTCGCTGCGGAGAGTGGGGTGCCTAGGCAATGGGCGCGAAATGTTTTCTTTTTCCTAGGGGGGAGGCGTTAAAGGGAAAATAATTTAAAAAAAAACTGCTCTAAATACTCTTTTTTAATTTTTTTATTTATTTATAAACACGACTTGCAACAACTAGGTATATGACAATGAACTGTATTAATGATAGCCGCTGTAAAACTCCCGATGGTGAGTATTAACGTTTCAAATTAAAATGATCGAGAAAAGGTGATTGAAAACTGCACCTTGGTAAATTCGTGGACAGACTGGCAACAGCTCACTAGCTTAAATGCTAACATGAAAACAAGAGACATTCATGTCTTTCCCTGTTAACCTATATAAACACATTACTGTCGGAGCAACTAAGATAATCAATTGTGCACATTGAACCTACAAGTTGTGCTCTCTTAGTCCAAAGTCATCGTTCTTTCCTCAGAGGAATACAAGATGGAAGTGTTTTTATGGAGCGATAAGGACCGCTGAACAGAGTGGGACGCCACAGCCCATACAATAAATGATAATAAATGATATGTTTCATTTGTTACACACTTTTCATTAAAATACATCTTAAAGTGCTACAGTACAAAAATATTTAAAACATTAAAAGTTTAGCTAATAAAGCAAAAGAAGTACTAAGACTAAAACACAACCGGTGAGGCATAAAAAACAAAACATGCAAAATAGTGTATTTTATAACACTGTGTATATTTATTTTAGTTATTTAAAAATATTACTTGGTTAAAAGATGTCAGTGTGTGTTTAAGTACATTTTTAATGCATTCAACAATACCGGGATAAAAATGATAACCGTGATAATTTTGGTCATGATAGGCATGATATAAAGTTCCCTAGTTTGTATTGATAGGGGCATCGAATAAATCCTAAAGATATGGTTTTAGTGCATTAGTATGTGGGTGAGCAAGCAGAGATGCTGCAAAGTGGAATGGGCGAAAATGGCCAAAGATAGGTGTACATCGGTGCATAGGTGGCATCGTATTCAAAAAGACTTAAAGCTGTGATTGCTGCCAAAGGTGCATCAACAAAGTATTGAGCAAAAGCTGTGAATACTTATGTACGTGTGATGTTTTCATCTTTTAGTTTTAATAAATTTGTAAAATAAAAAATGATCGCATACATAAATTAATAGACGTTCCCACAAATATGAATATGTAGCATTAAATGCATTGGCGAAAAAGTGAATTTTGAGTCCTTGTCTCAATCTTATTTTACATTGTTGAAATCAAATGTTTGCAAAGCCCGAACAAAAACCTCTGTGTCGCCAAAGTATCCACAGCATGTAGAAATGTGCGAACGTGAAGCATGAAGATGGCGTGAAGCAGCGCACATTACGTTTATTTCACTCTTGATACATCTCATCTTTGCTGTGACAGAGGGCGAATGTCAGGTTTTTGTGCGTACGCAAGCTCAATACATGAGACCCCTGGTGAATTGGAAAGGGGAAAACGTGTAGTCAATTATTATCTTTAGTGACACCCTCAGTTACGTTATTTTTATGGCATAGAAACGAAAGAGTATCAGGCTTCTTTGTCCGACTATTCACATCGTTCATATTTATTTGTTCTCTTTATGAAAACATGAGAAAGCAAACACAATTTTCAAGTTGAAGGAAAAGAAAACAAGGAGAATCAATATGGAACAAAACAACAAAAAAGTAGCTTAAAATGTAACCCTTTTTGGAAGTGCAAACAGAAACATTTGATCAAAAGTTGAAGTAGGAGGGTAGGAAATACTTTAAAGTATTCTTAGTTCATGGCCTCTGAAAGAGCAACACGTTTACCTTATGAACACTGTACTGACATTTTCAGGTTTATTTTGGACACAAATCTATTGGCTATTTTTTGATTAAGATCATAATATAAAAGTGCACTTGAACTATTGTGAATCAGACAAGTTAAAGAACATTACAAAGTGTTTTGAGACAATTACAAGTTAGTCGTTTTAGTAACCAATCAATACTTTTACCAGCGTGGAACAAGACTGTGTAAAAAAAAAGGAACTCTTTTCACTTTAGAATGATGTTCAAAAACAAAAATGTGCTTGAACATTCAAAAGTCACTGCTTGTGTTGTTTTTTGCAACACACGCACGCACACACACACACACACACAATGGAACTTGTTCTGCGAGTTGATGTGCGACTCTTCACACTACGAGCAGCTTGCCGTGTTGAGGCCGCACTGCCTTGTCTAGCTTGAATTCTGAGGAGAGATCAGACGTTTCATCAGAAGATACTAAGAGAAATAAAAAGTGCTAATCTCACCTCTTTTTTCACATTTGTAGCTGCTGACTGTGAGACTGGATCACTACATGGAGGAAATGCAAGCATGTTACATGGGTGCACTGTTTTCACCTGCAGTATATTTGGATGTATTTCAAGTAAGATGCAGTATGTTACACAACATGAGTACACCAAAACTTTCTGGGATTGAGGCTGTTACTCACACAACACTAATCATGTATTCATTCAACTTGAATAGTAACTTGGGAATGAATGAGAAATCAATGAAGTAAATGCAACAGAGCCCATGTTGTAATAGTGGTGAGGTGCAAGCTGCTAAGTCAGCATCATCATTGCTGCTGCATGGTAATCAACACTAACTAGCTGAGGAGCACGACCCAAATGTAAAGCCCAAGCAGAGGGAGCTAAAGCTGCTTAATGCTGACCCATTAAAAAACAGGAGGTTGCCTACAGCCACAGCTGTTGTTTGACACAGCCCCAATTCGAGACCTCGGTGGGCATTTGCTTTTGAAGACCACACAGTTTGCCACTATAAAATACATTGAATGTATTTATTATGAATAATTATTTTCTGTCATGACTCTCCTCAGAGATTGACATTTTTTTCACCACCTGTCTGAAAATATTGTATGAGTTGCTGGCACCAACAGTGATTTTATAACAATCATTAAAAACATACAGTATATAGAAAAGGCTCAAATGTAAAATAGTCAGGCATGATGGCAGGGCTGCACAATTAATTGGAATCAAATCAACACTGAGGTTTTATTCATGAAGTAAATAACAGCAAGAGGCTGACTTGTTTTTCCCTTCGTCGCTCACTTCAAACAGGAAGAAAGACGTATTAACTTTGTGCATCGCTCTCAGCACCTGTGCGCCTTTGTTTACGAGTGGAATTAACTGAACAGAGTGACCCCCTCTTTTCAGTCATTCACAATCTTCATCTCGGCGAAGACGAGAGCGGGGCGCCCTCGCAAACATACTCACAGTCCAAAGAGCCAGTGAGAAGTGCCGCAAAATAACCCAAGATTAGAAAAAAGAAAGATTATGTCCTGTTGTGGGAATATTTCAGCTTCAAATTGGATGAGCATTATGAGTCCATCAATACAGAAGAACGAGCGAAAATGCTGTGATCACGTAATAGCAATAAACAAAAAGATAATGTTCAACCTCGTTTTTCCAACTGGAATTTTTTTTTTACTATAAGTTGTACTATAGTACAGTAAAATGTTTGTTTACAAGAAATGAGTCCATTTTATCTTTGGTTTATGTATTTACGATAAAGTTATTTACTTTTAATTACAGAACCTTGGTCAACAATTCTACAGTAAGGATGAAAAAATGTTGGTATCATTTTAAATGAATACTTGCAATACTAATATAGATTAAGATTACATTAAATTAAAAACACTGCATCGTTTTTATGGCTTAATTCTTCAATTTTAGAGCACGCTGTAGACAAAAGTTCTGAGTCTGTCTGCAAAAAGCCAAATATTTTTTAAGTAAATTACTGCATATTGTTTTAATGTGTAGCACCTTGAGATTACAATATGTGATTGACATCCTAAAAGTAACATGTCTTCTTTCACTCGTTATTTTCACAGTTTTATTTATTTTTATGTATAGAATATAAAAATCAAAAATTGAATCACAATTTTGGAGAGAAAAATCGCAATTTGTTTTTTTCTCAAAATCGTGCAGCGCTAATAATGATGGCTAACAACATTCAACAAAATAACAAAAAACCATGGAAAGATGACATTAACACCCAAAATAAATGCAATACACAAAAAAAGTAAGCACAAAATCCAAGCTAACTCAAACTATACAATTTGGCCGCCAAATTGAATTGTTCTTTATGCATTTTATGTATTATTTATATAAAATTTCTACATATATATATATAATCATGTTTTGTATTATTTTTTAGATGGCATTAAATGTAGTTATTCTCCAGTGTGGACGCCTTGAAGGTGACGTTTTTCCTCGTTCCTCATTGTCATGCCATGTTTTGTTTTGTTTTGTTATTGTCAATAGTGCTGTATGTTCGTGTGTGTGTTTCCTTGTCTTCTTCGATTTTTTTGGGTGTAATGCACTGTTTGCCACTTGCCTTTGTATGAAAAGTGCTCTATGAATAAAGTTTGATTAGATTTAAATCCTTGTTCTGCCGGCCACACACCATCCCTTCATCTGGTGCTCATATGAAAGACACGACTACCCGAATGGAGAGAGTCTTTTGGTGAAAGTGTTGTCTGACTCGCTGGATACAAAAAGCTCCTCAAGCCGTTTTAAGATAACATTTAGCTGGAGACGGGCGGAACGTTCAACCAAGAATATGCAAATTCACGACCCTCTTTATTGCTCACACTATACCATATTTATATCATATTTATTGTTAAATGTCATAATTCCACGGCTGTCAGGGGCTAGAATTTTTCTCAGCAAACAATGGTCAGGGTCTTTATTATTATTTTTTTTAAACATTCAATACGAAGGCTTTGAGTGGCCAGGGTTCAATCCTGGGCTCGGGATCTTTCTGTGTGGAGTTTGCATGTCCTCCCTGTGAATGCGTGGGTTCCCTCCGGGTACTCCGGCTTCCTCCCACTTCCAAAGACATGCACCTGGGGATAGGTTGCTTGGCAACACTAAATGGTCCCTAGTGTGTGAATGTGAGTGTGAATGTTGTCTGTCTATCTGTGTTGGCCCTGCGATGAGGTGGCGACTTGTCCAGGGTGTACACCGCCTTCCGCCCGATTGTAGCTGAGATAGGCACCAGCGCCAACCGCGACCCCAAAGGGAATAAGTGGTAGAAAATGGATGGATATATATATATATATATATATATATATATGTGTGTGTGCGTGTGTTTGTTCCTTCGCAAGATATATCCGCAGTAAAAACTAAAAAAAGTACTTTTACATACCTGCTAACTTGCTTTGAGGCGTTCTCAAAAAATTTCATCTTCGAGGCAACACTGTGGGGAAAAAGTAAAACATACATGACAAATTAACATTAAAAAAAAAAAAAAAAAAAAATTATGAAAGTGAAGAATAATTGTCCCTGCGCAGCAACATTCACCAACAAAAAAAATACACCTTTTTAAATCAGAAGTGTCAAATAAGGTGGCTGGATCATTTGAATGAGTGGCTTCAACAAATGAATTGATACATTTTTCAATATTGCTAGATCAGAGGGAATTATTAGAAGTGGTGTGGTGGCATGTAATAGTAGTGGTGGGGTAACGTGTAATAGAAGTGATTTTGTGGCGCGTATTAGTAGTGCTGTGGCGTGTATTAGTAGTGCTGTGGCGTGTATAAGTAGTGCTGTGGCGTGTATAAGTAGTGCTGTGGCGTGTATAAGTAGTGCTGTGGCGTGTATTTGTAGTGCTATGGCGTGTATTTGTAGTGCTGTGGCGTGTATTTGTAGTGATGCGCTGGCATGTTTTAGAAGATGTTTCGTGACATGCATTAGAAGTGGTGTGGCGTGTATTAAGAGTGATGTGGTGGCGTGCATTAGAAGTGGTGTGGCGTGTATTAAGAGTTATGTGGTGGCGTGTATTAGAAGTGGTGTGACGTGTATTAAGAGTTATGTGGTGGCGTGTATTAGAAGTGGTGTGGCGTGTATTAAGAGTTATGTGGTGGCGTGTATTAGAAGTGGTGTGACGTGTATTAAGAGTTATGTGGTGGCGTGTATTAGAAGTGGTGTGGCGTGTATTAAGAGTTATGTGGTGGCGTGTATTAGAAGTGGTGTGGCGTGTATTAAGAGTTATGTGGTGGCGTGTATTAGAAGTGGTGTGGCGTGTATTAAGAGTTATGTGGTGGCGTGTATTAGAAGTGGTGTGGCGTGTATTAAGAGTTATGTGGTGGCGTGTATTAGAAGTGGTGTGGCGTGTATTAAGAGTGATGTGGTGGCGTGCATTAGAGGTGGTGTGGCGTGTATTAAGAGTTATGTGGTGGCGTGTATTAGAAGTGGTGTGACGTGTATTAAGAGTTATGTGGTGGCGTGTATTAGAAGTGGTGTGGCATGTATTAAGAGTTATGTGGTGGCGTGTATTAGAAGTGGTGTGGCGTGTATTAAGAGTTATGTGGTGGCGTGTATTAGAAGTGGTGTGGCGTGTATTAAGAGTGATGTGGTGGCGTGTATTAGAAGTGGTGTGGCGTGTATTAAGGGTGATGTGGTGGCGTGCATTAGAAGTGGTGTGGCGTGTATTAAGAGTTATGTCGTGGCGTGTATTAGAAGTGGTGTGACGTGTATTAAGAGTTATGTGGTGGCGTGTATTAGAAGTGGTGTGGCGTGTATTAAGAGTTATGTGGTGGCGTGTATTAGAAGTGGTGTGACGTGTATTAAGAGTTATGTGGTGGCGTGTATTAGAAGTGGTGTGGCATGTATTAAGAGTTATGTGGTGGCGTGTATTAGAAGTGGTGTGGCGTGTATTAAGAGTTATGTGGTGGCGTGTATTAGAAGTGGTGTGGCGTGTATTAAGAGTGATGTGGTGGCGTGTATTAGAAGTGGTGTGGCGTGTATTAAGAGTGATGTGGTGGCGTGCATTAGAAGTGGTGTGGCGTGTATTAAGAGTTATGTGGTGGCGTGTATTAGAAGTGGTGTGACGTGTATTAAGAGTTATGTGGTGGCGTGTATTAGAAGTGGTGTGGCGTGTATTAAGAGTTATGTGGTGGCGTGTATTAGAAGTGGTGTGACGTGTATTAAGAGTTATGTGGTGGCGTGTATTAGAAGTGGTGTGGCGTGTATTAAGAGTTATGTGGTGGCGTGTATTAGAAGTGGTGTGGCGTGTATTAAGAGTTATGTGGTGGCGTGTATTAGAAGTGGTGTGGCGTGTATTAAGAGTTATGTGGTGGCGTGTATTAGAAGTGGTGTGGCGTGTATTAAGAGTTATGTGGTGGCGTGTATTAGAAGTGGTGTGGCGTGTATTAAGAGTGATGTGGTGGCGTGCATTAGAGGTGGTGTGGCGTGTATTAAGAGTTATGTGGTGGCGTGTATTAGAAGTGGTGTGACGTGTATTAAGAGTTATGTGGTGGCGTGTATTAGAAGTGGTGTGGCATGTATTAAGAGTTATGTGGTGGCGTGTATTAGAAGTGGTGTGGCGTGTATTAAGAGTTATGTGGGGGCGTGTATTAGAAGTGGTGTGGCGTGTATTAAGAGTGATGTGGTGGCGTGTATTAGAAGTGGTGTGGCGTGTATTAAGGGTGATGTGGTGGCGTGCATTAGAAGTGGTGTGGCGTGTATTAAGAGTTATGTCGTGGCGTGTATTAGAAGTGGTGTGACGTGTATTAAGAGTTATGTGGTGGCGTGTATTAGAAGTGGTGTGGCGTGTATTAAGAGTTATGTGGTGGCGTGTATTAGAAGTGGTGTGACGTGTATTAAGAGTTATGTGGTGGCGTGTATTAGAAGTGGTGTGGCATGTATTAAGAGTTATGTGGTGGCGTGTATTAGAAGTGGTGTGGCGTGTATTAAGAGTTATGTGGTGGCGTGTATTAGAAGTGGTGTGGCGTGTATTAAGAGTGATGTGGTGGCGTGTATTAGAAGTGGTGTGGCGTGTATTAAGAGTGATGTGGTGGCGTGCATTAGAAGTGGTGTGGCGTGTATTAAGAGTTATGTGGTGGCGTGTATTAGAAGTGGTGTGACGTGTATTAAGAGTTATGTGGTGGCGTGTATTAGAAGTGGTGTGGCGTGTATTAAGAGTTATGTGGTGGCGTGTATTAGAAGTGGTGTGGCGTGTATTAAGAGTTATGTGGTGGCGTGTATTAGAAGTGGTGTGGCGTGTATTAAGAGTGATGTGGTGGCGTGCATTAGAAGTGGTGTGGCGTGTATTAAGAGTTATGTGGTGGCGTGTATTAGAAGTGGTGTGACGTGTATTAAGAGTTATGTGGTGGCGTGTATTAGAAGTGGTGTGGCGTGTATTAAGAGTTATGTGGTGGCGTGTATTAGAAGAGGTTTCATGGCATGCATTAGAAGTAGTGAGACGTGTATTAGTAGTGGTATGGTGGCGTTTATTAGTAGTGGTGCTGTGGCATGTATTAGTAGTGGTGTTGTGGCACGTATTAGTAGTGGTGTATTATTAGTGGTGTGGCGTATATTAGTGGTGGTGTGGTGGCCTGTTTTAGAAGCAGTGTGGAATGTATTAGTAGTGGTGTGGTGTGTTTTAGTGGTGGTGTGGTGGCGTATATTAGTAGTGGTGTGGTGTGTATTAGTGGGGGTGTGGTGGCATATATTAGTAGTGTTGTGGCGTGTATTAGTGGTGTAGCATGTATTAGTAGTAGCGTAGAATGCATTAGTAATAGTGTGGCGTGTATTAGTGGCAGTTTAGCGTGTAATAATAGTGGTGTAGCGTGTACTAATAGTGGTGTGGAGTGTACTAGTTGAGGTGTGGCGCGTATCAGAAGTAGTGTAGTATATATTAGTAGTAAAGTACTCTATATGTGATTAGTAGTGTAATGTACATAAGCCATAGTGTAGAGTGTATTGGAGTAGTGTGACATGTATTAGTAGTGTAATGTACTGTATATACAAACCCTGTTTCCATATGAGTTGGGAAATTGTGTTGGATGTAAATATAAACGGAATACAATTATTTGCAAATCCTTTTCAACCCATATTCAATTGACTGCACTACAAAGAGAAGATATTTGATGTTCAAACTCATAAACTTTTTTTTTTTGCAAATAATAATTAACTTAGAATTCCATGGCTGCAACACATGTGTTACATCACCTTTTCTTTTAACAACACTCAAACATTTGGGAACTGAGGAAACTAATTGTTGAAGCTTTGAAAGTGGAATTCTTTCCCATTCTTGTTTTAAGTAGAGCTTCAGTCGTTCAACAGTCCGTGGTCTCCGCTATCGAATTTTACACTTCATGATGCGCCACACTTTTTCGATGGGAGACAGGTCTGGACTGCAGGCGGGCCAAGAAAGTAAACGCACTCTTTTTTTACGAAGCCACGCTGTTGTAACACGTGCTGAATGTGGCTTAGCATTGTCTTGCTGAAATAAGCAGGGGCATCCATGAAAAAGACGGCGCTTAGATGGCAGCATATGTTGTTCCAAAACCTGTATGTACCTTTCAGCATTAATAGTGCCTTCACAGATGTAAGTTACACATGCCTTGGGCACCAATCCACCCCCATACCATCACAGATGCTGGCTTTTGAACTTTGCGTCGATAACAGTCTGGATGGTTCGCTTCCCCTTTGGTCCGGATGACACGATGTCGAATATTTCCAAAAATAATTTGAAATGTGGACTCGTCAGACCACAGAACACTTTTCGAATTTGAATCAGTCCATCTTAGATGATCTCGGGCCCAAAGAAGCCGGCAGCATTTCTGGATGTTGTTGATAAATGGCTTTCGCTTTGCATAGTAGAGCTTTAACTTGCACTTACAGATGTAGCGACAAACTGTATTTAGTGACAGTGGTTTTCTGAAGTGTTCCTGAGCCCATGTGGTGATTTTCCTTTAGAGATTGATGTCGGTTTTAGATACAATGCTGTCTGAGGGATCGAAGGTCACGGTCATTCAATGTTGGTTTTCCGGCCATGCCGCTTATGTGGAGTGATTTCTCCAGATTCTCTGAACCTTTTGATGATACTATGGACCGTAGATGTTGAAATCCCCAAATTTCTTGCAATTGCACTTTGAGAAATGTTGTTTTTAAACTGTTTGACTGTTTGCTCACGCGGTTGTAGACAAAGGGGTGTACCTCGCCCCATCCTTTCTTGCGAAAGACTGAGCATTTTTTGGGAAGCTGTTTTTGTACCAATCATGGCACCCACCTGTTCCCAATTAGCCTGCACACCTGTGGGATGTTCCAAATAAGTGTTTGATGAGTATTTCTCAACTTTATCAGTATTTATTGCCACCTTTCCCAAATTCTTTGTCACATGTTGCTGGCATCAAATCCTAAAGTTAATGATTATTTGCAAAAAATAAAAAATGTTTATCAGTTTGATCATCACATACGTTGTCTTCAACCCATATTCAACTGAATATGGGTTGAAAAGGATTTGCAAATCATTGTATTCCGTTTATATTTACATCTAACACAATTTCCCATCTCATATGGAAACGGGGTTTGTAAGTAGTAGTGTATTGTTTATTAGGAGTAAAGTAATATATATTGGTAGTATTGTAGTGTGTATTACTAGCATCGCTAACAGTAGTCTGCCATTTGTTTTACGCTAACAACTTCAGAGGACAGCTCCTGAAACAAGCAGGCTTCGCTACACATCTCAAAATAACTCTTGGCTCTCTTCCAACTATCCATCAGTCAAATTCAAAAATATGAACTGTAAATTTGTCTTCAGCGAATTAGCTAACCGAGCATGATGTTAAGAGGGGGGTGAAAGGTTAGCATTGTAGCTACGCTAGTGTTTTTTTGTCCTCTCATCACTCCTTAATGTTACATTATGTGATAAATGCTTTTGCCAGGGCATTTAATCCACCGCAACTGGACCTTTTGGTGTGTCTGAGTACACAAACACATCATTAAAACTATTGACATACATACGCTGTATCCTCAGTAGTTCATAGAAATCATGAGCCACCATGGGGCCAAATAAAGATGCGAGTTCCAGCAAAAAAGATAAAGAAGGTGAGAAACACTACTGAATTAAGAAAGAACTATCAGCAAAGTATCCTCCTCCCTCACTAATCATCGGCATCTTTAACAAAAACAGTCTTCAATAAAAGGTAAATCAATTTCATTCATCGCCTTTCACACTTTTTCTTGCATGTTTTGTGTTGGGAAGTTGTTTAAGGAATATTGAGAAATGTATGATTGTTGATAACCACAATGTTTCCCACCAGTCACCTTGGTGACAATGTTGTGTATTTGTTAGCCTCTTACTAAGACGCTGCGGCTCCATCGCTGCTGGCAGTGCTCTGGATCTTAAAAGAGGGTGTCCTAGAGGGGGGCTCAGGAGGCCTCGTCGGGGGTCTACATATGGGTGGTTTCTCTGTGGGCCTTGTTTTGATGGGACCCTCACATTCCACTGGAAAACACAATACAATATTGAAATGGTTACAGTATTGAATTGAGGATGGATTTTTGAGTCAATGGTGGAACATTGTTGGCTGCTGTACCTTTAAGAGGAGGTCTCCTGCTCTGGAATGAAGGGAATCCAGACTCCCCGTTTGACATTGAAGAAGATTCTTGTCTTTCTACTTTGGGGTCATCACAGTCGCCTGGTCTGGTGGCTCTGTGCACTGGCGCTTGTCTCCGAGGAGGTTCTCGGGGGACGAATGGAACGTAGTTTGGGGATTTGGTCCTCTGCAGGGGGACAGGGCTCGCTGACACGTCCCTTTCGGCCGCATAGTCGCTACTCTGGCCATCTGTTGGACAGCAGAGACGTAACAATGATCTTATACAGTATGATCAGAATCACAAGTAAGACAGTAGGCAAAATTACACATGCAAAGTTTCAACAGGAAGTGGTATTAAATGCATTGGAATTGAGATACATTCATGATTGCCCAAAAACAGAAAACATGTAACAAAACTTTGGCTTTAAAATAAAAAATTAAAATTTTTTTTATTTAACCTACACCAGGGGTACCCACACTTTTTCAGCAGGTAAACTACTTTTCAAATAAACAAGTTGAGGTGCTCTACCTCATCTTATTTATATTTACATAATATATACATTTATATATATATATAAAAACACAGTACCCGCGGTATTCAGCACTGTATAACGGAATAACCACAGAAACCTCGACTGCGTATATATGTTAGGGCTGCGAATCTTTGGGTGTCCCACGATTAGATTCAATATCGATTCTTGGGGTTGCGATTCGATTACAAATCCACTTTTTCGATTTAGAAACGATATTTTTCCGCTTCAAAACGATTCTGTATTCATTCAATACATAGGATTTAAGCAGGACCTACCCCAGTCTGCTGACATGCAAGCAGAGTAGTACTTTTTTTTTTAAAAGCTTTTATAATTGTAAAGGACAATGTTTTATCAACTGATTGGATTAATGTAAATTTGTTATAACTATTAAACAAACCGAAAATATGACTTATTTTATCTTTGTAAAAATATTGGACACAGTGTGTTGTCAAAGCTTATGAGATGTGATGTAAGTGTAAGCCACTGTGACACTATTGTTCTTTTTTTTTTTTTTTTTTTTTTAGAAATGTCTAATGATAATGTCAATGGTGGATTTTTAATCACTGCTATGCTGAAATTATAACTAATATTGATACTGTTGTTGATAATATTTGTTTTTGTTTCACTACTTTTGGTTTGTTCTGTGTCGTGTTTGTGTCTCCTCAATTGCTCTGTTTATTGCAGTTCTGAGTGTTGCTGGGTCAGGTTTGGTTTTGGAATTGGATTGCATTGTTATGATATTGATGTGTATTGTTTTGTTGGATTGATAAAAAAAATAACATTAAAAAAATTAAAATAAAATAAAAATTTAAATAAAAATCTATTTTTAAAAAATGAGAATCGATTCTGAATCGCACAACGTGAGAATCGCGATTCAAATTCTAATCGATTTTTTCCCACGCCCTTAATATATATATATATATCAATCAATCAATGTTTACTTATATGGCCCTAAATCACTAGTGTCTCAAAGGGCTGCACAAACCACAACACAAACCACTACGACATCCTCGGTAGGCCCACATAAGGGCAAGGGAAAACTCACACCCAGTGGGACGTCGGTCACAATGATGACTATGAGAACCTTGGAGAGGTATATATATATATATATATATATATATATATACACACACACACACACACACATACATACATATATATATATACATATATTTGTATTATTATATTACAAGCGAAGAATAGGAATACAAATTTTGCAAAAGCCTGACAGACTTTTGAATCCACATAAGGGCAAGGGAAAACTCACACCCAGTGGGACGTCGGTGACAATGATGACAATGAGAACCTTGGAGAGGTGTGTATATATATATATATATATATATATATATATATATATATATATATATACACACACACACACACACACACACACATACATACATACATATATATATATATATATACATATATTTGTATTATTATATTACAAGCGAAGAATAGGAATACAAATTTTGCAAAAGCCTGACAGACTTTTGAATCCACATAAGGGCAAGGGAAAACTCACACCCAGTGGGACGTTGGTGACAATGATGACTATGAGAACCTTGGAGAGGTGTGTGTATATATATATATATATATATATATATATATATATATATATATATATATATATATATATATATATATATATATATATATACATACACACACACACACACACACACATACATACATACATATATATATACATATATTTGTATTATTATATTACAAGCGAAGAATAGGAATACAGACTTTTGAATCAATATCATGTAGTACCTGTACAGTTAGTGCTTATTTTGCAAAGCAAATGAAAAAAGCATGGAGGGAAATGTGGCAGGTGCTCCCAATATCTCTGCCACACTTGGAAAAATGGGTCCACACCTTCTTTCTTTAAGACTGCTTTAAATGCCATAAATTAGCATAGATCACCGAAGAAAATGTGTAAAAAATTGATGTGTCGGTGATGAAAAAGAAGATTAGGTAGTAGTTAGAAAGTGATGTGCGGCAAATTCAGAATGGGTAAATGATGATGATGATGATGATGGCGGTCAGGCCAAGAGAGGCTGATAATTACTTTCAGTGTGCTGCTGCAGCGGCGACTGGAAGCGCTCGTGACTCAGAGGTGGATAGAGACGAGGCGGCCGCTTGGAAATGGTGATGGGCTGTCGCTTTCTCGGGGTGATGCGTGGAGGAGGGACGGGTGGGGCGCTGCTGTCCTCTGGCATATGACTGAAAATCTGTGATCATGACAAAATGTGCAGTTAGTAAGAGTGCTGTGGTAGTGTGTGCAGCCTGCCAAAAAGCACTACTGTCCCCATCATGTACGATCTTATTGAACAAATTGGAAAACCTACATACAAACTTATTGCTGACCTCATGTGTCTCATAGCCTTAAAAATAAATGTATATGCTCTATAGTCAGAATTTGAGACAATCTGAAACCAGCAGCATCTCACATTTTTGCTGCTGTAGAGAAAGAATAATTCATGCTTACAAAATGTGACCAGTACAAAGGTAAAAAATCCTCAGGTTTGAACAACAAAGACGGGTTTACAGACATGTTTACATTCATTACATTACATTATTACATTATAGGTTGATTGGCAACACTAATTGGCCCTAGTGTGTGAATGTGAGTGTGAATGTTGTCTGTCTATCTGTGTTGGCCCTGCGATGAGGTGGCGACTTGTCCAGGGTGTACCCCGCCTTCCGCCCGATTGTAGCTGAGATAGGCGCCAGCGCCCCCCGCGACCCCGAAAGGGAATAAGCGGTAGAAAATGGATGGATGGATGGATACATTAGATGGCAGTGGTGTATGGACTATGGGTGTGTTGCCTTAGCCAGGAAGTAGTCTTTGTCATTAATTTGAATGTGCCAGTATTTTCTTTTGTTGAGTCTTACAAAGTGTCTATACCAGGGGTCACCAACCTTTTTGAAACCAAGAGCTACTTCTTGGGTACTGATTAATGCGAAGGGCTCCCAGTTTGATACACACTTAAATACATTGCCAGAAATAGCCAATTTGCTCAATTTACCTTTAACTCTATGTTATTATTAATAATTAATTATATTTATCTTTGTGGAAACACTGATCCTCTTAATGATTTCTCACAATAAATATATATACAAACAGATAAATATCAATATGCAACACTTTATTTTTATATTTTCTCTAAGTGCACATTTTTCAAATTGAAAATTTTCAAGTGATCACTTCTGAGACAGTCTTGTGAAATCACAATATCCCATTTTAAGTAGCTGGCCACTAACATTCTTTGACAAATCATGAATTTCTTTGCACCATTTTTGTACAAATAATAACTCATGTAAAATACAAAAGTCAACTCTCAAATTTTTAAATAAATCATATCACACTTTGAACTGGACATCAAATCTGTTATCTGTTTCTTTGTCAGTTAGTAGGAAGCCTGGCATTGCATGCTGTTAACTAGTGTGTTGTACTCTGGTGTGTAACTTGACACTGTAACTCTGAGTGAGTCTTGCAGATGTGCATCAGTAAGGCGTGTTCTGTTTTTCTTCTTGATCAAGTTCATGTCAGAAAAGGTTGATTCACAAAGATAAGTTGAACCAAACAGGCTTGCAACCTTCTTAGCTGATGCGCATACACCACTGTGCGTTTCTGTGTCAACAAGGCACCAGAAGTTTGGTGCAGCCTGGTGGGCTTTAAATTTTCAATTGTCAGGAAAGAAGAGGAAGGAATTTAAAAGGTAAAAAGGTAAATGTGTTTAAAAATCCTAAAATCATTTTTAAGGTTGTAATTTTTTCTCTAAAATTGTCTTTCTGAAAGTTATAAAAAAGCAAAGTAAAAAAATAAATGAATGTATTTAAACAGGTGAAGACCAAGTCTTTAAAATATTTTATTGGTTTTTTAAATTCTCTTTGAGTTTTGTCTCTCTACGAAATAAAAATATCGAGCAAAGCGAGACCAGCTTGCTAGTAAATAAATAAAATTTAAAAAATAGAGGCAGCTCACTGGTAAGTGCTGCTATTTGAGCTATTTTTAGAACAGGCCAATGGGCGACTCATCTGGTCCTTACGGGCTACCTGGTGCTCGCGGGCACCGCGTTGGTGACTCCTGGTCCATACATTAAGTATTATTTATTACACACCAGCTGTATGATTGTAACGTGCATCTTAGTTGTAGTTTTCATTGCCACATTTGGAGGTGTTGATATTGCTATGTAAAATCACCAATGCTAATATTTAGCATGTCTACTGCATATCCAATGTAAATTAGCATCAAGCTAGTGCATTTCTAATCGTGCAGCCTTACTTTACTTTTGAGTACCTACTTCTTGCTTTTTTGGCATGGAAAATTGCTACCTCGAGACAGTCCGACTGAGTGTTGACTGCTTGTTTCAAAATATGGCGCAGTCTGATTTTACGTAAATACTGATAGACTTCGGTCGGTACCTATCAAAGTACCAAATTCGATACCCAACTCAAATGGATTTGAGACACCACTACACTGTCAAAATGTACACACTCAAGAACCAAGTATGCAGTGTAAAGGTGCGTTATTAAAGTTAAAAAGTTAAAGTACCAATGATTGTCACACACACACTAGGTGTGGCGAAATTATTCTCTGCATTTGACCCATCACCCTTAATCACCTCCTGGGAGGTGAGGGGAACAGTGGGCAGCAGTAGTGGCTACGAATCATTTTTGGTGATTCAACCCCTTATTCCAACCCGTGATGCTAAGTGCCAAGCAGGGAGGTAATGGGTCCCATTTTAATAGGCTGTGATATGACTCGGCCGGGGTTTGAACTCACAACCTACCGATCTCAGGGTGGACTCTTTAACCACGAGGCCACTGATGAAGTATTCTATTTGTGAAAAACAGCCAAAGTAAGAGTAATAAGTAAGCTAACAAGAAAAATGTATGAATTTACTGCTTGACTGGGGTACAGCGTTTATTTGAGGGGAGGCCGATATTAGAGGATGAAAGATGGAGGCATATTGTGGAGACAAATATGTTAGTTGTCCTTCCCAAAAGCCACCATTATTACATTAAACTGAGTAGACTTACCTTGTTGTATTCCTCGATCAATATCTCCACGACAATATTTTGGAATTTAATATCCAACATGGCGGCCACTGTCTCCTCCTTGGCTCTCATCAGCGTGGGTCCGTAGATGACGGCCATGTTTGAAGGAGTCATGAGGTTTTCTTCGCTGTGACTGCACACGCTGCGGAGAAAAGTCAGTAACAGTCTCAATCATGACTGTTGAAAGCTGAGCGACAAAGTGTGAGGGCAACTCACACCACCAGGTGTTTGATGAGCATCTCTAGCATCTCTCGATTTTTCTCAGGCAGCTTGTAGGTGAGGGAATGGATTTCACTCAGTCGAAAGTCAAGACTGTCCGACTCTGATATAAAACAAAGTGATATATTGAAATAAACATGTAGTGTGGACAATACTATCTGGAGGAACTGATTTGTGTACTGTTGATGAAAAATGCTATGAAGGAAACTGGAAGGGACATCCTGCCAGGTTAAGGGGAATGTTTTAAAAATATCACTTAAGTCTTTGTCTTGTATCACTTTTACGACTGAACAACTCAGGTTTGAGGTTTCCTTCCAAACTGATATTCTGAGGGGAGGAACCAAGCGTCTTTTTGTGTCGTTCTCGCCATTTCAGGGTGTAAATTGGCTGTCAAAGTGTACCAACTTGCCAGAATACATCCTCGTTGTTCTACTTTCCAGGTAAGAGGCATGATATAAAATCTATAATAAATTTTTATGAGCAAGGAAATGAGAAAGCGGTTTATAAACATAAGATAAACATAGGCACACAATTTCATGTCAAGTCATCATTAAATGGCCGTGATATGTCAAAAAGCATTAAAAAATAATGTTCTTTTTGAATACCTTTATAACTGATAACGGTAGTTTAGCCGGGATACGTTTATTTCAAAATTAGATTTACAGCCCCAAAATCTTGTTATTGTTTTAATTTCGATGCCCCACCCTCCACTGTTTGACCAATTAGAAAACCTGTGAGTGTGACACATCCAGGTTTCCACTTACGCACCACCCTCTTCGTCCAGCTATTGCCACTGGTAAAGTTACCAAACATGTCAGAACTTAGTAAATCTAAATGGCATTGTTACGATTCTCAACTTATTCATGACAAAGCCAGGAACAAAACAAGTATTTGTATCGGGGATGCCTTTGAAAGATGGAGACGATTGAAGGCGGAGAAGATTGTTTCATCTGACGCCAAACTTGCTAATTTCCTCCTTGATAGGAAAGTCAGGCATTTACATTTTTTTATTACTTGTAATAAATGGAAATGGAAATTTCATATGTAAGCTTTATTGTCCAAAATGGTCTATGATATTGTCTAACAAAGCAAGTATGTTCGTGCAACGAATGCTTAATGTGATGCCCAGCTCCTAGTGTAATGCTTAGCATGCTAGCTTGTGTATGTCAATGTGTTATCCAACTGACAGGGAAAGTACATTTTCGACAAATAAAGCCTATGTGGATATGGGTAGTGTCGGTGCCTATTTCGTTCTCAATATACTGATACGCTGAGGAAATGCGTTCCAACAATAGCACGGCTAATTGTGGTTTCTGATACTGTATGTGCAACAGGCACCTATGGGGTGGTATTTGCTTGGCACAATACATTACATGTAATGAATGGTTACTTTGTGGATTGCCATTGTAGTAGGCTATATGATTTATGCGTAACGTGGTTTATCCGTAACGTGGTTTACGCGTAATGTGGGATGGCTCACAGAATTGCACTCTGCACTGAAAGATGGTGAAGACAATGCAGTGCGTCAGGTTGGATGCAATATGGAGTTATGCTGAACCAAATGTTGCCTTGGCTTGCCATCAAAGTACGCCAATGCGATATGTAATATGATATATATTATTATATATAATTATTTTGATGGTGGTCTGTGCGGTCAAACTAGACACTTTAGCAGGGTAATTTCAACAATCTGTCCTGACGAAAATATTGCTGCGTAACTCTACAAATACATTTGGTTAATCGACATCACTAAAATGTGGCATAATTACTTAGTAAACTATCTTGCAAGAAGCATAAACAAGAGAAATATACAGTGTAGGACTCGTCAATTGTCATTTGAAGTTCCTTGGAGTAGGAGTAGGATTCGGCTGCGTATCTGGCAACCTCAGTCATGGAGAGTGGGGGGGACAACATCATTTTGATTGAGATTGCAGTACCATTTCTGGCCACATTATTACATTTGGCTCTGTCACGCCAAATTTCTTCTCCCTACAAAAACCTCCCCCCCCATTTACTTCCGGGGTCATGATTAATACAGACGTTTTGTTAATGCTATATTATAAAAATATAACGCTATATTATAAAAATACAGACGTTTTGTTAACGATATATTATAAAAAAAAATTAAAAAACAATTTACAAACACAAGCGATGGGATGACATAAGAGGAAACGTGACCCCGGAAGTAAATGCGTCATCCCATAGCTTGTGTTTGTAAATTGTTTTTTATTTTTTTTTAGAATATTGCGTTAACAAAACGTCTTTATTTTTATGATATAGCGTTATATTTTTATAATATAGCGTTAACAAAACGTCTGTATTAATCATGACTCCGGAAGTAAATGGGGGGGGAAGGTTTTTGTAGGGGGGAAGAAATTTGGCGTGACAGCTCCTTTAAATAAAACCTCTGTCTTATTTTTAATGAATACTAGGGCCTGTTATGCTACTGTATTTTAATGCTGGTCTTTATTGTGGTAAAGAGAGAGCCAAGAGATTTCTGAGCTGGCACTTTGTTAAAAAAGTTTGAGAATTACAGCAATATAGTAATGTTGCCTGAGGCTAAACCAATCAGAGGCCATTATGCTGAAAAGTGCACTACGCTTGCACACGCAAAGCAGATCTATAAAGGTCATGTGAAGAGGATTGTGTCTCTTCGGTGAGCAAAAAAAAGAGCACAATCTATTTAATGTGTCGGTCTTCATTAATATGCAGAACATATGCTGATCATCAAAATGTCCACAATACTGAGAAGACAAACTGCAAATATTATCATTTACGGAAAACCACTTATTGTGGTCTGGAACCAATTAACTGTGATAAACAAGAGACGACTGAATAAAGATATAGCATTCAAAAAGTACAGGGTGTGAGGTGCCACTTTGATACTTTTTATGCATTAAATATGCTAGTCAATCCAATATACAGGTATGTCAATATATGGTATTTTGTTATATATAAGCTTTGTGTTGTATTTAAAAAAATCTATATTTGTGTAATATCTAATATATCATTAATAAAAGGGACAATCGGTATAAAATGGATGGAGGGATGGAAATATTTTTAGGCAGGCAAATAAAAAACAAGCTGGTGGCCCATACAAAAATAGCACTTTGATCACCTCTGGCTTGCAGCGTTTCTGGTTTGAAATGTGAAAGATAGTTCGCAGCAATAATAGTTCCAGTTTTTAGGCCAGTTATCAATCGATTATTTGATTCAATCAGATAATGTTCCAAGAAATTTGTCCTTATGTCCTATGTAAGTGTACTTCTGCACAGATAGAAAACTTAATCTCGATCTTAAAAGCAGAGGCGGCCACAAAATGCATCTTACTTGCAGCTAACGTGAGATCTCGGTGCAGATCGTAGGTCATCAGAGGTTCACAAAGGCTTCTGCGGAAAAAAAAGAACAATGTATTAAAACGGTCTTAAGTGTGCATCTGAACATAAATGACTGTGGATTCATCCACGCTTTCACACCTCAGATAAAACTTCATGGCACTGGCGATGGTTTTAATGTCCCAGTCGCCACTATTCAGATCCACGTCAGCTGAGTTTGCAGGATCTGAAAGCAGCACAATCATCAAACGGGATGTTACAACGATCAGTTACAGTTGATACATGAGCTGTGCAGTAGACGGCCATGATTTAAAGTCTTAAACAATGTCCCAGAATACACTAAGACGTTTTGTCGATGTAAGAAACGTAGAAGTAGGAATACCACCTGTCGTCACTTTACATCTCATTACAACACAAAAACTTACATTTCAATCCTTGGGATCATATGAACTACATTAAAAAGTGACTTTTTATAAAGTCCTCAAGACCTTGACTTTTGATCTCTAAAAATCAGTACACTTAAATAGAAGTCAGTGTGGAATGTAATGAAATCCCTGGAAGAATTCCCTATGTTTCACGTTCATAAAAAACAGGAGGTACACAAAATGAAAACCAAGCGCTATGGTTTCTGGATGAGCCCACTGGTTATCCTATATTATTGGAGGACATAAATGGGGAAAGTGCAGACAATTGCCACCCCTATATGTACATTTTCAATTAATTACAATTTGTTTACATTTTCAATTAATTACAATTTGTTTAAAGTTAACTCATAATTGTGATTAATTGCAAACCAGAAGATTTTTTTTAATTGTTAGTAAGCACACCCTATAAAAATGTCCACCCAACAAGAGACAGGACAATTTGTTTGATTTATGCAAATGTTTATTTATTAAACATTATGATTTTTTTTTAAACAGACACACACATCGACCTAGACTATGTTAAATACTGCAGGCTAAAGTGGCCCAAATCAGATTTTCTACAGATGACTGTTTACACTGCAATCAAAATGGGATCTTTATCAGACTCAAGTATAAACACGTGCAGGCCTCTATAAGGCCTCGACGTCACTTGTATGTACAGTTCGATAAATTCAATAAAAGGAAGTTGACCGGATTCCGCAAATGAACAAGGAAGTCGCTAATACTATTGTAAAATAAGTCGCCACACCTTAAAAGTGTTTTTTTGGGGTGAAAATAATTGAAGTAATACAATGTAAGAATGAATATATATACATATATATATATATATATATATATATATATATATATATATATATATACATATACAGTGGGGCAAAAAAGTATTTAGTCAGCCACCGATTGTGATAGTTCTCCCACTTAAAATGATAACAGAGGTCTGTAATTTTCATCATAGGTACACTTTAACTGTGAGAGACAGAATGTGAAAAAAAAATCCAGGAATTCACATTGTAGGAATTTTAAATAATTTATTTGTAAATTATGGTGCAAAATAAGTATTTGGTCAACCATTCAAAGCCCTCACTGATGGAAGGAGGCTTTGGCTCAAAATCTCACGATACATGGCCCCATTCATTCTTTCCTTAACACGGATCAATCGTCCTGTCCCCTTAGCAGAAAAACAGCCCCAAAGCATGATGTTTCCACCCCCATGCTTCACAGTAGGTGTGGTGTTCTTGGGATGCAACTCAGTATTCTTCTTCCTCCAAACACGACGAGTTGAGTTTATACCAAAATGGATACATGGATGATACAGCAGAGGATTGGGAGAATGTCATGTGGTCAGATGAAACCAAAATAGAACTTTTTGGTATAAACTCAACTCGTCGTGTTTGGAGGAAGAAGAATACCGAGTTGCATCCCAAGAACACCACACCTACTGTGAAGCATGGGGGTGGAAACATCATGCTTTGGGGCTGTTTTTCTGCTAAGGGGAACGGACGACTGATCCGTGTTAAGGAAAGAATGAATGCGGCCATGTATCGTGAGATTTTAAGCCAAAACCTCCTTCCATCAGTGAGAGCTTTGAATGGTTGACCAAATACTTATTTTCCACCCATCCATCCATTTCCTACCGCTTATTCCCTTTGGGGTCGCGCTGGGTGCTGGTGCCTATTTATTTTCCACCATAATTTACAAATAAATTATTTAAAATTCCTACAATGTGAATTCCTGGATTTTTTTGTCCACATTCAGTCTCACACAGTTGAAGTGTACCTATGATGAAAATTACAGACCTCTGTCATCATTTTAAGTGGGAGAACTTGCACAATCGGTGGCTGACTAAATACTTTTTTGCCCCACTGTATATATATTGGCTTCATGATGGCAGAGGGGTTAGAGCGTCTGCCTCACAATACGAAGGTCCTGAGTAGTCTGGAGTTCAATCCCGAGCTCTGAATCTTTCTGTGTGGAGTTTGCATGTCCTTCCCGTAAATGCGTGGTTTCCCTCTGGGTACTCCGGCTTCCTCCGACTTCCAAAGACATGCACCTGGGGATAGGTTGATTGGCAACACTAAATTGGCCCTAGTGTGTGAATGTGATTGTGAGTGTGAATGTTGTCTGTCTATCTGTGTTGGCCCTATGATGAGATGGCGACTTGCCCAGGTGTAAACCGCCTTCCGCCCGATTGTAGCTGAGATAGGCACCAGCGCCCCCCGCCACCCCAAAGGGAATTAACGGTAGAAAATGGATGGATGGACATGGACATCAGCATGGATCTACGTTAGCTTTATCTTTTAACTCACTAATGTAAAAACTTACGCAATGTAAGCAAAAACTCCTAAAGCGTCAATTACGGTCCTACAGCGATTGCCATTTATGCGGAATCAAAATACAAATTCATATATGACATAAAGCCTGACTAGTTATGCACGGGAAATTTGGCCGTCAGAAAAATATTTTGCTCAGCGAAACCGAAAAAGTCTGATTCAGGTCACATTGCCAATTAGACATTTGAAAAGATCAGATTCCAATCGGATTTGGACTAGCTCATGATGTGGCCTGAATCTAATGTGAAAAGATCAGATGTGAATCACTTTGGAGTGTTTAGACTAGCAACAAAAAATGTATCTGTATCACTTGAGGGCAAAAAGAAACAGATTTGGTGTGTAGTGCAAACGGGACCCTAATCCACTCCTGTAATGCTGTCTTTTGCTACCATTTTGAAATATATGTATTTTTAAATTATATTTTACATAAGTTCTCCCCACTAATCTTGCCACTAATTATTAGTGTGTCTCATCATTTGTTTCTCTGTTAGTCATTTGCATGTGTGTTTGGGGGCGTGCCAAATCGACAGGGGGTCTCAATAACAGTCAACGGTGTGTAGAATAGGACTAACTACCTACCACTGCAGTCATATGTTGCTTTATTGCAGGGACAGAAAAGCAAGCCCAAATAAGCATCCACGTGTTCTCAAACAAGCTAAAAAAAATAGCAACTTGAGACTCACAAACTTTGCAAGCAACTTTAAAAAAAAAAAAAAAAACATTCCATAGTGGCTTATAATAAGCAGACTTGGCTGCTGCTAGCAACAAGGAACTCCGGTGATAACTCAACTCACGGCAAAAGTGGATAAAAATAACCTTGGTCTTGTGGAGAGAGCGACCTGCCAGGGCTAACAAACTAAACTTGCCATTTAAAATACATTTTACCTTGTCCATTTCCTGTGACTCAACATCAGCTGGAAAGCTGCTGCTTTTCACGACTACTTTATGGTTGAAGTTTACACTGCATGCAAGTTAATTGCAGGATAAAATAAACAGTTCAACTCAAAAAACATTTGTTACTTGTTATTATATTTGTTTTGCTTTTCATTCAAAATGAATGCGTTAATGCGAATTATACCATCATGATTACTAAATCTGATTAAACATTTTTAATACAGTGCATAAAGACGCAAAATGATGGAAGTTGTGGGATCGCTTCTAAATTGCTGCACAACACAAAATTGTGAATGGTAAATGAGTGGAGTCATTGGTGAATAGCAATTACCAAAGAATGCATTTAGAAGCTTCTGCACTTGGATGTTGCTGCCGACTGTTCTGTACAGGCCCTCTTGTGTCACTCCTGCATACAGGGGAAGAAAGGAAAAGTGTGATTTTTAATCAGACAAAGAGGAGAAAAGGAAATGTACTACATGCAGAGTACTCAGATACAGATGATGTATGCCAGGAGTGTCAAACTAATTTCCAATGAGGGCCACATCAAAGGACCACATGTAACAGTTAATTTATATATAAATATATGTTACACAATTTGCAAAAGCAACAGTTTTTTTTTTGCTTACAGATTGATGGATAACTTGCTTTGAAATTGTAAGTCAAGATGAAAAACATTTATTTAAGTATTTATTTTAATAACCCAAAAAATTATTGGAACATCTTGTTGCATGATCAGATCATATTAAAATGTAAAACAAACGCATTAGCATGTGGAACATTTTTCTGTCAAAACTGAAAGAACAAATACATTTAGCCACAATGTGCTTTTTTATTTACAGCCTTTCGCAAGGCACATAAATGTTGTGATGGGTCACGTAAAATGACACTGCTACATAATTTTAAAATGATGTAGCGGACAACATTAAAATGACGTCTAGTGCTAAATTAAAATGACGTGGAGAACCACATTTAAATGACGTAGCGTGCCACGTTAAAATATGGGGTGGTCAAAAATAAAACAACGTGGCGTGCCACATTAAAATTAGGAGAATGGCCAAATATGGACTCAAGGATTTGAGTTTAAGACCTGTGTTCTATGCTGTTTACAAATGTGTCATCGCACCAATTAGTCTCAGCTTGAACAACGGGAGACGCTTGTTTCATTAAAACAATAATAATGGATTAGGGTTTACATGGCACTTTTCTAGATGCTAGAAACTATCACACTGCTAAACCCATGTGACTCACCAAAACACTTTACAGATTATCATCACTCACATCTACCTCCTGGAGTGCAGAGAAATGAATCATTTTCTTAAATAAAAATGATCATAAAAGCAAAACAATAAAATCTGAATTGTGTCACTTGAAGGAGTTACAGAGGGCAGTGAGGATTAATATCAGATCTTCCTCACCCTTTTCTTCCACGTAGTTGATGCACTTCCGCACAAACTTGAATCCAATTTCATTCAATTCCACTGTTTCATGTAAAGAAAAAAAAAGTTACCAAACTATCTCCAACTTCCATATGCTAACACTTACTTTCCGCCTGGTTTTGAATTGGGGAGTGATAGATCTGAAATTGTAGAGAAAATTAAAAATATGTCGGTGATTACATTCAAATTGGCCATTTCAGTTACAAGATCATACATTGTGATTACAGGAGGCAAATGCCAATAAAAAGAAATATGACTCATAGCTGTCCAAAGCAAAATGAGACATCTGTTTTGGAGCAAACGTCTGGCAATAATATTGTTGATGTAGATGCTCATTTATGCTGTACAGATTTACTTTGGAAAAGAGAAGTGAGGGATACTGGTCCTTTTGCCTTTTTTTACTGTATATTTGACTTTATTGAATGCTAGGGTGGAATTTTACTAAAGAAACCCAGTTTTCTGTTAAATAATATAGACATTTAACAGAACTGTTTTGTTTTGTTTTATGGAGGAATGTAGTTAATCATAAAACTGGCACCAAATGTCATTAAAAAATTTATGATTTTGATCAAGTCTGAATCAAATCGTTACCCCTAAGAATCAATTGCGGGGCAACAAGTATACCCACACCCCCGTCCATCTCTTCTCACTGTGGGATCTATTAGATTTAGCCGGAACTTATCTGCCTCACGCACCAGCTCAGGCTATTTCTTCCCCAGCGAGGTGTCATTCCACGTCCTAGAAGATAGCTTCTGTAGCAGAGGATCAATTAATCAAAGTTTATTTATATAGCCCTAAATTACAAGTGTCTCAAAAGGCTGCAGAAGCCACAATGACATCCTCGGCTCAGATCCCACATCAGGGCAAGGAAAAACTCAACTCAATGGGACAATGAGATGTGGGGACCCCTCCTGGGCGACCAGTGCAATGGACGTCGAGTGGTTCAAAAATAATATTGGGAGAATCCAGTACATAGTGGGGCCAGCAGGAGACCATCCCAAGCGGGGACAGGTCAGCAGCACAGAGGCGTCTCCAACTGATGCACAGGCGAGCGGTCCAGTCCGGGTTCCGACTATGGACAGCCAGTGCTTCATCCGTGGCCACCGAACCGGTGCCCCCCTCTCCATTAAGGAGAGGGGGGCAGAGCAGAAAAGAAACGGCAGATCAACTGGTCTAAAATAGAGGTCTATTTAAAGGCTAGAGTATACAAATGAGTTTTAAGATGGGACTTAAATGCTTCTACTGAGGAAGTTTCTCTAACTCTTACTGGGAGGGCATTCCAGAGTACTGGAGCCCGGATAGAAAATGCTTTATAGGCCGCAGACTTTTTTTGGACTCTGGGAATCCCTAAAAAGTCAGAGTTCTTTGAACGCAGATTTCTGGGCGGGACATATGGTACAATACAATCAGCAAGATAGGATGGAGTTAGACCGTGTAGTATTTTATACGGAAGTCGTAAAACCTTAAAGTCACATCTTAAGTGCACAGAGAGCCAGTGCAGGTGAGCCAGTGTAGGCATAATATGATTAAATGTTCTTATTCTTGTCAAAAGTCTAGCAGCCGCATTTTGTAGCAATTGTAATCTTTTAATGCTAGACCCGAAAAGAATATGTTACAGTAATCAAGACGAAACGTAAAGAACGCATGAATAATGACCTCAGCTTCGCTAGTGGACAAAATGGAAAGAATTTTAGCGATATTACAGAGATGAAAGAAGGCCGTTTTAGTAACACTCTTGATGTGTGACTCAAACGAGAGAGTTGAGTCAAAGATAATACCCAGATTATTTACTGAGTCGCCTTGTATAATTGTTTGTTATCAAATGTTAAGGTGGTATTATTAAATAGGTGTCGGTGTCTAGCAGATCAGTGTGTAATTGTTTGGTTGTCAAATGTTAAGGTGGTATATATATACATATACATACATATATGTAAATATACATACATATACATATATTCATATACACACACACATATACATATATAAATACATATTATATACTGTATATACATATATAAATACATATTATATACTATATATATATATATATATATATATATATATGTATATATATATATATATATATATATATATATATATTAGGGCTGTCAAATAATTAATCAGATTAATCACATTTTGGAATTTGGATTAATCACAGGGGATTACTGGCTTGCATAATTAAAATTGTACACTAATGCTATGTTGTTGTCAGAATGTCATCCAGAAATTAATGGTCTGATCACTGTAAATATTGCATCAGATTGCTATATTGCTATATGGATTAACGGTTACTAGGGATGTTCCGATCAGGGATTTATGCTGCCCATTCAGTTACAGATCTTCCGGGACTGAGGTCGGCCGATACCAATACCAATCACATGTATTATCTATATATTTTTATGATGACTGCTATTGACAGTTTATCAATATAAGGACAATATTTTAACTAGTTCCTTGTTACATTTTATTACATACAATTGTTTGCGCAAAACAAAATCAATGGAACATAACTACAGAAAATTAAAAACTACAATCTACTACACTTTTCTAAATAATGTTTGGCCTCAAAGTCCGCCTGTGTCTTGAGACATATTTTATACATTAACAAAAACAACATAAAACTTTTTTGAACAAATGGAAAATATCGAACTAATTACTTTTGTATTAATCAGTGACACTACCCTTGGTTTCAACACTTTAGATCGATCCACCGTCTTATGTGCCGTGTACTGACTATGACAATTTTGACACATCAACAGTTGATAATGATACCAAAGATGCTAATAAATGTAGTTGATTTGCCCTAATCGAGGTGATTGTGTATGGAGACACATAATTACCTGCCAGCTTGTCAGCTGGGGGACTAAAAATAAATATAATATCAGCCAAAGGGAATCTGCGTTTGTGATCGACATTGACAGGCATTAATCAACATTGCCAATAACATACTTTTTCATAAAAATTGTCCGATACTGATCGTTGGTCGAACAATCTGCACATCCCAGACGGTTACAATTAATGACTGGCAAGGAGATCCATCCATCCATTCATTTTCGACCGCTTGTCCCTTTCGAGGTCGCGGGGGAGGGCCGCAGCCTATCTCAGCTGCATTCAGGCGGGAGGCAGGGTACACCCTGGACAAGTCGCCATCTCATCGCAGGGCCAACACAGATAGACAGACAACATTCACACTCACATTCACATACTAAGACCATTTTAGTGTTGCCAATCAACCTATCCCCAGGTGCATGTCTTTGAAGGTGGTAGGAAGCCGGAGTACCCAGAGGGAACCTACGCAGTCACGGGGAGAACATGCAAACTCCACACAGAAATACCCCGATCTAACCCCTGACTTTCGTATTGTGAGGCATATGCACTAACTCCTGTCCCACCGTGCTGCCGGCAAGGGGATCGAGCGCATTAATTACATAGCAAGTGTCACATGACCAGAGAAGTGTACCAGCATGGCTCCCAATAAGCATGAAATCTACATCTTAGGTGCTCTTTTGCAAAGCAAGTGGTCACATAAGTCAGAGTTTAAAATCTGCTAAGTGGGCAAAAAAGGTGTTGTCATAATTGACTCAATCTTTGGGGAAGTTGCACAGGAAAAGGGCACTGAAAACATTATTTTTTTCTTCTTCCTCTTCTTGTCTCGTGAGTGTTGTTTTGTCTACTTCTCAGAATGTCCTGATATAACCCTAGATACTGTGAGAGCAGGGTTGGAAAAAAACCCTCATTTACAAATATAAGTTTTCGGGGCACTTTGGTGTTTTATTGCATTGAAACTGCTGAACAGAAAAAAACAGTGGGAGTTTTAATGTTTGATAGAGCGAATGCCGGAATGAAACGCTCATTTGTTTTCTCTTAAATGTGATTAAGAGACATGAAAAAGGCCTAATTGTGTGAATTCGTCTGTGTTTTAGAGGCTTTTGAGATAAACCAGGTGTCATTCTGCTGCACAATCACAGTGTAATGTGTCCCACATGTTTCATAGTGTACATGTTGGCAAGAAGCGTTTTGCTTTAGTTAATGCGAGTCAGGGCTTAAGGAGCCATTGTATGAAAAGAACAATTACCATAAAAATCCATTCTTCTCTCGTCTGCTCTTTCTTCCAAGTCCAAACTTTGCTAAACCGGATTTAAGTGAAAATAAACGTTGAATTATTTTTTACCCACTGTACAAATTAATTCGATATACAAAAAAAAGTTGCCTTTATTTTGGTTTACCCTCTCAATTATTGTACGGTCAAACCCCTCGTAACCCTCTCATGTAAAATGTCAAATAATGAATGACAGGGCGCTTCCATATGAAATATTACCGCTAACGTATTCCCAGCCGCTTTCTGCTCCGTCACTGACAGGAATATGTGGCAAATTTCCCCTTTGGCACACAGCATTAGTACTTGTTTGGCAAGGTAGAGGTACCGCGTTCAAATTCGTAGTTGAAATAGGAAGGAGTATACATTTATGTTTTCATGATGTTGAAATTGTTATTTTACACTAAAGAAATGAAATGTGTTATTGAACAATTTTTTTCCTAAATTATTTTTTTGTACAAAACATGTATCAAATTAAAATCAAATTTTAAATATAAAAGTACAAAAATCATTTCACATGGATAAAAAAGTGAAAAACTAATGCCCAAACAAAGTTTCCAAGAATGCCTGCAAAATAAGACAATGGTAGGGCCAAAAAAAGTTGCAAATGTCAGCACTTTGATAAAGAACTTCAAAAACAGTACAAAATTCATAAATAACTCGTACCAAAGTACAATGTTGGCATCTGATGCCGCTCATTGTCGTGTTTGCCAACAAGTGTCTTTAATAAAAGGTTTCAAGGCAAATCACTCTACGGAGACAGCCCTTGCAAAAATGAATAATGATCTATTGTGAACAATGGATGCTGATGAGTCATCCATTTTGCTGCTCCTTGATCTTAACGCTGCTTTTGATACCGTCGATCATAATATTTTATTAGATCATATCAAAACATGTATTGGTACATCAGACTTAGCCTTGTCTTGGTTTAACTCCTATCTTACTGACAGAATGCAGTGCGTTTCCCATAACAATGTGACTTCGGAGTATGTTAAGGTAACGTGCGGAGTTCCACAGGGTTCGGTTCTTGGCCCTGCACCTTTCAGCGTCTACATGCTGCCGCTAGGTGACATCATACGCAAATACAGTGTTAGCGTTCACTGTTATGCTGATGACACCCAACTCTACATGCCCCTAAAGCTGACTAACACGTCAGATTGTAGTCATTTGAGGGCATGTCTAAATGAAATCAAACAATCGATGTCCGCTAACTTTTTGCAACTCAACGCTAAGAAAACAGAAATGCTGATTATCGGTCTTGCTTGACACCGGCATCTGTTTAATAAAACCACCGTAACATTTGACAACCAAAAAATTACACAAGGCAACACGGTAAAGAATTGTGTTATTATCTTTGACCCAACTCTCTCATTTGAGTCACACATTAAGAGTGTGTCTAAAACAGCCTTCTTTCATATTTTTCATATCGCTAAAATTAGTTCCGTTTTGTCCACCAGCGACGCTGAGATCATTATTCATGCGTTTGCTACGTCTCGTCTTGATTACTGTAGCGTATTATTTTCAGGCCTCCTTATGTCTAAAAAGATTACAGTTGGTACAAAATGCGGCTGCTAGTCTTTTGAAAAGAACAAGAAAGGTTGATCTTATTACGCCTGTACTGGCTCACCTGCACTGGCTTCATGTGCACTTAAGATGCGACTTTAAGGTTTTACTACTTACGTATAAAATACTTAACGGTCTAGCTCCATCATATCTTGCTGATTGTATTGTACCATATGTCCCGGCCAGAAATCTGTGCTTAAAGAACTCTGGCTTATTAGCGATTCACAGAGCCCCCCAAAAAAGTCTGCGGGCTATAGAGCGTTTTCTATTCGGGCTCCAGTACTCTGGAATGCCCTACCGGTAACCGTTAGAGATGCTACCTCAGTAGAAACATTTAAGTCTCATCTTAAAACTAATTTGTATACAATAGCCTTTAAATAGACCCCCCTTTTAGACCAGTTGATCTGCCGTCTCTTTTCTTCTCTACCCTGCCCACTTCTCCTGCGTGGTGAGGTGAGCTGTTCAAGTCGAGACCCGGGTTGGACCACTCCTCTGTGCATCAGTTGGTGACGTCTCTGCGCTGCTGACTTGTCTCACCTCAAGATGATCTCCTGCTGGCCACACTATGTACTGGACTCTCACACTATCAACTAGATCCATTCGACATCCATTGCACCAGTCGCCCAGGGGGGCTCCCCACATCTAGGGTTGGAATTGGGGGTTAAATCACAGAAAGTGATTCCCGGGCGCGGCACCGCTACTGCCCACTGCTCCCCTCACCTCCCAGGGGGCAAACAAGGGGATGGGTCAAATGCAGAGGACACATTTCACCACACCTAGTGTGTGAGTGTGTGACAATCGTTGGTACTTTAACTTTAATTTAGCATCTGCGATCCCCAACAAGGTTTCTCATTGTAATCCCATTGGGTTGAGTTTTTTCTTGCCCTGATGTAGGGTCTGAGCCGAGGATGTCATTGTGGTTAGTGCAGCCCTTTGAGACACTTGTGATTTAGGGCTTTATGAATAAACTTTGATTGATTAATTGATTATTGATAAAAGTAAAAGTGATGTTATATATTTATTTATCCATTCAATTTGTTACTGATATGCATTATGCATAGTTTTCTGCATGTCAAACTACAACCATTCTCAATAAAAATGTGCTTTGTGTTCATATTTCTGGGTGCCTGGAATTAATTAACAAGATGTACATTATTTCTGATGGGAAAATTGCTTCAGTTTTTGTACGATTCCATATTTGGACCTTTTGGAAGGGAAACCACTGGATTTAGTAGAGTTTAATGATTGCAGACTGTTGATATTTAATGTTTACTGGATTTCAAAATTTAAAAAAAAATGGCTGACATGACACTAGCTTAATGTTGGTGGAAGTGTGTGTGGCCCCTTTTACTCTAAATTTTATTTATTTATCGGAGCAGTTTCAATACATGTCTTGCCGAGATGACAGACAAAAAGGAAAGTTAACTCACAGGCTCCTTTCCATCCATGGCCTCCATCCACAACTTCCTGTCTTCCTCCGAAAGAGCCTGGAACGTGACTGGAGTGTTTCTATGGAAACAGTAACAAATGCCATCATAGAGACAAAGGTTAAATTTTTTAATATTACGCATTGATACGCTGCCATCTTAACTGCAGTAAGCATTCAGGTGAGCTTATTTAGCTTTGAAACATGGACCTGGATTATGTAAATGTTTTCATTGTGATATTAATGATACTTTGATGAAAATCAAAGGAATGAAGCAATTTAAACAACAAAAAATTATATTATTATGATCTTTTTTTATTAATTGTTAAAGGAAAACTCCAGTTTTTGTACTAGGATGACGGGGGATGCAAAACAATAACAGTGCAATACGTTTTCATAACATGGTCACTACTGCCTAGTTTCTCTTGTTTTAATCTTATTTTACTGTTATATTTGTATTCCCATTGTTGCTTTTCATTTTTATTCTTATTGTAATATTTTTCTATTTTTTTTTCCATTTAAACCCCCATTATTTACTTTTTACTTTTTAAATTGATCTCAACTCTGTACACTGCTGGAATTTTAATTTTCCTGAAGGAATCAATAAAATACTATCTATCTATCTATCTATCTATTTACAATCAGCAAAGTATGTGAAAATACCATCTAAACATCACAACATTCTACAAATTCAGTCAGCCATTTTTAATATTCCGCTCCGAACGTCTTCAGTAATTCCCGTAGATTGGCCTCACTGCAGTAACCTTTCTGCACTCTAACCATGTTATCAGATAAGTCATACTGGAAATATGCAAACATTAGAGAGAGATGTGCTGTCTATCATTTACAATCTCTGTATAAGACATGAAGACATATGTTTTTCTTGTTTTATGCATTCTAAGTTGTAAATAAATAAATACATAAAAAGGCCACTAACAATGTAGTTAATGTGGGCTCTCTATTCCTATCACAAAACCCTCTAAATAATCAGCCAAAACCCACCAACAACGTGACCTGAATATTAACCAAATGTTACCGATGATGTTATTATAAACGCCAGCACAAACTACTTTTTAGCGGCGGATTGATAACACACAGCTAAGTAGCTCTCTGCCGCTTTACTGTGAGCCAGCATCGATGACCTGCTGCTCCCGCATCATCGCGTCTCGGCACGTCAAAGTTATTCTAGATTATAAATCATGCCTTTCATCTGAAAATTAGGAGGATTTAGCCATAAATCTAGAAGTTGATCATCTGTGTCATTCAATGTATTTCCAGAGATGGTGACAAACAAACACAACCAAATACAGTTTCTGCAGGGAGACATTTCCTTGTCGACTCTGTGTGCATCATGTTTAATTCTTCATATAAACGGGAAGATATGGACATCCTATTAGTCGTCATCGAAGTAAGAGCAGACATTGTACAGTAAGCTATTGTTTTATTAAGTTTGGAGTTTGTATTTCTTGTTAAGCACTTGGCAATACTGCTACATAGGGCTGGGCGATATATCAATATACGTGAAATACCGCGGGTTTGTCGCTCTTCGATATAGAAAATGACTATATCGTAATATTCGAGTATACGTTCTCACGCAGTTGCTTTTAGCTGCGGGCATTACACTACAGGCTCTTCTCACTCCTTGTGTCTCCTTCTCACAGACAGCGAGCGCACAAACTTACACACGTCACATACTGTCACGTCATACGTCACATACATATACGCCCTCGCCCAGCAGAGAGGTAGCAGCTTGGCTGACGTTAGCTGTGATGCTAGCGAAACCGTGCGAGCGATAATACGAGAGAGAGAGAGAGAGAGAGAAGGTGCGGATCTGGTAACAAATCCATCCATCAATTTTCTACCGCTTATTCCCTTTGGGGTCGCGGGGGGCGCTGGTGCCTATCTCAGCTACAATCGGGCGGAAGGCGGGGTACACCCTGGACAAGTCCCCAACTCATTGTAGGGCCAACACAGATAGACAGACAACATTCACACACTAGGGCCAATGTAGTGTTGCCAATCAACCTATCCCCAGGTGCATGTCTTTGGAAGTGGGAGGAAGCCAGAGTACCCGGAAGGAACACACACATTCACGGGGAGGACATGCAAACTCCACACAGAAAGATCTCGAGCCCAGGATAGAACCTTGACTACTCAGGACCTTCGTATTGTGAGGCAGATGCACGAACCCCTCTTCCGCCGTGAAGCACCTCTGGTAACAAATGAAGGAATAATTCATTCCCAAGAAAACAGCACGGGGTTCATCGTCTGGCGGTGGTTCGGCTTCAAGCGGGAATATGTCGAACAAACAACCGTAATTTGTCAAGTGTGGGGCACAAGCGTTGTTACCAAAAGTAGTATTACTGCTAATATGTAGCATCGTTTGAAAAGTCAACTGCTAATAACTTTAATAAATTCAGTTTTGGTAAATTGACTTAGTTGTGATTTCCTGCTGTGCATGAATGTTTAAAATGAGCATATATTAATGCAGTATGAACAATAATGTTTTAATGTAGACACATAGAATCATCATACTGCTGTGATTATATGCATCAAGTGTTAATTCAAGGCTAAGGCAAAATACCGAGATATATATCGTATATCGCGATATGGCCTAAAAATATCGCGGTATTAAAAAAAGGCCATATCGCCCAGCTCTACTGCTACATGATGCTTAGTGTGTCATTAAAGCTGGATCTGTTTAGCAGAGCGTCTAAAACTTGTCGCTCATTTTTCTTTTATTCAGGATCAACAATATAAGTTTATGGAACATAATTTTTCTTAAAGTAATCATTATTGACTCGGCATTGCAGTAGTCCAGGCGACTTGAAATAAAAGCATGCACGACTTGTTCAAAAAGGTTAAAAGATAAAAACGGTTTAACCTTTACTAAAAGACGAAGGTGATAAAAACACAATTTTAAAACGCCATTGACTTGTTTGTCTAGTTTAAAATCGCTGTCTATAGTGACGCCAAGGCTGGTGACTTTGGGACGCACATAATTTTGCAATGATCCCAAGTCAGTGAGGGCCGGACCAAAAACTAAAATTTCCGTTTTTCCCTCATTCATTATTAAAAAATTCTGGGCTAACCAAGCCTTGACGTCGCATAGACAGTTTATCTCTGAAAATGGCTCGGGAATATCAGTGAGATTGATACTATTTTAATCATATCTATTTACTCGCAAACTTTGGAAGTCTTTAGGTGTTATACATCAGACATATGATAGTAGCTTCAATATAGAAGCACATCAGACATAAATGATAATAGCTTCAATATAGAAGCAACCTCCTTTTCCACTCTATGGGTAATTTAAGATGACCAAAATACGGTAAAAATTGTACATATTACATATTGTTATGAATGTGTCTGTTACTACACTAACACTAACCCTATAAAACGTGTTTTGAAGTGAAGTGATTCCCATCAACTGCAATGTTAACCACATCTTGTGTTTTTTTATCTTTAGAATTCGAAAAAAAATCTAAAAAAATGTGACGTGTTCTTGTCTCCCATAATGTTGTGAATGATAGGTAAAATTCCAAAGTGCAGTTTCCCTTTAAATCCTGTTAATTTCTGGGCTGATAATGGACTTACAGCTGAAATGTATTTTTGATTCTCTGCTAACACACCACAGCCACCTTCAGTCCGTCAGACAAGATCAGATCTTCACACAGACACTCTAATTAGTTGCTCAACATCACAAGACAAAGTACTTCATGCATCATTCCACATGCGTTTAAAGATTTAAAAAAACGCCCTCAAGATTCCAAGTCATCAAACGTAAATGCAGTATGTCCTCAATGACTTGTTTAGAAAATTATGAGCTTGTTGCGTTCCTCGCCGCTTTTTTCCGCCATCTGTTCCTGTTGCTTTGAGATTTTTTGGGCTACGGTCCATTTCATCCTCACTACAGTCCTTGGAAAACCACCTGTTTGCTCATCCTCCCACCTCCAACTGTTTTCCCCTGCAGGGTCTGGTTGGGTTGCCACCCTTAGATTAGCGTGCACTAACCTCTCATTAACTTCCACGTCAAAACAAAATCGCTTGTCTATGGACTCTGTTTTCCGGCGGATGCAAGACTTCAAGGTGAGCTGAGTAGGGCCCTGAAGAAAACAATATCACAGTTGCAGAATGTTTTTTGGAGCGTATTAACACAAATAATTAATTTATAAACACCTGTTTAGTGGTGGGTTTCTGTTCACAGGGGACCATGAACAGCATTCTCCCCTCCTTGTGGTACTTGCAGTAGTATTTCACCCAGCTCACGCCCAGAGCCCCTGTTGGGATGGAAACACAAACAGGGCGCACCTTGTCACAACTTGTAGGAAGGGAATTCGCACAGGTTTTTACTTGTATATGAAGTACCTTGTAAAGTAAAGTAAACACCTAATACACCTACACTTCTCCTGACAGTACAGATAGCCTTCCACAGGAAGCCAACTGGGAATTTTGCAGATCTGCGACGAGTGCTTCATTCGTTTCATGAGGTCCTCCATCTCATCACGAGTGCTCTCATAGTGATTCCTTGTCTGCAAGCAGAACCAGACGGCACTTTTACAGAGTCTGATTGGCCACTGAAGAAGACAACGCTGCAATGGACTCATTTGTTGTCCAGGACATGCGCTTACGTTCTGCAGACTGAGCTGAAGCTCCTGCTTGTAGGGCATGAAGTCCTGTGTCATCTCCACCGTCAGGTTGTTGAGGGTTAAAACACTGTGAAGAAACGCCAGCACCTGGGGAGCGAAGCAGGAATTTTAATTACTATTCAACTATACCTTTCACAAATTTACTTTGTCCTTTCATGGCATGAGAAACTGCGGCAAACTTTTGACTAGTAAACAAAAAGTAGTGGGACACATACCCTCCACACAAAAAGGAAGTGAAAATAGAATGTATCTTTGCAGGTAAAACAACTTTTGCTTTTGTGGGAATACTTTATGCGGTCAATTTCATCAAGAAGAATGCTCGGTGGGTCAGAGGTAAATTATTTTTGACCTGAGAGAGGGTCAATGTTTCAGGGTTTCCCCCAGCTTGAACTATACATGTTGCGGTGGGGACATGGCCAATGAGACATCATATAATTTGCATCATTGTTGATGATTCATACATATATATGTATATATATATATATATATATATATATATATATATATATATATATATATATATATACACACACACACACATATATATATACACACACACATGTATATATACACACACTTATACATACATACATACACGCACACACGCATATTAATGATAAGAATAATTTTCATACATTTGTCTGGATTATTAGTAATTAGTATTAACATGTATTTGTTATATCGTTTTGCTCTATTTTTTAATTGTTATTGTTCGACAATATAAAACAGTCTGAATACCAGTGGCAGCTGCTGCTCTTTCAAGTAGGGCAAGCTATTTTTCAGCTACTCTTTAAAAATGAGTACAGAAAAAAGATACAAACATGCTAGATTTTACAAAGAAAAATTAATTTTAAAAAATTATAAATATTTTCATATCAACCAACACTACACAATAAAAGTTGAAAAATGTGTTTGCACCAACTGTTACCAAAGTAACTGATTCTAAACATAAGTTAAATGCATCCTAACCCATTTCGTCAATGAAATGCAAACACAAAATAACATTTCTTTCTACCGATCATAACTCTCTGAGCTGCCACCTTATCGTTGTAGAGGAGTTTGCGTATCCCAATGATCCTAGGAGCTATGTTGTCCGGGGGCTTCTATGTCCCCTGGTAGGGTCCCCCAAGACAAACAGGTCCTTGGTGAGGGATCAGACAAAGAGCAACTTGAAGACTTCCATGAAAATACAAGAACCGAGACTCAGATTTTCCTCGCCCGGACGCGGGTCACCGGGGCCCCCCTCTGGAGCCAGGCCCGGAGTTGGGGCATGATGGCGAGCGCCTGGTGGCCATGGGACAGGCCCGAAGAGGCAATGTGGGTCCCCCCTCCAATGGGCTCACCATTCATGAGAGGGGCCATAGAGGTCGGGTGCAAAGTGAGCTGGGCGGCAGCCGAAGGCAGGGCACTTGGCGGTCCGATCCTCGGCTACATAAGCTAGCTCTTGGGACGTGGAATGTCACCTCACTGTGGGAAAAGGAGCCTGAGCTAGTGCGCAAGGGGGAGACGTTCCGGCTGGATAGACGTACTCACCTCGACGCACAGCAAGGGCTTTGGAACCAGTTCTTTCGAGAGGAGCTGGACTCTCTTCCACACTGGCGTTGCACGCAGTGAGAGGCGACGGGCTGGGGTTGCAATTCTCGTTGTCCCCCGGCTCAAAACCTGCACGTTGGAGTTCAACCCGGTGGACGGGAGGGTAGCTTCCCTCCCTCTTCGGGTGGGGGGACGGGTCCTGATTGTTGTTTGTGCTTACACACCAAACAGCAGTTCAGAGTACCCACACTTTTTGGACACACTCGGAGTACTGGAAAGTGCTCCCCTGGGTGAGTCCCTTGTCCTACGGGGGGACTTCAACGCTCATGTTGGTAATGACAGTGAAACCTGGAGAGGTGTGATTGGGAAGAATGGCCGCTTGGATCTGAACCAGAGTGGTATTTGCTTATTGGACTTTTGTGCTCGTCACAGATTGTCCATAACATACACCATGTTCAAACATAAGGATGTCCATATGTGCACTTGGCACCAGGACACTCTAGGCCGCAGTTCCATTATCGACTTTGTGGTTGTGTCATCGGATTTGCGGACTAATGTTTTGGACACTCGGGTAAAGAGAGGGACAGAGCTTTCTACCGATCATCAGTGTCAGAGCTTGCTCCGCAGTAAGTCGGACACGTTTCCAGTGAGGGTTAAACTCTGCTAAGGCTGCTCTTTTTCACCGATTTATGTTCATAACTTTTATGGACAGAATTTTTAGGCGCAGTCAAGGCGTTGAGGGGATCAGGATTGGTGGCTGTTAAATTAGGTCTCTGCTTTTTGCAGATGATGTGATCCTGTGCTCTGACAGGATCGGTTCCCAGCCGAGTTTGAAGCGACTGGGATGAGAATCAGCACCTCCAAGTCAGAGTCCATGGTTCTCGCCTGGAAGAGGGTGGAGTGCCATCTCCAGGTTGGGGAGGAGACCCTACCCCAAGAAAAGGAGTTCAAGTACTTCGGAGTCTTGTTCACGAGTGAGGGAAGAGTGGATCGTGAGATCGACAGGCGGATCAGTGCGGCGTATTCAGTAATGCGGACTCTGTATCGATCCGTTGTGGTGAAGAAGGAGCTGAGCCGGAAGGCAAGGCGATCAATTTAGATAGGGTAGGAAGCTCTGCCATCCGGGACGAGCTCAAGGTAAAGCCACTGCTCCTCCACATCGAGAGGAGCCAGATGAGGTGGTTCAGGCATCTGGTCAGGATGCCACCAGAACGCCTCCCTCGGCAGGTGTATAGGGCACGTTCAAACGGTAAGAGGCCACGGAGAAGACCCAGGACACATTGAGAAGTCTATGTCTCCCGGCTGGCCTGTGAATGCCTCGGAATCCCCCGGGAAGAGCTGGACGAAGTGGCTGGGGAGAGGGAAGTCTAGGCTTCCCTGCTTAGGCTGCTGTCCCCGCGACCTGACCTCGGATAAACGGAAGAAGATGGATGGATGGATGGACGGATCACTTTTTTTATATTTTAGGGAAGGCTGACTTTCCCTTGCAGTCTTTAGCAATCATCACTGCTGTATATCTGGCAATACATATTAAGACAAGGCCGCAGGTAAGAGAAGTCAGCAAGTCAGATCCATAACTTCAGGACAAGGAATGGCTTTAAGGGCTGGGTGGATCAGGCATGAGTGCAAAGCGTGGCTGTGCGTGTCCCACTGCTGAAGAGCCGCCACCTCATTGCCCAAGCCACCAGCCGCTGGAGCGAAGGTACGGCAAAGCGGGCGTGCTGGCGGAAGCTCGTCTTACTGCGTCTTGCTTACGGTTCGTCAAAGTTTTTCAGTGGCCACATTTTCGTGCATTGCTAATCAATCGTGCATAAATTATATAGGCTACATTTCAATTAATACAATACATTAATTTGTTTCCACGTAAAACATTTTTACGATCTTGCAGCTTCAATTTAGCCGTGGCGCCGAGTCACGATCAGATACATATAGGGGAAACCCTGTTTTTGTTTTCGCTCATCATCTTGAGGTGAAGACTCAAGGTTCTTTGAACTCAACTCATTCAAGCATCACTTTTTGCACCCTCTTGAAATATTGCTGAACAGAACAGCTTCCTATAAAACGGAAGCATTGAATGCAAAAAAATTATTGGAGAAATTATTAATCATAATAAATAAATTGGGGTACACCCATAAAGACAGTCAGGCTGTTTTTTTGTCTCGATTTTTCCCCTTCTGAACAAAGACTGCAAACGCTTGATTATCTGATGTCTTATATGATTGTCTTATGGTCTGAAATATTTGTATCTCAAACCAATGTCTCCAATTAAAAGGAATCGAAATAAATTAAATTGGTGCTTACCCCCACAAAACAGCACAATTTTAACATGTAACATGAAACATGTAACAAGGAAAAAATAAAATTTTAAATAACAAATGTACCAAAATCAGTCAAATAAAATGTTTTTACAAACAATTACAGTAGTTTTACAAAGTAATGCAATAATAATCTCCTAACAGCTACTTCTCTGTCGAACACACAATCAACAGCTTCTCCAATTTTTTATTGAAAAATGTCCATTAAAATATTATTTTAACATACTTGGTTGGCGGTAGACTCATTCTGCTTCAGTATGCTGCAGACTCGCACTGATACACTGGAATTGCTTCGCCAAGTTGGCGACACGCTCGGTCATTAATTGACAATTTATTCCTTTATTTCAATAAATATTATCCACTTCTACTTCACAATGCTGTCCTTAACACTCCTTTCATTCCAATGGTCGGAAATCAAAGTTATGTCCATCTCTAGTTATAAGCTAATGCTGGCAATTGAGACCAGATGTTTTGGTCCGATCTTATGGGGCTCACTGTGAGATTTGCTATGCCAACTAATGGCGAGCACCCTTGTAACTCACATTTTTGCCTACAACTTAAAGCATAACAATTAGCTGAGAGACAGCTCTTATCTCAAAACATTCCTAAGGTTCAAAAACAAGTCGGGGCAGACAATCGTAAATATTAAATATTTTCAATATTTACGATCAAAACTCTTTGTGTGTGTGGGGAAAGCAAACTCATGAAACATCATCACACATCACAATAAGTCATCACTCCATGAAGCATTGCAGTTATTTTGCCGATAGCGATTCACTTCTATCTTGCTCAGTAGATTATAAAGTCCATGTTTATGCCTTCTCCGTGAAAGTCCAGTCTTTCTCTTTCTTTTTTTTGGTTTGAGGCTTTTCTTACAAAAATAGTCTTAAGATGACCATTGTTCGCCATGTTCTCGTCTATATTAGTGGTGCAACAATTAATCAACTGTCAAAATAGTTATTTGCAGCCTTATATTATAATGCCTTTGGTTATCGCTATGGCAGTTGGTTGCTATGCTTGTTCATCTTCCATACTGTGAATTTTGGGCTTGCATTGCTGATACCTGTACTTTTGACTAAAAACCTGTACTTTTGACTGGAAATGTAATCAGCATTGAGTGATTTTGAGAATCTGCCTTTAGTTGGTTATGATTGTGAGAACACAAGAAAAAAAAAATGCTGTGGTTACATAAATAGTTTTATAATTACATACAACAATATAAAACAATGTACTGTATTTTCCGGAAAGGAGTATAAAGGACAGTGCTATGAAGTGGGGCACAAAATTTTAGAAGAAACATTTTTTTTAAATATATTAGCCGCACCTGACTATACGTCTTTGACAAGGTTCAGGATGTTTGTCACGATTCTTCTTCCTTGTACTTGGTAAACACTTTTGAGTTTGAATGATTTTTTTAAAGTAGATCATTTCAGTACATTGTTTGATTTATTTGACAAATCCATTCCATAATTTAGCTGTCAGCGAAGAAAAATCCAAAAATCTGATATTTGTGAAAGATAACATTAGCAGTAAGTAGAGCAGGGATTTAGAAGTGTGCTCTGTTGATATTATCATCGCACATCACACACAAAAAAACTAAAATGCTCAATGCCTGATTTTTTTTATCTTCATGTGTGAGGTCTGTTCCAGATAAAAAAGAAAAATCTAGAAAGCATTTATGTGTGTACCAGCCTTAAGGCACGGTTGCCTCGAATTGTTGACAAGATCAGTGGCCCTTGTGTAGATGTCTGCTAGTGTCAAGTGTGTGTTGACTTACTGGCTCAACCACATCAAACTTCTTCCTGTCTTGGACCTGATGGATCTGGTACACATATTCCACGGAGGACTCATAGAAGTTAACTCGCTCCTTATACAAGATTTCATCAGCCTATAGTGGAAAAAGACAAATGGAGCAGCATGAAGCAGTCTGCCATGTGGTGCTCCATAACTCCTACAACATCATTGACCTCTTGAAGTTGACTCTCCTTCTTCTTGGCAGAAAGATTCAGGTGTTTGTCCAACTGGGAGTAATATTTTTCACTTTCCTTCTCAAATTTCTTCCTTTTCTCCTGCACAGCACACAATACATCACATTTTATGTCATGTCAAGATTGTACAAACTGATTTGATGTATTAGTCAGGACTTCAGTGGCTACATTCATTGACATTATTTTAAATTGTATGCCCAGGATGTCAAGAAAGTGCATTAATCATATTCCATTCATCCATTTGTTACAGCTTGTCCCATCTTTTCAAAGGACAATAATAGTCAGCGTACTGCTTATATATAGCAGTATAGCAAGGCTGTAACGATAACAAAGTTATTGTGACCACTATTAACATGGTTATTATTATCACGCTTTTGCAAGATGTGCTAAAAAGTTATTTTTTAAGATGGACTAACACTTTTCAACCGTAAAACATATATTGAAAATGTCTGCATCTTGTGGAGTAGACAGAAGACTATAAGGAAGCACTTGGTGGTGTCTTTTTAATTATAATTAAGTATTACTTTAACTAATCATAATTAATTAAGTCATCCATCCATCCATTTTCTACCGCTTATTCCCTTTCGGGGTCGCGGGGGGCACTGGCGCCTATCTCAGCTACAATCGGGCGGAAGGCGGGGTACACCCTGGACAAGTCGCCACCTCATCGCAGGGCCAACACAGATAGACAGACAACATTCACACTCACATTCACACACTAGGGCCAATTTAGTGTTAATTAAGTCAGTTCAGTAAATTTAAGAGTAAGCTCTGAGTCTGGGTTTTTACAGCCACTTGTCTACATCAGTACGGAATGTGTTTTGCCATTTTTTTGGAGTAAAAGGAACACTTTAAACGTTGTTTAAAAAAAATCATAAAATCGCACGTTGGTTCAAAATGTTGGGGGAAAAAAACTCAAAACATTGAAACTTTTGTCGCAATTTTTTCCTCCAAATTCAAGCATTTCAGGCAACAAAACAATCACAAAAAAGCCTGCGAAATCCTAAAGTGACTGTTTAATACTGGTAATTGTTACAGTACATCCCTACAGTATAAATTTACTATCCACTGAAAAATCAACATCAGCGCACAGCCATTATTGTATAAATAGCTCGCAACACAAGGGCGTACACTTCACAGTGAACATGTCTAAATTGTGAGCAAAGTGTGAATATTTAGTGTGAGCAACATTGTTATCTAGCACTGCTTTAATCCAATTGGGCATGGAATTTATCAGAGTTGCACAGGTTGTGAATGGAATCCTCTTCCACTCCTCCATGAGGACATCACTGGTGGAACTGGCACTCTTCCACCTTCGTTAAAATTAAAGGGCTAACAAGTCTGGAGGACAGCTTCTTTATCAAGCAACTTGTCATCTTATCGTGTGTGGGATCGTTAGCATGCAGGGAAACTGACATGTGTCCCAATTACAGAAGGGATCATACCGATTCAGAATATCACAGTGCTGGTTAGAATTCCTTCGATGAACCACAGGTTCCGAGTGCCAGCAGCACTCGTGGAGAACCAAAATGTGACCCTACCGCAACCATGTTTGACTGCAGGTAAAACAAAATGACTCTTATTTTTGTACTCACTTATGATGCCATTTTTTTGAAAAAAATATATGTGTGTGGACTGTGTCAGTGGATAGTAAGTCCATGCAAGCTGTACACTGACTACTCAAAATAAGTAAGTATATCAAACTCTCATTTCTATGGCATTTTCCGTTAAAATGTTCAAACTTTTTAATGCTAGTAATATGTAGTTTTCAGGTGTAGTGAAGCATTGCATCTCAATAGGAGGCAATACATATTCGTACTGTATTAAAAATGGTATCATACATAAACTGTATACCTAACTATGTGAAAACCATTTGTCTGCATCAACAAATATAACTCATCATTTCCAAAGACACTCTTTCTTAAATCCAACGCAAGTCGCGCTTTCAGAAATATATCAGTTTAGTATGTTTGTGTTGCCATCTATAGGGAGGACTGTTTGTCAGCAAATTTGATTAATCATATTAATGAAAATGTCTTCCTGAGAGGATCTAGTAAGCGTACATTCCTTTCGACGGTGGGGTATGCCTCATTACCCTTAATATACGAGTGCAGAAGGAATCACTGGAGGGGAAAGGATTCCAAAGTCTGGTAAAATTAATTACTGGGTTTAAGACAGGACTACAAATTAAGGTTAAGACCTGCTAAAAAAAAACAGTGGAACTTCTTAAGTACTATTTAGAATTTAACTAAAACACTGAGCAAAATATGCCTCTGAAACTCAAAAAGACTATTATATTAGGTTGGACCAACATCAGCAAGCAACAAATGTTTCATCCGCTTTTTCTTGGGATCATTGTTTTTTTCACCAGCTTTTAGAAAACGGATTTACGAGAAAAAAGACAATAAAAGAAAAAATATAAGGAAATATGTAAAATAGACTTGTGTGGTTTGTCAATGCTTACACACATTGTTAACTTGTCAAAGTTAAAGGACAGTTTCAATTTTTTACTTATTTTTACAATTGAATGACAGATAAGAAGTCAAACGGGTCTTTTAACATTGCCTGTACAGGTAACAAAGGCTTTGTGAGGGTGAAAATTTGAAACTGGAACAGATTAATTCTACTACCACGAGACGTGTCCCGTGGTATTTATTGTGTACTCTTATAAAACTGTTCTGTATGTCTTATTTAATTGACACATACTTGGCCAATATTATAACTGTTTAACGCCCACCCAGGGCTCTTCACTTATCCTTGCACACACCTTTGGAAGTACAAAGGAAAAAATGTTTTAAAATGATGTGATCGTGATTTTACTGCTTTTGCTTTGAAGTTATGGAACTCTCTTTCTTCTGAGTTTAAATCCAGCACAGGGCTAAAAGTTTTTAAAACTCAACTAAAAACTTACTTATTCAGACTGGCTTTTACATTTAATTATAGGGGGATGGGAGGGGGAGAGGGGGGGGGGGGGGTTCCTCTGGATTGGCAGAGCGGGGTGGTGGTTACTCTCTCTTTAAGAAAGGGGACCGGAGGGTGTGTTCCAACTATTGTGGGATCACACTCCTCCGCCTTCCCGGTAAGGTTTATTCAAGTGTACTGGAGAGGAGGCTACGCCGGATAGTCGAACCTCAGATTCAGGAGGAACAGTGTGGTTTTTGTCCTGGTCGTGGAACTGTGGACCCGCTCTATACTCTCGGCAGGGTTCTTGAGGGTGCATGGGAGTTTGCCCAACCAGTCTACATGTGATTTGTGGACTTGGAGAAGGCATTCGACCGTGTCCCTCGGGAAGTCCTGTGGGGAGTGCTCAGAGAGTATGGGGTATCGGACTCTCTTATTGTGGCAGTCCGCTCCCTGTACGATCAGTGTCAGAGCTTGGTCCGCATTGCCGGCAGTAAGTCGGACACATTTCCAGTGAGGGTTGGACTCCGCCAAGGCTGCCCTTTGTCACACATTCTGTTCATAACTTTTATGGACAGAATTTCTAGGGGAAGTCAAGGCGTTGAGGGGTTCCGGTTTGGTGGCCGTGGGATTAGGTCTCTGCTTTTTGCAGATGATGTGGTCCTGACTGCTTCATCTGGCCGGGATCTTCAGCTCTCACTGGATCGGTTCGCAGCCGAGTGTGAAGCGACCGGAATGAGAATCAGCACTTCCAAGTCCGAGTCCATGGTTCTCTCCCGGAAAAGGGTGGAGTGCCATCTCCGGGTTGGGGAGGAGACCCTGCCCCAAGTGGAGGAGTTCAAGTACCTAGGAGTCTTATTCACAAGTGAGGGAAGAGTGGATCGTGAGATCGACAGGCGGATCAGTGTGGTGTGTTCAGTAATGCGGACATTGTATTGATCCGTTGTAGTGAAGAATGAGCTGAGCCGGAAGGCAAAGCTCTCAATTTACTGGTCGATCTACGTTCCCATCCTCACCTATGGTCATGAGCTTTGGGTCATGACCGAAAGGATAAGATCACGGGTACAAGCGGCCGAAATGAGTTTCCTCCGCCGGGTGGCGGGGCTCTCCCTTAGAGATAGGGTGAGAAGCTCTGTCATCCGGGAGGAACTCAAAGTAAAGCCGCTGCTCCTCCACATCGAGAGGAGCCAGATGAGGTGGTTCAGGCATCTGGTCAGGATGCCACCCGAATCCCTCCCGAGGGAGGTGTTTAGGGCACCTCCAACCGGTAGGAGTCCACGGGGAACACCCAGGACACGTTGGGAAGACTATGTATCCCGGCTGGCCAGGGAACGCATCGGGATTCCCCGGGAATAGCTGGACGAAGTGGCTGGGGAGAGGGAAGTCTGGGCTTCCCTGCTTAGGCTGCTGCCCCTGCGACCCGACCTCAGATAAGTGGAAGAAGATGGATGGATGGATATAGGGGGTTTTATACAAGTCTCTGTACTGTTTTTATATGAACATATTTCATTTCTGTTCTCACTTGTTTTTAACTTGTTTGTCCTGTATAATATTGTAAGGTGCTATACAAATAAACTGTGATTGATTGATTTAAATGGGCAGCACGGTGGCAGAGGGCTTAGTGAATGTGCCTCACAATACGAAAGTCCTGAGCAGTCCTGAGTTCAATCCCGGGCTCGGGATCTTTCTGTGTGGAGTGTGCATGTTCTCCCCGTGACTGCGTGGGTTCCCTCCGGGTACTCAGGCTTCATTCCACCACCCAAAACATGCACCTGGGGATAAGTTGATTGGCAACACTAAATTGGCCCTAGTTTGTGAATGTGAGTGTGAATGATGTCTGTCTATCTGTGTTGGCCCTGCGATGAGGTGGAAACTCGTCAAGGTTGTACCCCGCCTACCGCCCGAATGCAGCTAAGGTAGGCTCCAGCGAGCCTCCGCGACCCCAAAAGGGACAAGCTAGAAAATGGATGGATGGATGATTGATTAATATATCTGCAAAATACATGATTCATTTCTATGAAAGCATTATTGTAGCAAAATTATTTGCAAATGTGTATCTCATTCGTTGCGCGTGTAATCCAATTCGAGTGTGAGTGTACTAATTTGAGTGTCTGCTAATCAATCTGAGTGTGTGTATTTTAGATCCGCGTACTGTACATGTGTTTTAAGTTGTGTTGTCTGTCTGTCCCTAATTAGAAAAAAACCCTCGATAGGCTGTCTAATGACACGTGACTTTTGCAACATTTCTTCCGTGTAAGATTTGAGCTCGTGCATCCAGATTTGTGAGTGTGTAATACTATTAGTGCGTGCGGCTTCATAAGCGCACACGTGTAATACAATCTGTGCATGCCTATCTACTATGGGTGTGGGAAAAAAATCGATCTGAATGCGAATCGGGATTCTCACGTTGTGCGATTCAGAATCGATTGTCTTTTTTTTTCAATAGATTTTTTTTATATATATTTTTTTTTAATCAATCCAACAAAACAATACACATTAGTACCATAACAATGCAATCCAATTCCAAAACCAAACCTGACCCAGCAACGCTCAGAACTGCAATAAACAGAGCAATTGAAAGGAAACACAAACACGACACAGAACAAACCGAAAGTAGTGAAACAAAAGTGATTATCAACAACAGTATCAATATTAGTTATAATTTCAGCATAGCAGTGATTAAAAATCCCTCATTGACATTATCATTGTAAAAATAAAAAAATTAAGAGAACAATAGTGTCACAGTGGCTTACACTTGCATCGCATCTCATAAGCTTGACAACACACTGTGTCCAATATTTTCCCAAAGATAAAATAAGTCATATTTTTGGTTTGTTTAATAGTTAAAACTAATTTACATTATTGCAATCAGTTGATAAAACATTGTCCTTTACAATTATAAAATATATATTTTTTTAAATCTTCTACTCTGCTAGCATGTCAGCAGACTGGGGTAGATCCTGCTGAAATCATATGTATTGAATGAATACAGAATCGTTTTGAATCGGAAAAATATTGTTTTTGAATCGAGAATCATGTTCAATCGAAAAAATCGATTTATAATCGAATCGCGACCCCAAGAATCGATATTGAATCGAATCGTGGGACACCCAAAGATTCGCAACCCTACTATGTACGAGCCGCGAGGAGCAGGATCCCTCTATTGTCTGTCTTTTTACACGTGACTTTTGTAACACTTCTGCCGTGTACGATTTGAGAGCGCGCATCCAGATTGTCTAATAGAACTTCCTGGACTGGGCGTATGGATCCAAAATCGTCTGTCACCCAGTACCAAGTATTAGTGTTAAATAAATAAATGATAAATGGGTTGTTCTTGTATAGCGCTTTTCTACCTTCAAAGTACTCAAAGCGCTTTGACACTACTTCCACATTTACCCATTCACACACACATTCAAGCACTGATGGAGGGAGCTGCCATGCAGGGCGCTAACCAGCACCCATCAGGAGCAAGGGTGAAGCGTCTTGCTCAGGACACAACAGACGGGACGAGGTTGGTACTAGGTGGGGATTGAACCAGGGACCCTCGGGTTGCGCACGGCCACTCTACCAATGTGCCACGCCGTCCCACATGTTTCGGATACATGGCATCCCCACTGATGTGGTGTTTGACAGAGGTCCGCAGTTTTCCTATAGAAGGATTTTTGCAAGACCCCAGGTCACTCGTTTTGACCCTGACTAGCTTAACAATTTTTAGCACCATTTCCCAGACAACCCAGGTAGACCCCCAGGAGGCGTCTGTTGAATTTGGGGCGGGGGCCTTGAAGCAATTACGCATATACCTATTTAGGCAATCTGTTCCAGCTGGTTGCTGCCGGAGTGCTGTTCTCAGTTGGTCGCAGTCACACTTTCACAGATAGACAGACAACATTCACACTCACATTCACACACTAGGGCCAATTTAGTGTTGCTAATCAACCTATCCCCAGGTGCACGTCTTTGGAAGTGGGAGGAAGCCAGAGTACCCGAAAGGAACCCACGCAGTCACGGGGAGGACATGCAAACTCCACACAAAGATCCCGAGCCTGGGATTGAACCCAGGACTACTCAGGACCTTCGTATTGTGAGGCAAACGCACTAACGCCTCTTCCACTGTGCTGCCCACAAATGCAAAATTAAAATTGCACTTTTATAAAAAAAAACGTTACGCTGTTTGTCACAACACAGACCACAGCACCCACACAACACTGCTCTCATGTGCGCTCTATTATAGCAGCCGTTAGGAAACCATGTACGTGTATTTAAAGTTCCGGGCACTCCTTGCGTTCCGTATTTTTTTCAATTCGAATTACCGGTAGTTACACTCATTAAACAATTATTTGAAGCAACAGATGTTTCACTTAGAGCTTTTTTTATCAAATGTATTGAATTATCTTTCCAGCCCTTGTTAAAACATGTCTAATGTAGGTGGGTATATGCAAAGCTATTTCAACAAAACTTGACAAAACTAATTAGTGTAATATGTTATTATTAATGAGTCATTATTTTTAACAAATTAATTATTAGTCAATACATTTTCTGTATTATTTTATTTTTGTACTACACTGAGTACCAAAAAAATATCAGTTATAGGAAAGTCATAGCAAATTGTCTTCAAACATCAAATGGAAAATGGGGAAATGTCAGTTTTGTTCCTCATGCTGCACGCTCGTCTTCATAATAAATAAAGCAGAAGTAGCTCATGACATCCTGTCTATAGTCAGTATTGTACGCTGTACATGCATTTGACATGAAGTCAAATGTGACACAGCCATAGAAACACTTACTTTTGTTAATCCTATTTGCTCCTTTTTGAACTTCTCTAAAGGTTTGATGAGTAGATCTGAAGCATTCTGAACCTAAACAAACAAACAAGGAGAGCTTATGTTACAGTTCCATTCCAAATATAAACATTTCTTTAATAAAGTTGTCGCAATAGGAGTACAAACAAGTGTTTCCCAGGAATTATGCATTTCTTTTAGCACTGTTAAACAGGTAACATCATGTTTACAAGTCCTGGACAACCCAGTCAAACCGGATCTGCATCTAGTTGCAACCCATCACATAAATACCACAGCATGACGCATGATTGCACACATTCAGTTTGAAAGTAAGTTTATCAGACTCAAGGCTGTGTCTAATAAAAATGTGCTTTTCGTAATATCTCCTAAAGCTCAAATAGGACACGTGGAGGAAGTCGATAACCCACCAGCATCACCCTGTCATGCTCCACTTCCTGTAGGAGTCCCGCGAACTCTTGGAAGGACTGAGCTGAGGAGACAAAAGTTCACAGAGGAGAAATAATAACAAAACTCTGCAAAAGCACCTTTAATGAATACTTGAAAACATAAAGTACAATTGCCTTCACCTTGCATCATACTGATCACATGCATAAATCTGCTAAACACTGTATCAAAAAATCATGACCAATGCTCAGTTTTGACTGAAATGTCAGAGAGGTGTTACCTGAAGAACTGTACTGCATCATACTGAAAACGTTTCCAATATTCTGGTTACAATATTTAGATACAGGACAGTGTCAAAATATCAGACTAACAGCGCAGTTTTACAGTCTTTTCCATATATTAATTTATTTGTGGCGGTCCACTTCGAATAGGGTGGGCACCGGATTCTATACTGTTATAGGCCAGTAAAGGCCACGATCAAATTTTGTCTGTACTACCGGGTATCAATTCATGTAAAACATAACAGTGCCATATTTGATATCTTAATGAGATCTGAAATCACGTTGGGTTGCAGACTCAGCCGGCTCAGAAAATTGGCGGGCAACCAAGCACTCAAGCAACACTCAGAGCGGATTGAGTCACACTATCTCTAGGTCAGGGGTCGGGAACCTTTTTGGCTGAGAGAGCCATGAAAGCCAAATATTTCAAAATGTATTTCCGTGAGAGCCATTTAATATTTTTTAACACTGAATACAACTAAATGTGTGCATTTTTAAGTAAGACCAGCATTTTTAGAGTATACTAAGTCCCTTATTCTTTTTAATAAAATTGTTATTCTAAAGTTAACCAATAATAAATATAATACTTCTTACCATGTATGCGACATCTTGAACAGGTGCGATAGAAAACGGATGGTTGGATTAAAAGGGATGAGAATGTTTTATAATTTGAACGTTATTTTTAACACTGTGATTACCAGCGGAATTATTCATTACTTATCATGTTAAGCAATGTCAGCTAAGATTTATCTGAGAGCCAGATGCAGTCATCAAAAGAGCCACAGGTTCCCTACCCCTGCTCTAGGTAATGTTGTACATTTCCATGCCAACAAACCATATCTGAGTGTTTTGAGATAAGAGCTGTGTCTCTGCTAATTTTTATGCTTTAAGTTACGAGCAGAGATGTGAGTTACAAGCAAATAGTATCCAAATAGCTGACATTCATCCTTGGAAATATGGAAAAGCTGTTGATGGTGAAGCAGCTGGAAAGAGATATTGTAAAAGTCTGCTCTACAAGGTAAATGCTGTACATTAGTAACACTTTACTTCATAACATACAAATTGCATTATTGCTTATCTAAAAGTAGTTTTTTCTTTAAAATGCATGTTACATATTAAAATGTTGCTGTTTTGGCGGGCCAAGCACCAATTAATGGTATTCAAATTAATTCCAATGGGCAACATTAATTTGAGATATAAGTGTTTTGAGTTAAGAGCTCTGTCTCAAACCCAATTAAGCTCATACTGCAAGTTGAAGTACTAATGTATTGCAGTTCTGTGGGAAACACTGTTGCCAGTTCCTACCACAATAATACATATATTGTTCAACCTTCAAACAAACAAATCAAACAAAAGTCTATTGTTTGGCACATTGTGTATCCAACTCTTGCACTGGATCTTATTTGATTGTGGTAAATTTATGCAGGATCATGCTTTGAGATTTGTCCACATCATGACTTTGTGTTTTCCACTTACCAATGTTAATCTCATCATCTGTCAGGGACTCGCCTATGATGTCGAACTGGAACAGGCTGAGGGTTTGGGAGAACTTCTGTACTGCCACAGAATAACCTATAAAACACACAAATGACTGCAGTTGTTATTGTCCACAACATGAGGGAATGCTTTTGATTTCATCGAAGGCATTGTCAACACTTTGCTGTCAGTACTTGTTGGAGACGTTGAGGGGCATTTGAAAAATGCCAGATGGAGTGTTTGTGTAGATGCACATTACAATGAAAGACTTAGCACAGGTTTGGATTGAATATACTTGGCATTTGTGCCCCTTTGGCTGCATGTTGCTTTTTTATTTCTCCACTAGAAGGAAAGTCAGTGCAGCAGCCAATACATGGCCGTGCATTATCCCAGCTATGTCTGGCTTTCATTATCTGAACGAACGGGGGTCTGTTAAATCAATACTGTAAGACATGGTACTTGGCTCATGGATCCAGTGGCATTTTGAAATCATCTCCTGAATCTTCCAACTTGTAACCCTTTGTTTTACTCGCAAGAAAAATGTGCAGCTTGAGATCTTTTTCAGGGTTGTACAATACAAGATACACAGTGTAAATATTATGAATTTGGCCGACGATAGAGCTTCAAATGCTTTCGTTATATCGTGATAATGCATGTTACTGACACATTCTGGCTGTGGCCCACAAAGTTGACAGCGAAAACGTAAACAAAGGCATCTTCAACGCAACATAGTATCCTCCTAGCAGCTAACGTCTCTCCATAGTGCAAAGCCACCTCTAAATAACTTCATTTCGCCTCCATGGCAGAAAATAAACTATGTTTCTTACAAGTATTGTTATCCCTGGAGGTGCGAGGAATGGCTAAACATGCTACACTACACACTGTAGGAAGATACAATAAATCAGGCTAACCGCAAATCTAGAGCTTATGAATGTTAACAGAGGTGGCCGGATCGATACAAATATCGACAGTTGATACTACAGCGATTAGATCGATATCTTTTCTATCACAAAACCGTTTTTTTGTTTGTTATTGTGTACAAATAAGTCCCTCCTGGACGCAAGACTACTTTGAAAACAAAATGTGAAGTGAATTATATTTACATCACACTTTTCTCTAGTGACTCAAAGCACTTTACATAGTGAAACCCAATATGTAAGTTACATTTAAACCAGCGTGGGTGCCACTGGGAGCAGGTGGGTAAAGTGTCTTGCCCAAGGACACAACGGCAGTAACTAGGATGGCGGAAGCGGAATCGAACTTGTAACTTTCAAGTTGCTGACACGGCCACTCTACCAACCGAGCTATGCCGTCCCCTGTTCAAAATCAAATAATTTAAATCAAATTAAAACTAATTAAAACAAATAATACATTTCAAAAAATGTTCACCAATAGTAGGAAATAATGTAAATATTTAATCGATATGTATCACCGCCATCCTGTGTTTTTGTCTAATTATAACTGTGATAAAAAACTGATTCATTCAAAGATCTCGAAACTTTTAGGTATCAGTATCAGCTGTGGTATGCTCAATGCTGCCTCTGTAACTACTTTGTATTGTATTGATAGCCAAATGTGTAACATCGCCTAAAACTAATGTAAAGTAGCTTAACAACAAAACAATAAGTGCTTTTTACATTTTGTGTAGATAGAACCATGTTACAGTAAACTAGTAAGTACAACCTTAACGAAAATGAGGGAGTCACCAAACTTGGGAGGTTTTTTTTTTTCCGTTAAATGTTATCCCCCCAAAAAAGCAAGTAACAGGCATTCCAAAATGTAACTTCCTGGCATAAAGAAATATTAGAACAGTTTTATTTTTACATCAAAATAGTAGCACATTATTAAATTAAAAATTAATTTAATGAAATTAATCACGGGCTTCACGGTGGCAGAGGGGATAGTGCTTCTGCCTCACAATACGAAGGTCCTGAGTAGTCCTGGGTTTAATCCCGGGCTCGGGATCTTTCTGTGTGGAGTTTGCATGTCCTCCTCGTGAATGCGTGGGTTCCCTCCGGGTACTCTGGCTTCCTCCCACTACCAAAGAAGTGCACCTGGGGATAGGGTGAATGGCAACACTAAATTGGCCCTAGTATGTGAATGTGAGTGTGAATGTTGTCTGTCTATCTGTGTTAGCCCTGTGATGAGGTGGCGACTTGTCCAGGGTGTACCCCACCTTCCGCCCGATTGTAGCTGAGATAGGCACCAGCATCCCCCGCGAACCAAAAAGGGAATAAGCGGTAGAAATGGATGGATGGATGGAAATTAATCACGCAAATCTGAGGACGAAATTATGGAATCATGAAAAACTAAATTAAAAAAACACGACAACGTCAAGACAACGTTCCACTAGTACTTTGTTACACCACCTTTGGCCTTTATAACAGCTTTCATTCTCTGATGGACTCTTAATCAATCTCGCTCCAACTCTGTCTGATTGCTGTTGTCAGATCAGCTTTGCATTTTGGAGTCTTGTCATGGACCTTTTTCTGTAATTTCCACCACAAATTTTCAACTGGATTGAAAGCCGGTGTTCTGTCAAATTTGGCTCCTTCCTCAAAAAAAAGCCACAAAAAGCATAAGTCAATAGTGGGGTCTATTAAATTACGCCATAACGTCATGTTTGCTGTTGAAGTTTGTTTGTTTTCACTGAAATCAATAATACAATTTAAAAATGTAAGCTACCATTGTTTGCGTCAATGTGAACTTTCTCATGCTCATCTTGTCTAAATGCTTCCTGTCCGTTAATAAACAATGTAAACTTCCTCACGCTGTAATTGTCTACATGCTTGCGGGTCAGAAGATACAGTGGAGGAAACATAATTTAATATCACTACTTATTTGAACACGAGGCAGTTGCTTTTGTTCGTTCGAAGCAAATATTTGTGATGGTTGACATTTTTGCGTTTATACCTGCTCAGTGGCTTTGTGGTCAGAGGTTCCGCCCTCAGATCAGTAGGGCGTGAGTTCAAACCCTGGCCGAGTCATACCAAAGACTATAAAAATGAAACTCATTACCTCAGCCACCACTGCTGCTAACTGCTCTCCTCACCTCTCAGGGGGTGGAACAAGGTGATGGGTCAAATGCAGAGGGTAATTTCACCACACCGTGTGTGTGTGTGACTATCAGTGGTATTTTAACTTTATACAATGTGCGCGCATGCTCAGTGGCATTGGGTTGCAGACATTGACAGAACACAGAACTATTTGAATATCATGACATTGACCTTATGTATCTTTCTTAAAGGAAAGTTTTTACGGTTTTTCTTCATGACAAGATGCATTATCATCTTGAAAAATAATGGCATCACCCCCAAACATATTATTGATTGATGAAATAGTAAAAGTGTCAATGTAATGTAATGTAACTAGTCCATTTTTTGAAGATGTAATGACAGCCATCTCCCCACAACCGTTACTTGACATGCAGCCGCATATCATCAAGGACTGTGGACATTTGCATGTTTTCTTCAGGTGGAACGGCACCAAAAAAAATTTCCAGCACCATCACGTCACCAAATGCATTATATTTAAGTACCGTATTTTTCGGACTATAAATCACAGTTTTTTTTATTGTTTGGCCGGGGGTGCGACGTATACTCCAGAGCGATTTATGTGTGAAATTATTAACACTTTACCGTAAAATATCAAATAATATTATTTATCTCATTCGCGGAAGAGACGAGGAAAATGTCAGCAATCATCACACACACGTCAGCAATCGTCACATACACGTCAACCAATAAGAATTCTGTGGGGGAGGGTCATGGCAGAAGTGCATTGTGGGTCATGGAATGCTAACTGCTATATGCTACTGCCGTAGCTATTAAAATGGTTCATTTCATCGTTGGCGGTAACTTATAAAAACTGGGAAGGGCTGAACAAAAATGGCACCGAAAAAGAAATCATGTACTGCAGATTACACAATAGCAAATAATATTATTTATCTCATTCGCGGAAGAGACAAAAAAAATGTCAGCAATCGTCACACACACATCAGCCAATAAGAATTTGGCGGGGGAGGGTCATGACAGAAGTGCATTGTGGGTCATGGAATGCTAACTGCTATATGCTACTGCAGTAGCTATTAAAATGGATCATTTCATCGTTGGCGGTTACTTATAAAAACTGAGAAGGGCTGAACAAAAATTGGACCGAAAAGGAAATCATGTACTGCAGATTACAGGCTGGACGTAGTGAAATATGCAGCAGAAAACGACAAGAGGAAGCGGCGCATACCTTTGAAGTTGGCAGAGTTGTTTAAAAGCAACATGGAGGAATAAGATTTCATCGGATTTATTGATTAGGTGTGACAGATTGTTTGGTAAACCTATAGCCCGTTCTACATGTATATGTTATAGTTATTTGAATGACCCTTACCATAATATGTTACGTTAACATACCAGGCACCTTCTCAGTTGGTTATTTATGCGTCATATAACGTACACTTATGCAGCCTGTTGTTCACTATTCTTTATTTATTTATTTTAAATTGCCTTTCAAATGTCTATTCTTGGTGTTGGATTTTATCAAATAAATGTCCCCCAAAAATGCGACTTATACTCCAGTGTGACGTATATATGTTTTTTTCTTTCTTTATTATGTATTTTCGGCCAGTGCGACGTATACTCCGGAGCTACCTATAATCCGAAAAATACGGTACTCGATTTATCGCGGGTTTGTCTCTGTGCGATATAGAAAATGACTATATCGTGATATTCGAGTATACATTCTCACGCAGTTGCTTTTAGCTGCGGGCATTACATTGCATGCGTTTTCCACTCTTTTTTGTCTATCCTTCTCACAGACGTAAACCAAGCGCACCTTCTTACACACGTCACTTGTGCAACGTCACACGCTCCTGTGGAGCAGAGAGGTAGTGACATGGTAATGTTAGCTGTGATGCTAACGGCGAGGTGTTGGTGCTAATACGAGAGAGACAAGGTGCGAATCTGGTAACAAATGGAGAAATAATTAATTACCAAGAAAAACAGCACGGAATCCATCGTCCGGCGATGGTTTAGCTTCAAGCGGGAATATGTTCAACATTATTGCGGCAAAAACGTTGATACAAAAAGTAGCACCACTGAAAAGTCACCCACTAGAGAAGGAAGAGTGCTTGAAACTCTGCATGTCAACATCTCCGGCCGGTGCCCCACCAACAAAATGCCGAAGCAACTATTTCCAGATCAACACCGTATAAAGAAAAAAAAAAAACGTCAAAAACAGAAGGAGATAACGTCCACAGGAACCTATTATGCAGCTCATTTTTATTTGACAGTTACTGAAATACTCTATCTTGTGTGACATCATGCACAAAAAGTGCACTTTGTTTGTTTTTAACTATTGTAGTGGCATACTGTACAAAAAGTACACTTTATTTTAGTGTTGTTTTGATAAGTCATCTTGGTGACATCATTCACAAAACGTCACTTATCGATTGTTTTAAAATGTCTCTGACACTATTGCATTTTCTGTTTGGAAATGACATGAATGTCTGTGCCACTGCTTAATGAATACAGTTTTGGTAAATTGACTTAGTTGTGATTTCCCTCTCTGCGTGAAAGTTTAAAATGAGCATATATTAATGCAGTATGAACAAGAATGTTTTAATTTAAACACATAATCATCATACTGGTGTGATTATATGCATCAAGTGTTAATTCAAGGGTAAGGCAAAATATAGAGATATGTATCGTGTATCGTGATTTGGCCTAAAAATATCAAGATATTAATAAAAGGCCATATCGCCCAGCCCTAATTGCAGGGCTATTCGTCGGACCTGGCGGGGGCCAAATGTCTTCGAGTTCAGTTTAAAATTTAAGAGTAAGGGTGTAACGGTACATGTATTTGTATTGAACTGTTTCGGTACGGGGGTTTCGGTTCGGTACGGGGGTGTACCGAACAAGTTTCTAAGATAAAGTCTTAGCAAGCTGCTTTGCTTCTTCTGCCTCTGTCTCAGCACCCAGCATTGTTCCACCCACACAACCATCTGATTGGTTACATTACAAGGTAAGCGATAACAGCCAATCAGCAGTGCGTATTCAGAGCGCATGGAGTCAATGCTTCAGCGTCGAGCAAGTGAGCATAAAGTAGCGTACTCTCCCCAAATTATAATAAACTCTACTAGTAACATCACTATGAGCCCGTTGACGTTCTAGAAACTGCAGCTCACCTCGCTAGCTCATTTTGCTGTGTGTGTGTGTGTGTGTGTGTGTGTGTGTGTGTGTGTGTGTGTGTGTGTGTGTGTGTGTGTGTGTGTGTGTGTGTGTGTGTGCGTGTGCATGTGCGTGTGCGTGTGCGTGTGCGTGTTAGGGACAACAAAGCCCTGTCTGTCTGTTATTTCACTTGAACTCCATGGTGTTTAGGGATGAATAGTCTCTCCGATTACTATTGTACTATTTTTTCAGCAATAGTTACATTAATCATTAGTAATGCAGCAGCCTAGTTTTGAATGGCAGGGTCCCTGCTATCAAATGTTGACAAAAAATGTAACTTTTACATAATAAAAATCGACTACAGGCTTCCCCAATGCTGTGATAAAAAAAAAGCATGATGAGTTGACTTGAAACTGTTTAATGTTGCACTTTTTGTATGTAGAAGAAAAGTTTTGTCATTTTATTTAATCTAAGGCTTGAGGCAGTTTATTGTGAATTAACGTGGGCAGCATTATTATAGTGTTCCCTATGTTAAAAGGATAATGCCATTGTTTACAAATTTGGTAAATAAATGACCAAAAAATTTATATTTTGTTGTTTTCTTACTGTACCGAAAATTAACCGAACCGTGACCTCTAAACTGAGGTACGTACCGAACCGAAATTTTTGTGTACCATTACACCCTTACTTAGGAGACAAACATTTTTGCAGCAAACACCAAACTTGTGATTTACATAACTGAGGCGTTTCTCGAGGCAGCCCTTTGAGTCCTCTCCTTTTTGGCTGTTACACTTTTTTCGAAATGTAATCTAAGTAGCTATTGAGTTGCTGTAATTTGTTTACTTCTAATGCAGTCAATAGTCATTTGTTCAACTTCTTTAATTATACTTGTGGTGCTCCTCAAAGTTCCATTTTAGGTCCTCTCTTTTTCATCATTTGGGCTATTCAACTGGTGGCCCAGTTCAGTTAAAAAAAGTTGATAAACTCACTTTTTTGCAGAAGATTCTTAAAACACTTGAGTGCTGTCATAGAGATGAGCTTGACTAGCTTTTTGGTGGAAAGTCCTTAAAAACAGCGCTCCTGTAACTCTGACAAAAATCAACAAAAATGAACCATATCAAAAGTCTACTGCAGAGGACGCTGGTTCTCCGAAATATGACTCATAGTGAAGGGAGAAGGCCAGTCATCCCGGTCCTTAGCTTTCTGGAAATTAGACCCCAAAACAATTAGTTAAATATCGCTGCTGTATCGTGATAAACAGTCGTGATCAAAAGTTTACATACACCAGGAAAAGAACATGATGTCATGGCTGTCTTGAGTTTACAATAATTTCTACAACTTTTATTTTTTGTGATAAAGTGATTGGAGCACATACTTGTTGGTCACAAAAAACATTCATGAAGTTTGGTTCTTTTATGCATTTATTATGGGTCTACTGAAAATGTGACCAAATCTGCTGGTTCAAAATTAAACATACAGCAATGTTAACATTTGGTTACATGTCCCTTGGCAAGTTTCACTGCAATAAGGCACTTTTGGTAGCTATCCACAAGCTTCTGACAAGCTTCTGGTTGAATTTTTGACCACTCCTCTTGACAAAATTGGTGCAATTCAACTAAATGTGTTAGTTTTCTGACATGGACTTGTTTCTACAACATTGTCCACACATTTAAGTCAGGACTTTGGGAAAGCCATTGTAAAACCTTTATTATAACCTGATTTAGCCATTCCTTGACCACTTTTGATGTGTGTTTGAGGTCATTGTCCTGTTGGAACACCCAACTGCGCCCAAGATTCA